>NW_024467579.1:746542-1281197 GCF_000804445.1 Metarhizium album ARSEF 1941 | reverse complement strand
GCATAGAAAAGTATTACTTACATAATAATAATAAGCTTAATAGCAAGCAAGAATAGCTTTTAACTTTAATAAAAGCTACTTCTTTATCTTAATATAATTAATTATATAATTTAATTAAAGGTTTATAGAATTAATTCTAAATGCATTTTAATTTAATTTTAATACTAATAAGATATAGAGTAATAGCTAGAGTTATCTGCTTAGGTTTAATATAAATATTGTCTAGTAATTTATTCTAGACTCTACTATAATATATTATTAATACTATCTTAAGATTAGAATTCTCTACTAGCTATAACTAATACTATTAAAATATTATATAAGGTATTATATAGATAAGCTAGTAGATATATCTCTTTATATTATATAATTATAGCTTATTAAATATATAATTAGAATTTATTATAATAAAATACTACTAAGTATTACTTATAAATTTTATTATTATATTAAGATATTAAGTTATAAGGCAGATTTATAAACTAAAATAAACTAGGAGGCTACAAAAAGTATAGTATAGTATTTTCTTAGTTTAATAATTATATATCTACTAACTTTATTTTAAAATAAAAATAACAGCAAAATTATTTAAAGTCTAATAACTTAAAGAATAATTCTAGTTTTAACTCTACTTAAAGTTCTAGCTAGAAAAGATTAGCTAGTTTAGTACCTTCTAAAGCTATCTTTTAAGATTATTTTAAAGATAACTTTAGTTTTCTTAATAATATAGAAAGTATATTTAATTATAGCGTTTTATCTAGTAGTATGCCTTAATAATAAAGGCAATCTTAATAGAGAAGGTAGAAGAATTTATTTATACATAGTTTTATTAAATACTTATATAATAAATAGTAAATTTACTTTACTAGATTTATATATAGTTATAAGAGTTTGATACATTAAACAATAAATTTATTTTACTAAATTTATATATAGTTATATATTAAATAATAAATTTATTTTACTAAATTTAATTATAGTTATAAGAGTTTAATTAAATATTTATACTTTAAATAAAAATTTTATTTTATTAACTAAAAAAAACTAGTAATATTTCTAAAGTATTTATTTATTCTATAATGCTAATTTTTTTTTTAAAAAAAAAAATTTACTAAGTTATAAAATATTATTATAAGTACTACTACTAAGCCTTTTATTTATATTACTAGAAGGAGAAGTATATAGATAAGTCTTATTAATAATATTTTTTAAGTTAATTTTACTCTAGAAAGATTTTACATTTAAAGATAGTTAGAATTTAGTAATAATTAATTCTAAATTAGTTCTAAATACTACTTATAATATACTATAGCTTTTTTGCCTGCTTTTAAGTAGTAGTATTAATTCTAAACTTAGTAGTCTTTCTGCTATTTTAGTAGCAAGCAAGAGCTTAACTATATATTACAATAGTTATACTTTACGCTTAATATAAAGTAAGTAGTAACTTATATAGTATTAGTATTAAACTATTATAAAATTTTATTAAAATCTAGCTAGAATTAATTATAATTTAATTATAAATTACTTACTTTACTATTCTTTTTATAAAGTACTTTAGGCTTAACTAATATTTAGTAATTTTAAGATAACTTTATAGATATATTTTATAGATATATAGAGATTTATATTTTTATTAAGTGCTAGTTTCTTTAAGTTTTAGTAGAACTCTATATATAAGTTAATTAGTATAGAGTTAAAATTTAATATAAATTAATTATTAATTAATATATAAATAGCTGCTTAGTTATTAGCAGAAGAGAGAGTACTAGTACTTAACTATAATACCTCTACTTTATATACTATAATAAGATATTTCTTTAATAAATAAGTTAAAGAAAAGTATATATTCTATAAAGTATTAGTATTAAACTTAAATTAAATAATAATTAATTTTAATTAAATTTTAACTTATAATATAATATATATAGCTATTCTTTATATTTATATAGCAAAAAATCTTACTAACTTTAATAATAAAATTACTTTATATATTAAATTTATAGTTAGAAAGACTAAGCTAATATCTACCTCTTTTTCTGCTTATATACTACTAAAATACTTTCTAGTTTAGAATTTAATTAAAGTTAATTCTAAGTATATTTAGAATAAATTCTAAAGAGAATACTTATAGAATCTTTATACTATAATATTATTTTAATATTATAGCCTTAGTCTAGCAAGAGAGTAAGATATAGAGAAAAAAAAATTTTAGAAAAAAGCTATAGCTAATATATTAAAATTTCTAGACCTACTTCTTATAAATATTCTATATAATTTAATTGCATTTTATAATAATTTTCTGCTTAATTAAAACTTATTTTGCTTTATCTTTTACTTTACTAAGAATAGATTTCTTAAAGAAAATCCAACTAATTAAAATCTATTATGCCCCCTTGTCTCTCTATAGCAATAGTCAGGTTAGGTCAACTATAATAGTCAGGTCAGCTGAGGTAGGCAAGCAATAGTCGGGTCATCTACACTCTCCACGCACACGGTCATGGTCATGGTCGTAGTTGAGTAGCTTGCGGGTGGCACGAGATTGACTGGAGGAGCCACCGACAGAGCAGTTGTTTCATATTCATACTCGGAGTCCTCGGTAGCAATCAATGACCGAGCTTGGGCTTGCATGCTCATGATGCATAACAATGCGCTCGACATTGTGCAAATTTGTGCCGGCGGGAGCCAGGTGCCAGAGTATGAAGTACGGAGTACAGAGTACTCGGTAGAGCTCAGGCCAGTTGAAGTCCCCGTCACCTCGTCGCTTGCAGACCAACAGGCCTGAATGCTGTCATCGACCACAATGTCCAAGCTTTCAAGGCCCCCAGCGGATCCACCTCGGCGCTAACAAGTACGTACTGCTACAAACAAGCAAGGCTCCGAGGAGGCCAATCGAGGCAGTGCCGCGCCGCCATCCCCTCCTACAGCACTGCACAGCACAGCACTGCACTGCACTGCACTGCACTGCGCCGCGCCGCGCTGCGCTGCGCATCGTGAGCATTCATGTTTTGAGCATCCATCCAACGGCCGACGCCCGTTTCCCCCCACGTCCCACGTTCCACGGCCCACACTCTCGACCTGGCTGCGGCGTCATTCAAGTGCGGGGAGCATGTGCAGTTCGCGAGCTGTTGACTGGTCTAACTATTGGGCCGTCTCAGCCGCCGTTGGCAAGGCATGGAACTGGGCGGCTGTCGAGCTCAGAGCAGAAGCCCTACCGCCCCCTCGAAAAGTGCGAGGCTGGTTGCCCCGATACGGTACAAAAACTTGTCTGCACCTACGGAGAACATATTGTTAACTGAACCAAGGTCTCAGGAACGAAACGCCATTGCGGGGCGAGCCGCACATCTCGAAACCATCCAGGCATCTGGCGGCGAAGGGAACAACAACGACAGACAAATTGTGTCTCAGCAAGTCTAACCACGCCACCGGGACGGCAAGGCAGGCAAGGCAGGACCAGGACGCGTCTGGTGGCATCGTACTGCCCGCAAAACCGACCAGAAACCATGGCTACGCAGCAGCATCAGTACTATCCTCGTAAGGCAAACCCGTGGCGCCCTGGTTGAGACCTCTGAGGTTGCAGTTCCTTTCAGGCGCCTCAACTGACAGATATGTATGATTGTAGCTCCCCCGGGCTCGGCACCCCAAGGTTCGACGACTTCCAGTTGACATCTCAACCATGGGCCGGCTTGCAACTAACTCGCAGACAGGTCCGCCGACCTCGCCTCCTCCCAGCCGGACACAATTCTACCCTCCGCCGCCCCAGGGCTCACCCGCCCAACTTGTCAACCATCCTCAGGCTTCTCCGGGACAGCATATAAACTATCCGCCGCCACCTCAGCACACCCCTTCTCCCCCGTCATCTCAGCACCGCAACACACAACACTACCCACCGCCGCCTCAGCAGAGTCCGTCTTCTCGTATACATCAGCAGCAACATGCCGCTGCGCAGCAGTACCCCCCTCCGCCAGCTTCTCCGCCTGCGCCTCAATTGCTCCAGCAGGCTTCGTTGGCCGTGAGACCAACTTCGACAAGTGGCCATCCCGGGCAGCAAGACCCGCCTTCATTTGACCCCCCACCGCCGTTTCCCGGGAGCAGCAGCGCCCCCTTTCCGCCGGAGAAGCCTGAACAAGAGCAACAGCAACAGCAACAGCAACAAGAGGCAGTAGACACGAGTGATCCTTCCAACCTTTGGGCCGGAGCACCGCCAGCCGGCCACTTTGTCGGCGCAAGTGCCGCGGTTGATGATGTGGGAACTTTCAACGGCGGGAGCTACCGCATTAGCCATCGTGATTCCAACACAATCTTGACCATTCAATTGGCGATAGGGTGTCCTTTGCAAGCCAAGCCCGGTGTGTATTGCTACAAGTTGTGTGTAGCTAGCTCATGCTCCCGACTAAGAGTAAACAACAGGTGCCATGATTGCCATGTCCCCAACCATCACGCTCAAAGGAGAACTGAGGTTCAGCGTGAAAAAGATGATTGCGGGCGCCGACATGACGACGTCCAGATATGTTGGTCCTGGCGAACTTCTTCTTGCTCCCCCTATGCTAGGAGACATCACCAGTATTCGCCTGACCGGCCAGGAGAGCTGGGTCGTCGGGCACGACGCCTTTCTCGCGGCCACGCAGGGAATCGTCAAGGACCACAAACGGCAGGGCCTCGGTAAGGCAATTTTTAGCGGAGAAGGCCTGTTTGTGTATCGGATGAGCGGTACCGGCATCCTTTGGCTCACAAGCTTCGGGGCCATTATTCGCAAAGATGTGAGACTTTTTGATAGAATGAACCCGTCCCCAATTCGATCCGGACTGACCCACGGCAGCTTGTGGATGGTGAGAAGTACATTGTCGATAACGGCCATTTGGTGGCATGGAATACCAAGTATGTCCTAGAGCGGGTGGCTTCTGGTGGTATAATTTCGAACATGGCCTCTGCGGAGGGCCTGGTGTGCAAGTTTACCGGGCCCGGGACCGTCTTCATCCAAACGCGCAACCCGGTACGTATTGCCCGCTCTTGTTGATCATTCTTCGTTGAACATGGCTGAATGAGTTGAGCAGAAAGCATTCACGGCGTACATGGGTGGCCAAGCCGTTCAAGGTTGAAGTAATATGTCGTTTCTGAATTTCTTTCCACAGGCGGTTGCATCAGTTTGTCATCATCTACTTGCCATATTTGTCACTGGCTAAATAAAATGAATACACCTCTTTGCACTTGACGTGTTCTCTTTTCTTCCTCTCTGTTGTCCCTTTCTTCCTCAGGGGATTACTGCGTACGCCTTTTATTCTCTTGGAATGATGGCCATGGTTCGCACAGCAGGCGCCGTGGGTGAAACATCATGAAGTCATTACCATGTGGGCGTTTAGGGATTGAATCTCTTCGGTTTCCCTGTTGTCGGGCCCGGGCCCTCACGACGGCGCGAATGACCAGGCAGCATCGACAACACATTTGCTCTTGCCGGTTGACATATTTCGTGCACACGCGAGGCGTCGATGCCTGCCTCCTGGCAACGCTCCGAGGTCAGGACGTCTTGAAACTCTCTTCACCTTTTCCTCACTTCGCCCTCACCAACCCCATCTTGGCTATTCCGTAGCGAACGTGTCGGGACATCTGGCGTGGCATTCTCCGCCCCCTCCGTCCCTTTTTCTTTTCTTTCTTTCCTTGTCTCTTCTCTTCTTCTCTTTTCTTTTTTTGGATGATACCTCTTTCCCGCTTGATCTTTGCAAATCTGCGAACAGGGAGGGATTCTGTCACGGCAGCGGCACTGGATTCTCATCTCGTTTGTCGCGGGCCCCGTGGTCCAACTTGGCCAACTGCACTTGCTTCGATCGCACACTCGATTCATCTTGATTGGCAACTCGCTTCTGGGAAGTTGATCTCTCTCGATAGTCATTAACCTGCAGCTTCAAGCACCTTGCGCCAGAAGGCAAATGAGCTTGACTTTGCTGTTCGACGGAGCCGCCGGCCAAATTGCCAGTCTGTTTCACCTCATGGACCGTACAGAGGAGTGGCCTGGATTGCTTGAAAGATTGCTCATTGAAAAGCTACTTCCATCGAAGATATAAGAGCCTCCTGGTACTTTGTTTCTTGGGCCCTACGAAGGACGACGGGAAGCAGTTCACCCATTAAGTCGAACAATCGCGCTCACATCAGGCCTTCGCACGCACAACACACGCAACATCTTGTAGTTGCTAGACCAAAACATAGATCCAACACCGGATGTGCTGCGACGTACTTTATAATTTGATTATATGCCAATCAGTTCCCTCAAGATGGTTGGCCTGGCCTCAGGCACTGGCAGCAAGGTGGAATATGGCTCAGTCCGCAAGGGGCAGCCCGCCACCTCGGCGAACAAATCACTTAAATCGAGCCACGGCGGCATACACACGAGGAGAGACCTCTCTGCAAGCCAGGACAAAGGGATTATGTTTAATGAGCCGCTCAACAATCCGAATTGGCGTAGAAGACGCGGCCCTGATGGCCAGGACCATTCTTCTGCGGCTCCTCCGAAGCATACGGAACCCTCGGACCGAGCTATCCCCCTGGCCACATTGCCATGGCATCAAAAGCTTTCATCTTTTCAGCCGGATCCGATGAAGAAGTCTCCAAGCATTGAGGACGTCTTGCAAAAGTCGGGAGTCGAGTTCGAGCCTTGCATAGATGCGCACGGCCACAGTGGTGACGTCCATCCGGGATGGAGCGCACATGGCGACTTTCCAGGGAGTTGCGTCTCTGACAAGCATTTCTTCGACGTAGTGAGACGTGCCAAATTGCACAGTCGAGACCAAGGACGTGCCCTTGATCTATTTGGAGTGGTGCGCAGTCAGAACTCTTCCTATAGTGACAAGAGATGCGCATTTACAAGGCTGTCTTCTGGTGACGAGAGCGTCGATGATAGATTCCTTCAAATGATATCACGAAAACACACTCTAACGCCAGACGAGAGCCACGGATATCAATTGATGGCTGCCCTGAAAGCAACTGAGCCAACACCTCGGAAAGTCGGCCGCACACCTTCGAGCAGCCAGGATGCGTCACAGCATCTGTCTTGTCTCTTGGACCAGTCTCCCGTCCCAAGCAATAAAAAAAATGTGCGGAGCTTTGAAACGTGCCGAGTCGATTCTAAAGACTCTGGCTTTTCATTCTCTTGGGGAAGCCAGCAGGAATTTGCCAATGACGACGACGATATTGACGAAGGGGCCTCGGATATTTCAGGGCGTCGGCGATATGTCTTGGAACAAAAGGACATAGCGTTCCAAAAGCTGATAAAAAGGCTCAACGGCGCAAATTCGCAAGAGAAGAAACAATTTGATGGGAGCCGTGACAGTGGGTACGAGGCTGATTCCATGCGCACACAGGATGCTCAGTCTCAGCGTGCGGAGACGGCCTCTGCGTCGGCCACACGACGACCAACCCATGGCACGGGAAGGAGAGTCAACACTGCCTCGGACTTTGCGGTTAGATACTGGCCTGCGTCTGAGTCGAGGCGGGAAGACCACTCTACCGACTCGACGGCTGGTGATGCCCCGGACAAGTACAATTCGCTGAACCCCAAGGCCAGAGAGTTCCTTTCCTTTTCTCAAAAGACTGAAGGTGCCATGTGGAAAAGTCGGCGGCCCGGATTGCTGCCATTTGATGTCTCAATCGACGGGCAAGCAGACAAGAATCGTTGCGGCGAGGTGTTGTCGTCAGAACTTGAGCACAAGGCTCGCACAAACAGTCACTTCGTTCCCCCAGCCGAGGCAGCGGCGGTTCCGTTTGTGAATGCTACGAGCATGCCTCTTCTTTTCCAGCCGTTTGCCCACTCGAATGCGTCTTTGTTGGGTCTAATTCCGCTGATGCCGGATGCATACAAACCAATGATGGGGCAACCAGGAGGATGGCCTGCTAGTCACGCCGTCACGACCATGGCGAATACTTGTAGACCGTCTCAGGCGAGGGCTCTCGTGCCCGAAGTGACACAAAATGCGCCGCTTCACAGCATCCCGTCACCGGCTTCACCACTTCATGTCGCTGTGCCGACTGCGAGCAGCAGCATTCCTCGAGCAGCGCGAACGAACGGCTCCCTGCCTCGCCGAGTTCCAAAGCCAAAGCAGCCAAATCCCAAGGATCAGCAGGAATACGAAGCTTGGGTAGAATGGAGGAAAGCGACTGAGCCGGGCTACGCAATGGCTTGTAAGCTTCGACAACAGCGACGGGCCCAGCGTAATGGCCCGAGAACAAAGTCAGAACAGCAAGCAGCCTGTTGATTCTGCGTCGGACCAGGGCCACTGACTGTCCGTCGGCCCATCCACATTGCCGCCAGGAAGCGTCCGGGCTCTGGATCTGGACTCTGGTTCCTTTGTCAATCGTCAATGGGCCCGCGTTTCAAGGTGGCCTTCTACAGCAATGCACTATTTCGCTATCAAGTGTTGAAAAAATGGTGCCCAAGACGTGGCCCGAATAGGCAAACTCGACTGAAGGGACGCTGCATCGTGGAGCACCTTTGCACAATGTCAAGCATATAATGGGGAGAGAGCGGCGCCGCCACCACCTTCATGGCCATATCGTTATGTCGCGAGTCAGCATGGCTGTAGTGAAGAGATAAAAATAGTCGACGGCGTGGATGGATACATTGTTAGGGATTTTTACGCATGTATGTTTAGTCCGCGTGATTGGGCCAAGGAATTGCGGCGATGGAATGGCTGGAGAAGTGCCACCAGCAGCTGCCACGACGGTTGTCTTGCTTGTTTTAGTCAGTCAGCGGATGAGGTTAATTGTCGAGAGGGGAACCTGTGGTGTGTGCGTGTGCGTGCGTGTGTGTGTTGTTTGTTCAAGACCAAGAGTCATTTTTAGCCACGACGGTCGTCGGTACGCCGTCTCACAAATAGAAGAATAAACCGCAACGCTGTCATCCATACATGACGGGTTGCACGACATGGGGAGGCGTCCTGTTCTAGAATGTGCTCGCTCTCGCCAGTCAGATGGGCTTGCACGAGCACGGAGGAGTGTTTCTGCTCTGCGTGCGTCCCGCTGCCGCTGCCGCTGCCGCGCACACGACGTGCGGTGTGTGCGTGGGAGTTTGTCCACGCCCCGATCGTCTGGTCTCGTCTCGTCTCGTCTCGTCTCGTCTCGTCTCGTCTCGTCTCGTCTCGTCTCGTCCTGTCCTGTCTTGTCTTGTCTTGTCCTCCGTCGCCAATCGCGGCCTGTGTCCGTCCACGCTTACTGTGACACTCGGCCCCCCCTGGGCCCCGAGACGGTCAGCCGGGCTCGGTGAGTTCCGCATCGAGGTCGAGCACATGGCCCCGGACTGAACTAGACCGCCTGCTCCCTATCAAGCATCAAGCATCAAGCATCACGCATCAAGCATCGCGACGGCGTTGAACGTGGAAGCGTTTGTCGAATCTACTTGCCTGCCTGCCTGCCTGCCTGCCGGCCGGGGCAGGGGGAGGGGGAGGGAGGGGAGAGGCACCGAACTCACCTCACCTCACCTCACCTCGTGCAGCAAGTCAGTCCGGGTACCTGCTCCTGCTTACCCGCTGACCTGCTGACCTGCCTCTGCGCTCCCCGCTGTCGTCGGGCTGGTCGATTGACTGATTGACTGATCGATTGATGAGAGGCGTCGCTGGTGCTCTGCGCCCCCCAGACTGGGTCTACCCGTCCGGCCGGGCCGTATAGCACTATGTACGAGGTTACATGCGCGTCCTCATCGGCCTGACCTGGCGCGCCACGTGCAAAGAGAGGCGAGCGAGATGGGGCAGGGGGCGGAGAAGCGTCGTATCCGCCCCCCCCTTCCCCCCTCCCCCTTCTCTCCTTATCCGCCGGAAGTCTTGGTCAAGTTGGGGGCCAGCTCCGGACCAAGGAAGGCGACGACTTGTCAGGGGTAAACGGCAGCCCGTGGTGGCGATACCAGGACCCCGGGACGCGGATCGGTGGGGAGGAAAGGGGCGGCGGCGGCGGCAAATATGGTGTCGCTGTTTCTGTCCTCTTGCGGCCTGGGCTGCGGGCTGCGGGCTGCGACGAGGCCGAGCCCGAGTCCGATTCTGCTGTCTTGGATGGGCGTGGACGATGGATGCTGTTGTTGCTCGCGAGGACCCCGTGGCGGGACGAGTCTTCCATGGACAGAGAGACGCCCCTGGCGAGAAACGACTTGTATTGCTTTGCTTTGCTGGTGGCCGACTCTACCGCCCCGTCGTTATTCTTGGTATACATGTCTCTTCTTTGCTTCCCCCTCCATCATTACACGTGTCCCTCGGTCTCTGCTCATCCGCTCGCTGGTATCTCCCTTATCTTCCCTGGACTGCCTGGCTACCCAATTTGAAGAGAATAGTGACGAGCACATTATTTGAAACGTGACATGAGAATGCCGACTAGCAGTTGAAAAGTAGATCAGGAACAACAAGAATAACAGCAACAACACACACACACAAACAAGAAAGAAAGAAAGAAAGAAAGGAAACAGCATAGATACAAAAAGCACGTACTCTCCTCGTCTTCTTTTCCACTCTTGGCCTTTCTTTTTCGCCCGTCTGCCAGTCGCCCTCGTCCCTCTCCCTCCTTGGTTTCTAGCACTTGTCCGGCGGATATTGTGTCGGCGAGAAATAGAAATTCTTTGAAACGTAGTCGAACAAACATTGCCCCTGGCGAGGCAGCCGCACTTGTCGCCCCATCATCACTGAACCACATCGTGTCGCGTCACTTCCGGATCATTCAAGGCATCAACTTCTGCGAGACCGCCTGGCTTTCGGGGCAGGGCCTCCGGGACCCCCGTCGGCCTGTCTCCTCGCAATCTTCTTCTTGTTCCTCCGAGCTCGCTCTCCACTAGATTGCGCACCAAGAATCCATTGCCCATTGTCGTAGACGATGGCGCCCATTTTTTGAAAAGTGTCCATCTGCTCATTCGTAAAGATGTAGTGGCGTTCTTCTTCCCTGCCCTTCATCATGGCTTCGAGATGCTTGGCAACGTGCTCCAAGCACCGCTCCCAAGAGTCAGCTTCTGGAAACTTGGTGTCACAACCCTGCAACAAGCATCTGTGTGCCCTGAGGGGCGGTGTTTCAACTCCACGGCTTGCTTGCTGGAACTTTTCCTGAAGCCTCTTCTCCAATGCTTTAGATGGCCTTTTCCTCTTGAACGCGTCCGCCTCCTCGTCCGTGCTGTGCATTCGAATGTGGTGCTGCTTGAAGAGGTCCTTCCGGTTGAACTCTTTCATGTCACACTCCGCACAGACAAACGCCATTGGGAGCAGATGCTGCGTCCTGATGTGTCGTTTCCATTCGTTCTTCCCTTTGAATCTGGCTTTGCATCCCGCAAAGCGGAACAGACACCGGAGCCGGTCGCACTCTCTGTCGTGCGCCTCCTCCTCTATTGGACCTGTCATAGTCCTTCTGCAGGATTTGCACGTCGTTGTTCTTCCATCGGTATGACGAGGCAATACGGGAGGGACTGGCTCTTCAATATCCCTCACCGGGCGCGCCGCCCTCGGGCCGCTGGGACCTGCGGCCGTCCCAGTGTGAGGCTCTGGGGACAGTTGAATAGGGTCCTCAAAGAGGGGGCGCTCATACGACAGCACCGCGACTGACGTGGTACAGTCCGTGAAGCCGTGGGCAGGGCCAGAGCCATACGTGTAGCTGGGAGGGCCATCTTCCGGCAAGGGTGCAAGGTTGAGGTAATTGAGCGTGAGGGTCTGGTGTTGCTTGGGTGCCATGTTGGCCATACCACTGGTGGCCTGGTCTGCGGCAAGGTTGAAGTCGACATCCCCGGATGGATGAATACCTGATGCGTGAGGCGGCCAATTTGTTGGTGTGCTTTTGGAGGGAGCGGCATCATAAGCGGGAACAAAGACCTGGCTGTAGTTTACTGCCCCTCCCAAAGACACAGGAGTCGAGGTACGGTGAGGCATGTTGCGTTCGGCGTCCCTTGTTGGTGTCATTGTCCAAATCTTGCTCGACTCATGCGAATGTTCATGCATGCCATCACTCGCCATCGATGGACTATACGCGCTGGAATACTCTGGAGACAGGTACGCACATGCTGGGGAGCGATATCGAGTCGTGTAGCCTGTCGTGACTTCGGCAGCTGGCTCACAGTCGACACGGGCCGCGCTGGGGAAAGGCGTGTTGAACTGGTGAAGTTCTTCAAAGGACACAGAGGAGGCCAGAGACGGATCGAGTCTGCCACCATGTTCAACCTTGAAACTCAAATCATGTAAAAGTTGGCTAGTTTCTGGCGAAGATGTTGTCGGCCTTGACTCCCGATACGACGTTTTGGCGGCCCGTATTGTGGAGGAGTCTGAATGGATAGTGCAAGCTGCGGGAGAGAATGCCATGGTTGTCCGTCGTAGGGCTGAGCCTTATCCTACAGCCCATGTGCTGAGGTGGTTCGAGGCAGCAGCTTAGCAGCTCGTCAGCTCAGCTACCGAAGCTAGACGAAAGTCGTGCGAGATGTGATGTTGACGAGCCGATGGCTGTGGTTGATGTCGGGGTGAGGCGGACGGAAGAGAATAAACATGCGCCTGGGGCCGACGAGAAGGAAGTGTGCCAAGGCCGGCCTTGAACGACGCAGCCTGCGTGAAAAAGGCAATAGATAGTCAGAAAAGAAATAGCATCCAACAGAAATTGGTTCTATGGCGGCCATGCATAGGAAGCAACGAAGACGGTGGTTCCAGAAGAGTTTCATAGACAGTCTGCAAGTTGACGGATATACATGTCTAGATTCCTGGACTTGAGCTTCCGAACGTGCGGGGGAGAGGGAGGGATTCGACTCAGAAATAGGAAATAAGAGACGAGGCAAGTCATCGGTTTCTCCGTGCTTGAAGAGGTGAGAAGCAAGCCGGACCCCCGTCTGCTGGCCACTTATAAGACTTGCCTACTCGGTACTTGGCGGTGACTGGGAGAGGGCCCTGGCTGACTGGATTCGGCTGGTCGAGCAGAGAGCAGCAGAGCAGCAGAGCAGCAGAGTAGCAGAGCAGCAGAGCCTCAGAGTTGCTTTCAACGTGAATGTTCTGGACGCCCCCCACCCTTCCCTCTCGCGTCCTGCATGGATGCTCCGTACTTTCGACTTCGTCATTATTTGGAGGGTACCCGTAACCCGCGTACATACATACGTACGTACACATACTCCGTACACACAGGTCTATTGGGTCGGTCCAGCGTGCGCACCCTTCCCCTTGTCCGGACTCCAGAGAAGCATAAGGTGTGGGCCGCTTGGTTATCCATTTGGCATTTGGACAATCCACGACAAGTGGACAAGTGGTGTAGTAATGAAATGCTGCTTGCTCATGTTGTTCTGTCGGCCGAGAAAACATTCCTCGTCAGCCAACTCAGGCATCACGGGCGTCGCGCATCTCAGAGTGGCCATCCCCTCATGCCCTAGTGTCCAGTTTCAGGTCGTCATGTACACCAGAAGGGCTGTCTGGAGTTCCAGAACTTCTGCGTCATGGTTGACAACTTGATGGCTTTGATAGAGTCACACCTGCAGAGTGATGAAAAGACAAATAGGAATCGAGGCGCCCACAAATGAAGACGCCTCTGCCACTCTATCTTCATTTTGCATTGGGAAACCCTGTTCGCACGCTCCAGTCGTGGGAAATGTGTGTGCATGGAGCATCGCCTGGGAGCTGGCAGTTCAACGAACCTTACCACTTTGTCGTAGCAGCGGTTTGAAGGTTCCATCGCCGGAGCATTTGCCGAGAACAATCGCCCATGTGTTGGGTAGTAAGCAGGTAGGTAGTAGGAGTAGTAGAAGAATATGTCGCTCAGGGTACGGCGTATTCCTGGCCATTTCCACCTTGAATTCAGTCATCATCCTCTGCTCCCAACCTGCCTCTTTCTTTTATTCTAGTACTGTGTTTCTTTCTTTTTTTTTGGTTGTGCATTGTCCACAAATGCCTGATCCGCACTCGAAATTTGAGACAAGCGCCCTGCCTACAATGCAAATAAGGCTGGGCGGCCTCGTCACACAAGTAGGGCAATTTTCTGTGCTGAGTGAGGTACGGAGTGCCCTGTAGTCCGTACCACTACCCAAGGTACTCCGTATGTCATGATGCAAAGAGAGGGATCTTGTTCGGGTGTTACCCTCCCGGGATCCTGTCTGGGGCTGGCTTCGGATCCAGTGTGAGCACCGCATTGGCGTACGCCAATCTCAGGTAAACGAATCTGGGCCTGGATGTCGCGTAGAAAACAGGCCAAATGATGCCGTGCCCACGTTCAGGGTCCGTAGACTGTCATATCCGCGGCCAGCCAACTACGATGGCTTACTGCGAGGTTTTTATGACACCAAATAATTAGTGCAGAAGTGACTAGACGTATCGTGGGGAATGGTGGCCGTGAACATGGTTACGAATACTGTTCGACACGCGTTCACGTCAGCCAGAGCTCCCAGTTTTCCCGCACTCCCTTTGTTTGGAATAAGAAGCGAAGAGACAAGCGGCCTCAAGGGCTGATTCTTGGTCTTGAAGCTGGACTAAAGGTTGGTTACAGGTGCCTCAAGCTTGTTCCGGAAACTGCAGCTCGTCGGGCCAAACCTAATTTAGAGACAAACACACGAAGTACTGGGGGTTGAACGGCCGGGCCACAGACAGACAGGCACACGCGCACACACGCACACACATGGCCATCAGGAGCGGCGGACAACATAGAGTCATTTGGCTCCCTAGGCGTCCTGAAAAGTGTTGGATGGTCCTGTGTAACA
This sequence comes from Metarhizium album ARSEF 1941, assembly GCF_000804445.1. Lineage (NCBI taxonomy): Eukaryota > Fungi > Ascomycota > Sordariomycetes > Hypocreales > Clavicipitaceae > Metarhizium > Metarhizium album. Next base: position 1,266,538 of record NW_024467579.1, on the reverse strand, counting down.
CTGCAGGCATGGCAAGTTTTTTTGGGGGGGGAGCTGGGCATATGAGTGGCCGCACTAGCGTGTGCGGTTGTGTGAGGTTGCTTGTTGGTTTGTGCGGGTGGGAAGAGAATGGTGAGAGAGAACGAGTTGAAGCTGACCAGGCGTGGCTTCTATTTTCGGCGTCTCTGGTGCATCGCCTATCGTCGGGGCTGTGAGTGCGCGGGGGCGGAAAAGAGCTTGTCATTCTCAATTTCCATCAGACGTCGCATGGCATTCGGCTCGACTCGAGTCTCGTCTAGAGCTGACAAGCTGCCGTGGCGGTTAGTTATGAGGACATGGCATGTCATATGTCCCGCAATGTACTCGGGGACCATGGGATGTCATATGGCAATAGAGGTTGCACAGAAGGCTACGCACAAAGCACCCATTGTGGCATTGGCAATGAACCTGTTACACGGCGTGGGCATTCGTTAACCAAGCCAAGGACGTGAAGATGGGGGCGGCATGGACCATGGACGGTCGAGTATCGTGCGAATGGTCGACCGGTCCGCCGTAGGCGCGAAGGGTCGTCGTGGGCGCGAGTTGGCCCCCCCCAGCTGGAGAAATGGTTGCAGCGGGACTCCGTACTGCGTAGAGAGTTCGAGACAGATGTCAGAGACAGCCTGAGTTGGCATCGACTTGCACAAAAGACGGAAGAAACAGGAATGAAGGTCATGACTGACTGGCCAACGACAACCCGCGGGCCGCACGAGACCGGCCGGCATCGTTGGCAAAACCGTCAATAGTCTGTCTGGCACAAGGTGAGAAGACCAGTTGGCGGCATCTCCAGAGTCAAGAGTCCAGAGTCCCGCCTTCCTGCTCTGCGATTGTCCTTGGTGCCTGGCATGACAATCATGGCTCGTCGACTGCGCCGGCGGCGGTCGAAGCGGGTGGCGGCACGCGGGGACCACGGAAACGACAGCCACTCGAGCGCACCTTCCCCAACTGAGCTGGAGTGGGAGAGCCAGGCCAGGACAAAAGAGCCGGCATGCCGGTTGAACCCAAGCTGGGCCTGAGCACCTGAGTCGTGGCCTGGCCTGCTGCCCCACGGCGCTTGAGCCAGACAGCCCAGAAAAGAATAAGAGTCCAATAGAAACGTCCATGTCGTCTACTAAAGTACTCCGTACCTACGTACTTACTTAACTGTACTCCGTAAGGTAACCCGGGCACGTTCCCAGTAGCACTAGTGCTGCGCATGTGCAGGGCACAAGCCTAGGGTTATTTTTGACCATGCTCCATGGCTTCAGCCACGCCCTCGCCTGTCATCTTCAATGTCACAGCCAGGGGAGGCACCGGACAAACAGACACGCACTCCACGGGTGGTGTCATCAGCATCAGCACCAATCAATCAGCATTAGCATCGGCATCAGCATCAGCAGCATCCAGCATCGACGTCGGCGTCGGCAGCAGCATCAGCAGCAGCAGCATCAGCAGCAGCAGCATCAGCAGCAGCATCAGCACCAGATCAGCAATAGCACCAGCACCAGCACCAGCATCGGCACCAGCACCAGCATCGGCAGCCGCACCCGCACCAGCATCAACATCACCGTCATGGGCATTGTCATATTCCCTCTCTCGTGACATGGCTCTAGTGGAGTCGCGAGCTCCACAACATCCCTGCGGACCGCTGGTGACCTAAGGTGACATTGGTAGCAGCCTAAATTTCAGCACACTAAAACAACAGCATTTCACGAAGCTACCGAGATTTTGTAGCATTCTAGCGGCCTTATAAGGCTTGCAGCACTTTTATCCTTTGACACTAACATATTGTAAGCCTTTAATTTGACCTCTATTGTATTGCCTTGCTTGCTAGAGGTGTTAGGTTGGCAAGCCTCGGTCGAAAGGCTCTCAAAGGCCTTTTTTTCAGGGCTCTATCTGACGATGCCCTCAATCGCTGGCACCAAGCGGCTGCAATGTGGGACTTTTTTGCTCACTAAATTTGCTAGGAAATTGATGTACCCTCTAGATCTGGCTTCTTGTTGGGTGCACATCCCCGCGGATACCTCGCTGGAGCCTTACCACAATGGAGGGGATCGGCATGAAGTACTTTGAGTACTTTGACCAAGTACTCGGTGCGTGTTGAACACGGCATCATAAGTATACCCTTCCTCCCCCCAGCTGCGTTTGCGCATGGTCTCGGCAGCCCCAGCTGCAGGTCCGCACAGCTGCGTCTGGTCTGGTCCGCCGCCTCAAATTCGAGCCCGCGACACCTTCAATTTGACACCACCAACTGTAGCATGACGCATCTTGCCCGCCTCGCCCACTGTCCTGCATAACACAGTATTTGAACACCACTGCTCGGTACTTGGTCTTCGCCAGTCGAAGCAACGTGGCTCAGGCCCGCCCGCCGACCAGTCAAGAGCTGGCTGTGACATCTCCCATCCATCAGCCCACACCCTGTCCTTCACCAACATTACTGACATCACCAAAGCGGACAGTATTCGGGCCGGGCTGTGCTATTCGTGCTACCAACTCTATCTATTTGTGCTACCGCCCCACCCCGATTTTAGGCCTACACCCTGACCCGCCACGCCCCGCTATATAATTTTACATACATTGCCCTGGCAACTATCGAGTCTTATAAAAATGCTCTACAACAACAAAAAAAATAAAGTGCAGCCGCCTAGGCAGCCTTTTTGCAACTCTATAATAATATCGCTAAATTGTATAATATTAAGCTTAATTTTAAACTCTATAATTACGCTAAAATACTGCTTTTCTTATATCTTTAATAGATAACACTTATCTACCTAAATTTATAAGTTTTAATGTCTTCCCTAAAGTACAGCTTAAACCCTCTTTTAATAACTTTAAGCTGCTGCTTAATAATAAAGATTCTAGCTGCTTAATTCCTAAAATACTGCTACTAAGAGCTTATAGCAACTTTAATTACTTTTTTAACGATTTATAGAATTAAGGTAAGGCAAATAGTACTGCCTTTATTAAAAGCTTTATAACTAAGTTTATTAAAGTTAGCAGAAAGTAGTAGCCTTAGTATAGTAGCTTTTTATGCTATTATAGCTCTAGAAGAATATCTTAAGCAAGTAGAATTTAATAAGCTGCTACTAAAAAGAATAACTATAAGTTTAAGCTTTAGCTAGTAACTATAATAGTTAATATAAATTAAGTTTAGACTTATAAAGTAATATATTATTAGTATAATTATAGTTAATTTCTTAACTTATTAGCTAAGCTAATATATTAAAGGTTTATAGTTACTTTAATAGAGCACCTTACAAACTTTATATAATACTAAGCTCTTCTAGTTTGTAAGATAGATAATATTATTTGTAATATAGCAGAAAGAGAAGAAATAGAGGTTTATTTTCGCTATAAAGACCTCTATAACTAAGTTGCAAAAGCTTATATAAAGAAGCTTAATAGATTTTCTTTAATATAATAAGTTGTTAAGCTTCTTAAAGAGCAAGATTTACTATATATTATTAAATATAATAATAAGAGCTATTTAGAATTAGTTGTTTAGACTTATAAGTCCTGCATTAATTAATAGAAAGTTTTCCCTTAAGTTCTCTATATAGATAATACTTATAAGACTAACTACTATAAATTACACTTATTTTAAGTAATTGCTATTATAGACTAGAACTCTAGCGCAAATATTATATTTACTCTTGTAATAAAAGAGAATAAACCTGCCTTTTAATAGATTTTACTAGGCCTTAATTAAATATAAAATTAACACAAAATTAAGGCGCCTAAAGTTGTTATAACTAACTTTAATAAAGCACTTAAAAACGCTCTATAAGTTGTTTTCCCTAAGATACAGCAATAGATATATATTTAGTATATATTTATAAATGTAAAGGCAAAAACCCTCTTCTATTAAAAACCTTCTAATAATAATAATAATAATAATAACCTAGAAGTTAAGGCGTTTAATAAATGCCTAAATAGCCTTACTTTAGTAGTTAAATTACTTATCTATACATAAGAAATTAAAGCATTTAACTCTATATAGAACTAGATAAAGAATATATATAGTTTACAGCAATAAAGCATTCTTAATTACATTAAGAATACTTATTATAGTTAGCGCAAGTAGTAGGCTTATTATTATACTTAATTTTATTAGAATTTTAGGTATATAACTATAAGTCTAATTAAAGCAGTATATTATAATGCAAAATTCTATATATATATTAGTAATAGCAATCTATTTATACTCTTTTAATTAATTTAGTAGATAATTCTTAAAAAAGATTATAAATATTCTTAAAAAGCAGCTATAATAGAGCTTTAGCAGCAAAATACATATAGGCACAGCAAATAGCTTAGTAATTTACCTATACAAATATTCTATAAGGCTGTTAATCTCTTAGCCTGCTAGCATAAGCTTGCAGAAGCTAATTATTGTAAAGGTAAATAGCTTTAACTTTATAAGGGAAATTGCTCTTTTATATACTAATTTATGCTGCCTTATATATATATTATCCTATTAAAGCTATAAGTATAATAGCCCTTAAAAAGAAGCAATATTTCTTATTATTAGTAGCTTATAAAGCTGCTAGTAAGTCTTAGTTTTAATCTCTATTAATTTATTACAGAAAATATACTTAATATTAACTTATAGACTTCTAATGCTCTATATCTTTAAATTTATTATCCTTATAGAATTAATTGCAGAAGACGCTGCCTGCTGCCCTTAAATATATAACACTAAAATTCTAATAATAATAGCAGTTAACAGCTAAGTTAAAGGCCTTAATTAGGCTCTTAAGGTTGCTAACAAACTAATCTAAGCATATAATATACAGCAATATAAGATAAATTAGTTAAATAATTTAAGACGTAATAACAAAGAAGACTTATAATACAGTTAAGGCAGCAATTAATAAACGCTATAAATAACATACAACCTCAATTAATAAGTAGACAAGCTACAGAGCAAGCAGCAGTATTAAGGTCGCTATAGATTTAATGGATAACCCCTTAGGAGCCTGGGCAGCGCCCTTAGAGGCAGCGGAATAATTAACAGCCTAGGCAGCAGAACAATTACAGCCTATAATATATATATATTTATTAAAAACACTAGAAATTGCATTTTTAAGCGATTTAAGCGCTGCTAGCGCTCGTCTAGGCTTGCATTATTAAAAAAATAATAGATTTAATTTAAACACTAATTAAATTTCTAAAAAGCAGGCGCAACTATGCGGGTGTATGTAAAAATGTATAGTGGGGTGTAGGCAGTTAGTCACTAGGCTAAATCGAGCTGCGGTAGCACGAATAGATAGGGTTGGTAGCACAAATAGCACGACCCATTCGGGCCAAGGGAAAGTCGTAACTGCTGGATCAAGCAAGTTCGACCGACCCTCGCATTTCCTCCCAGTCCACCGTTGCTGAGAGGCCAAGGGCTTGGGCCTGGGACCTTGCATGGAACTTGGCAATGGCATTTCTAAAGGAGAATCGCAGACCCGAACCAACATCGACAATGTCTGCCGCCTGCCTGCTCGCTCCCGGCTCTATAGTCCAAGGGTCCCGTCTCCCAGGATCCGCTGCCACATGGCGTCCGAGGGAAAAGTGACACGTCGGTCACCGGTCGTTGCTGGATCGTCCGTCGGCTTCAATCGTTAGCACACGGCTCAAATCGCCAAGCGTTCAATATTGTCTTAGTAACCCGATACATCCTGCCGGCTGGCTCCTTTGTTGGCAAGAGACGTTTGCCTGTCGCCAAATGTGCACTCGGATATCATACCTACGGTGGTGTCGCCCACCATGGCCAGTTATCTGATGTAGCCGAAAACCCATTTTAATCCTGCCAGTGGTACATCGTGTCCACGATGCCGTGATTCAAAAACCTGGCTGACGTTGCCGCGCCTCCACACCGGGCTTCCTTTGGTTAAAACGGAACCGCTAACGGAGCGCATGAGTCTCTAGAACAAAGATGGTGTTCGAATGCGTGCCACTCTACGGAGTAGCATCAGATTTCAAGATCAACCAACGGTATTACCTTACCTTGCCAAAGCCAGACTTGGCTAGCGTATCGAAATTGCTGTATGAAAGCGAGTCGGAGCCATTCAACTCGTTCCACAAGGCCCTGTGGTCGCACAAGAGCTGCTTCTCAAGCTCTGCCTGGGACGGAAATGTTCCGTCGACGAGGTGGCTGTCTACATCTTTCAGGCCAGCGAATCATCACTTCTTCTGCCACTATGGCAGACGAGACGCCTCAGGTTTGTCGACTTGGCTCCTCGGAAATGCCCTGCTTCTGTGTTGGTTGGCTCCCGACAACCGGTCCTTCGAATACGCAAAGATGGCTAAGCAGCCACCAGACCAACTGGAAGTCTTTCAACATGCAGTCTATCCGTGCACACACCTATTCCTAATTCCCAAGAATGAGTCCCTCTTGGAACCTCACTTCTGGATCGGATACACACACGCCTTCTCAGGAGGCGCGCCCGATATTTGGCCCCGGTATATTGTCCATCTGGCCGTCGTGGAATCGCCGTTCTGTCGTCCAGTCGAGCTACTTGACCACTCCGTGCTCTATCGTGCCCCGTGAACCTGGGAAGACCGGGTCCGCGGCGCTGATGCAGCCCTCTGCCATGTCGGTTGGATTTTGAGTGCCAATATCTCTCTGGCCGCAAACAAATACCGAAACATCATCCATAGGGCCTGTTGTCATGTTTTCTGCTTCACAATCCGGGTACCGAGTATGAGATGGCAGCAATAGCCACCTGGATTACCCTGCGCCATGGCTACCACTTGTCCGCCACAATGCTTGAGGCTGAGATCGAGTCCGTCGAGATGGAGACACGAGTCCCGTGGCATATAGAGACATGTCAGAGGTCAAGGAAGGCTGCATCAATGGCCAGCGGTTTGCACAGTATTCGTTTCAGTGTCAGAGAAAGAGGCCCTCCTCTTCTTGGACCAAATCCGTACACGATCAGCTCGACACGAATGCCCAGTCTTCCATTGACCCGACTGTACGGAGTAGGACTCCGTAGTCCGTACCCCATAATAGTGAGTTGCCAATCGCAGGCTATTGAAACAAGACTTTTATGAATGTCTCAATCAATAACTACATTCACCGTGGTTCCCACACCCACCGAGAGAGAACCTTGCATCTGTTGCCTAGCGCGCCCAACCAACAGGCGACGAGCGTACATGGTCCAAGTTGCCTCGTCGTTTTGTTCACCAACGACGCCTCGTCGCCGTCAGGACGCCTGAATCCTGCCCGCCCCGGAAGTTGAGCTGAAGAGCGGGAATGGCGTGCAACGTCCATCCTGGATATTGCAGACCGGTTTAGATCAAAGGGCCAGCTACTCGATGCTCCATAATAGTCCATGCCGGCCCCCATTGTCCAAGACTCCCAAGTATATCTTGGCTCCAAAAAGTGCAGTGGCGTTGGCAACTTGAATGGCACACTGACAAAAAGAGTTTGGGCCCTCCAAAAACGCCGGCTTTCACGAGAAGTCGTGTAACCCCAGCAGAGTTGGGGATCAGAAAGAGGATGACCAGGTAAGCCATCCCCCATAGCCTGTGCGACCTTTGAAGATGACTGAGACTGTCACAACATGTACTTACTGGGTTGCTTTCGAGCGGGCCTTTTTTTTAAAAAAAAATCTTTTCTTCTCCCTCCCCAGCTCGACGACGGATGGATGATTGATGCCCTTGATCGCCCAGCCAGCACCCCAAAGTTGTTGGCTTGTCCATGAGCAAAAAATGGACGGTCTGTGTCTTACGGCAGGCGTACAAGTTAGACATTCTTCAACGGCAGACAAGGTCCGCCATCCAAACGCCCACCAGCGCTGGCCAACAAGAAACGGGAGGGTTGATGGCGGCATATGACGACTGCTGAAAGGGGCCGGCGGGACCGGCGGAAAGGCCACCCAGTAGTCAATCCCTTCACGGGCCGAGATCAAGGCCATCTCTCTATCCAAGTGTTCGTTTCGTCTCCCCGGCTGAACAAAGAATCGCGGTGAACGCAACGGCTCAACAGTCCCCATCGGCCAGCCAATATTACGGCCAACTGCCCAGGACCTGGCGCCGCGGTGGCCTTGCCCTCCGACAGGTCTGGTCATAGCTCGTTGTTCAACCCCATCCAGCCCAAGAGTTTGAGGAATACTCGGTGCCGGCGACCCAAAAAAAAAAAAAAGAGGGAACTGCCACGTACTTGCGACCACGGGGCACGGCGACTGCGACTTCACCCGCGGCTGCCCACGAGTCACGACGGCCACGTCAAATCCCCCGTGGCTCGCTCTTCGGCCCTTTGCAAACATCCGGCCATGTTTCTCCGTCAGCCGCAAGTGCCCAGCATTTCCTTCAAAGGGACGGGCTGCATCTGCACCCCGTCGAGGAGTGCAGGCCTAGGACTCAGGAGCCTGGGGACGTACAATACCGTGCCCATGTAAGTTACCTATGCAGGCCGCCAGAGAGGCCTTGATATTGGGCAGCGCAACACGCGCGCAGCGCCCACTGCGCCGTGGTTATGTCCGGCGGCAGGGCCGTGTTGTCGTTGATCTCGTGCATGGTGCGGCAACACCGACAGACCTGGATTCTGGGGGGGAGGGGACAAGATGATGGGGACTGGGGGCATGCAAATAGCACCGGTGGGAGTGGGTTGGGATTTGGGACTTGGGACTCGGGAGTATCGTTGCCTTTGCGTGCGGACTGGTGCTGGCATCGCCGAGAGGCAGCGTGATGCCAACAGAACGGGGGGGGGCTTTGTGATCAGTCATTTTCCAGTACCGAGACGGATACTATGGAGTACCACTACTCCCTCCCTACCCGGCGACGGGGTTCACATAATATCTATTCCAACTACTCCGTAGCAACCAGTAACTAGTTACTACTATGTCGCCTCTGGCCCGGGGCCGGGGCCTGGGCCTATGCTGCACAGCAACTTACACCACCGGACCAGCTACATCCTAAGTAAGGAATTTATCCTGCAGCAAGCACCATGGTTGCTTTCCCAAGCGTCGACAGATGAAATGCACCCGAAACAACACAAAGCCGCCGCCACGCCGACGCAGTATCGAGGCAGAAGGGGGGCCCTTTTCCTTTATTATACCACCCCTACTCCGGCCGCTGTGCCCCCAACCACCACTCTCGCTCTACCGTGCATGCAGTTGCGCCATGAGCTTGTGCCAGCTTGAGAATTAAGAATTAGTACAAACCGCATCGTGAATAATCATCACCCATTGCGCACATCAACCCATCATGACCCCACTCGGATTTTGAAGCCTTATCCGCGCATGCACGGCTACATTTCACTCGCCAAGAGCTCCATGTCGTTGAACTGATAGCTCATTGCATCTTCTTCGTTCTCAAGGACTTCCCGTGAAACGTGGCAAAAGTCGCAGCGGACATGTTCGCAGGTAATACAACTTGGCGAAGTCCTGATATTCAAGAAGGCAGTGCAAACGCACTACCAAAGTTAGTAAGCTTCACCAAGACTTGAATCAAACGAGCGCGCTTACACAATACCACATTTCGGCCAACCTGAGGCCTTGATCATGTTTCTTTTCAAGTGGTTGCGACTCGACGTCTATTGACTTCGCCTTCCTCTTGCGAACCCCGGTCGTGTCCAACGGAAAACCTTGAAAGGCAACGGGGGCGCTCTTCGTTGCGCCGTTTGACGCCTGTTCTATGTTCTCCCCGATTTCGAGCTCATCATGTGTCCATTCGTCGATGCTCTTCTGCTCCATGCTGTCTTTGCCACAAAAGTGGTTGTCGATGTGGTCAAACTTCGCGGTCCATGCCGTTGGTGGTGCCGCATCGATATACTTCACGCAGAAGCCGCACCAAAATTTTGTGTCGCCATTGGCGCCACGACGACACTGTTCTACCTTGCTTTCTATCGCTTCCAGCCCGTCGAACATGTGTTCTTCAACAAGATGCGCCTTGAATGTATCGCGACGATTCCAACGCCTCTTTGGGCAATATTCCAAATCGCATACCCACGTCTCTACATGATAATGCTGTTTGCTTTCGTGTCGCTTCCAGTCGTTCTTGCTGCCAAATGTCTTGGAACATCCCCTCCAGGTGCATCCGTACGGCTTTGAATGTCTTTTCATGTGCTTGCTACTTCCATCTCAGCTTGGTCTTCAAAATGAGGGGGGGGAGTTATGACGGACTCGACAGAAATACGTACGTCAGTTCACAGGGCCGCTTGAACCTTTTCCGACACATGTGACATGCCTTTTGACCCTTTGCCGTATCGATGTCAACCATGCCCTGCTCATCGTCACCCAGGCCGGAACCTCGGAGAGCAGCCACGAGGGCATCCCGAGCCTCTTGGGGCAGTATTTTTACGTGTTCTGCAAGACTGGACGGTGGATATGTCGGCTTCTCGAGCTCCAACTTCTTAACAACGTCCATCAAATCACAGTGAGCTATTCCATGATCAGATTGCGAATATGGCACTGCTGGCTCAGGGGGCTTTGGCACAATTGCTTCGGGAGCACTTGGATGTCCAAAGTGATTGAAATTGCGTACGTCAGTTTCGTCATTACCCACACCAGAGCCAGTGGCTTCTTTGCCATTGGTTGCAATGCCTGGGTATTGCAATTTTGCGACGTTGTCGTCAGTTTGCAGCAGAGAATCTGACATGACGTGATTGCTCGAAAGTTCAAAATCAAGAGGCCTGTTTTGTGCAGTCTCACATGAAAAGCCGAATAAACCTTCGGGAAATCCTCGTCCCAGCATGTGCGGGCTGATGCATTGGGGTTCTTCAGAGGACTCAAACATGTTGTTCTTCTCCAAGTGCGCAGAGTTGTTCTGCCAGAATTTCCTTAGACGTTGCTCTGTGAGAGCATTGGCTTGGCCTCCTGTCAAACTTGCAAGTTGCTTTACATATGCATCCTCTGTTTGAGGAGCGATCAGGTCTGGGAGAGTGCCCACCCCCGTCAGGTCGTTTCGTTGCGCCGCGTCCGTGTTGCTACTTCGTGCAATATCAGTCAAATTCAGAAGCTGTGACTGGTTTCGATCAATATATTGATCCAGACTATCCGCATGAGAGGCGTTGATACCATGAATCCTCGCAAGATGTGCGATGAAGTTATCCTTTCTTGGCCATTCTTGCTTCTTCCGTCTGTTTTGCTTGCCAGGTTCGGTTAAACAATGCGTACATTTGTACACAATTGAATTGCTCTCGCTGGCGCATTCATCCCGGTGAACAGTTCTCTTGTGTCTGTCGAGGTCATTCGCCGTCGCAAACCCTTTGGGACATGCCGGGACGGTGCATTTATGGGGTTTTGTATGGCGATGCATGTGTTTCCTAACTATCCTGTTAGTGCTGTTGAAAGGTAACCATATTTTAATTATTTGGGTCTTTTCTTCTTTGGCATAACAGTACTTTAATTCTGATTTATTCTTGGCCCTGAAATCATCGCACAACTCGCATTGTAACTGAGACCAACTGCCTTCTTGTCCAGCATCGATAGAAGGACTTGTTACAGTGTGAGATACACGACTACCGCCGTAACCAGAGTCATCGTGTCTCGGATATCTGCCTAGATTGTGGTGTAAAACGTCGCCGGGGAAAAAGGATTGGTGTAATGGTGGTGGTGGAGGTGGTGCCTGTGAATCAAGAACGTTCTGGTCCTGCTGTCTTTCCAAGGTAAATTGAGCTATGAGTCCTGTTGGGACAAATGGGTCATCGGCCACGTCTGCTGTAAACTTTTGGAAAACGAACTGCGTCATACTGTCGCCGCTGGAAGGCATTAAGCACTGATAACCCCATGGGTTCATATTGGAATGCTGAGGTCTGTCGTCATTATATCCCCTACTCCTCTGGTAGGATTGACGGCCCCTACCAAGGGGCTTTCTATTGCCAGGTTGCATTCTCCCAGACGAGGTCAATCCGGCACGTTGAGGGGAGGTGGTTGGACAGAGAGCGGCCTATTCCCACAACAGCAACAAGGACGCGGGAAGCGGCAAGAAGATAGCTTGCGCCCGGAGAGACGAGCTGACCAAATGAGTCCACGGCCCTTTGGCCGGAGAGCAAAATAGCTTGCAACGAAGAACAGGACACAGTAACAAGCGAAGATCGACCAAGATACCGAATAGTCGATATACGTAAGGCTTATCCTCCAGATGAGCGGCTAGACATCGACATGAACTCAGAAGCACCGCGTCGTCCGGCAACGAGAAAAGTTATAGTGCCCAACAAAGTCTGTGAAGAGCTCATGGTACAGTGAGGTGATGCCAAAGGATGGACTGGCAGCGCTCCAAGGCAACCCCCGGGGGGTGGGACAGAAACAACGTCTAGCGCGTTCAAACGTTGAGACAGACAGATTCCGGAAGGTGAAGGTGCCGCGGGTAATCGACCGTGGGTTGTGAGCCGGTGAAAGGGGAAGGGAGAAGAATGAGCTATGGAGTCATAGGCTCTGTTTTGAGGGAGCGCGATGAACCTGATGCCAACGTGGTGGTACAGGAAAAAGCAGCAAACCCACGACAATTCAAACTTGGCCCCAGATCGTGATTGGCAAGCCGAACCCCAGTGCCATTGATATGGCACGCAAAATCCGGGTCGGGGATACACAACACAAAGGAGCAAGTTACAAGAGGGCCAAGTGGGTGGTGCCAAGCAGTTTGCGTGAGGTCGAAGGTGACGGTCTCGAGTTGGTTTGTTCCTTCATCAAGGCCAAATCAGCACATAACAACGATGGCCAAGGGAACGAACCGCATCAGAGAATGCGGCAATGCGACGCAAAGGGTGTAGTGAAACGGCAAGGGAGCCGCGAGATGCGAGATACATGGCGATGGACGGATGCCGTCTGGCTGCAAAGATTCAAGAATCAGCCATCAGCCATCAGCCATCAGCCATCAGGATTCAGCCATCAGAGAGGACACGGGGAACATGGAAGGGTGGTCAAGCTGGGCCAGGTTGGGTGATTGGGTGGGTGACTGGGCGTGGCAGTTGCCAGTTGGGCAGTTGCTCGCCCTGGAAGCTGGAAGGGCCAATGGGCCTAATTGCCGTTGACTGCCGGAGAGGAGCATCGACTGGAGTAGCGCATACCAAACCAGTTGACTTGACATTACCAAATTGACTCCATTTTTACAACCCCGTGGCTTGCAGGTGCTTGTACTGTCTGTTTATCTATCTTTTGTCTGCGGGTATCTGTCGACCTAACAGGTAGGTACAGCCGGGTACTCAAGTACGTTCAATCTCTGGACGTCCCGTCCAAGGCTCGTTAATTTTTTTTTTCCCTTTTTCATACTCAAGTAACTACGATACACTCCCTGTCTGCATCATGCGCCTGCTTGCATGTTCGTCTGCACCTCATCTCTCGGCGGGCATGGCATGTAGCAGTCACTTGGCCAACTCGAAAGGTGAAAAGCGGAGGTGGTGCGCATTGTCGTCCGCCTCACTTTCAAGGCTGCTCACCAATTCGTCAACCCGGCAGCTGTGCAACATGCCTTGCAATGGGGGACGGCCCCGGATGCGTCACGTCCTTTCAACTCTGACCTTGGACGTCCGCTCGAGACTCGATGAACCTTGAGCTTCGGTGATGGGCCATCCAATCAACAACTGCCGTGGCATGACTGTCCAGTGCCGGGGAATCTGGCACCTTGCCCGTCTAGTTTGTATCGCTCTGGAAAACCGATGTCAAGCTCGATACCCGGTACTTTTACGATGTTCGACATTCCGGCAAGGCAACGACGAGGCAACCAAGAGGGGTTTAAAAGGTGGTAGAACTGAATTACACGCCCATCCCGTCCCAGCGCGCTGGCCTTGTCAAGCCATTTGTTTGCGCCTGACCTCGTGGGCGCAACACTCTGCCAAAATTCCCAGTGTATCTCACATCGTGAATAACAACTGACCGCGCATTTGATGGCGTCACTCTTGACCCTGGCGGGTTTGCAGGTGAGAGATGGGAACGATGCGATAAACCTGCAAGACATACTCCGTACGAATTGCATGAACGGCATCGCAATATCGTACGTAATCTTGCTACTTACGGAGTACTTTGTTAAAAATTCACATCACGAAATTAAACATGTGATGCTACATGCAAAGTGAAGGACGGAAAATTCTTTTCCTATTTCATGCCTCCCAGGTCAGTCAGGTGTGGCTTGATCCCATGGTTCAAGTCATCTCATATATCCTGACTTCGCAACCCAATACGAAATGGAGCTCTTTCATCTCTCTCACCTTGCACCTTGGACTTTTCTTACCACCTCTGAGCATGTCAGTACCAACAACGCCGCATTTGCCCAACCAACTGGCGCAAAACCGGGAGGATCCCGTCCTGATCTGACGGACAAGGGCAAAGAGGAAAGGGACAAGAGGGTCTGGTATTCGGCGTCAGTGCCATGACTTGGAGCACCGAGTCAACAGCGGCCGAGACGTGCCGAGGGCATGATTCAACTCGTCGGGTCAACTTTTAGTTTTGTCTTTGCCCCCTTTTTTTGATGTCGTTACTCCTTGTCCAACCCTGTGTAACTGCAAACCAGTCATGCTACACTGTCAAGCCACTTCCGCATGACAGCGGAATAAAGTGATGATTGACAAATTGGCAGCAACAACATGACCCGGACACTTTTTCGATTCGAGTTTGTGGTGCTCGGAAATCAAAAATCACAGGTCGTTTGCATTTGCGTCTTCAAAGTCTTGAGAACAGCAACCATACTTCTCGCTTCTCGTAATAGCGCCCGTCAGTGGAACGAACCACATTTCTTCTTTTCTTCCTTCTCTGTTCCACTGTGGTATATATGATGGCACTATTCCATGTTTTCAGCTCCCTCAACAACACCAACAACATTGTAGCGCTTGGAAAAGAATGTGATCCAGTCGTTGAGCGTCTCTATCTCCTTATCCTCCAGGTCATGCCACTCCGGCCGGACATCCTCTGGCTTGGTAGATGTCTTTCCAAGGGCTCTTGACGCATCTTTTCCCGCAAAGACTATTGCTGACATGTCAGTTCTTAAAGCCGCCAGCCCAAGCTGTTGCAGGGCTCCACAGCACGCACCGTGATATGATCCCCCTGGCTGGTATGCTTTGTTGCCAGTCACATCGTAAACTTTGCCCTGCAGACGACAGATCAGTTGACGAGCCCCGAAAGACCATTGGTGTTTGGATACTTTGATAATAAGGAAGAAGAGGAGAAAAATGTGCTCTTGTTCAGTTGATGGCCCCATTGTACCTTGATGGCCACGTAACACTTTCCACCATCAACGCCTGCGTTTCGCCAGTCAGCATCACAAGCCCGGGTCTCTGCGTCATGCTCATGTGCGGCATCTTTCGAAGCCCCCGCTCCAAGAGCGAGGACATCGCAATCCACCTCGTCGTCGGTCGTCGTATCGGCTCGATAGTGAGTCGAACCTCTCCCAACAGCAAACATCCTCCTTTTTTTCTTTTTTTCTTTTCCCGCCCGCACAGACAGGCATGCGGCACGCCTCTCGCACGAGGTCGGACGGCTTCGTGGAGGAGTCGTCGGATGGATGGACGGACATACCAGTTGCCTTTGCCAGCTCCTCTACGGAGATGGGGTCGTCCTTGGGCGGGTTCAACCGAACGGGGACCTTGGGCTCGAATCTGCCAGCCATGGCTCGATGGTCTGAGAAATACCGCGAACGTGAGTGGTTTGAGCAAAGTGCCGACGATGGGCACGGGAATGCAACTTTCTTTTCTTCCATGCCAACTCTCCCCTCCACCTGGTCGTGACGTGACGCGACGCACGGACCCAGTCGGGACTAGCGTCGGTTCGGTTGCCTGCCCGCGCAAGAAAAGCGTCGCCGCTCTTCGGACCTCGACCGAGCAGCAAATTCCTTGGACCATCGACCTCCAGCCCTCCCGCGCGAACAAGTGTGCACGAGTTGCCGAAGCAATGCACGCCACGGCGATTGCCTCGACCTCGCCCTTGCAGAGGAGGTGTCTTGCGGGATTCTTATCGGTACAGGTCAAGTCGCGGGCCGCCGGCCTGAGCCTCGGAGCCGCGGCCACGTCGGCGCCGCACCAGACGAGATGGCAGTCGACCTCGCGGGGAGACGAGGACCGGAGGAGGCCTCAAGTGTCCTTCCGGCGGTTTGTTGGGCGCGCGCTGGGCACTAGTCTGCGCAACCTGGCTGTCGCCGTGAGCCCGCGTGGCGTTCGAACCGCGTACAGGGACTCACCTGTTGCGACGAGCATGAACATCGTCTTGTACACACTCGGTGCCCCGACCGCCACACTCACCACCATAGCTGTGCGACGTGCTGACTTGTGTTTCCAAGGCTCGCGTTGACTCTTGCTGTGTCCGCCGTTGCCATCCGCTCCTACGTCGTCAGCTTCTACAATTCCGAATTCAGCCGGTACCCTGAACCTGTGGCAAACACGTTGCGACGGGCAATCTACTACACCAACTACAAGCCCGACCCGGAGATGGCGCTGAAGTACTACAAAAAGGCCATGGAGCAAGTCAAGGAGGTCGGGCTAGACCCCTTCTCGGACGAAGTGCTAGGCATCCGCATCCAGGTGTCGTTCTGGCTGCAAAAGATCAACAGCTACAAGGGATCCATTGATGTCCTGGAGTCCGTGTTACAGGATTGCAAGAAGTGGGTTGGCGTGATGGAACAATCCGTCGCGGACGGCAACGTGAATGAGGCTGGAAGATATGTGAATGGACCAACGGGAAGCCGGCCAGCCGGCAGTGTCGAGGTCACAGCGCCGCCGCCCAAAGACGGCCCGGCCAAGACTTCATCCGGTACGGGAGGGGGAGGAGACGACGTCGGGGCCGAGCAGGACGACGAGGTCGAGACACTCTGGCGAAAGAGGCAGCGACTCCTAGCCAAGGCCGTCGGCACGGCAGTAAAGCTCGGCGAGTTGTATGCCGACGAGCACGTCCTCCGGGCAGACAAGTCACACGACCACCTGGTGTGGGCGGTCGAAACGTCCCTCGAGGAGTTCCGCCGCCGGAGGATCGAGGGCGTCAGGCCCGGCGAGCAGGACTGGCTGTCGCCCCCCGAGCTCGGCGGCATGATGGAGTCCCTGGGCCGCGACTACGAGCGCCGGTCTCAGTTCCAGCTGTCCGTTCCCCTGTTCTTCCAGGCCCTCAGACTCTGCGAGAGCCCGTGCCACAGAGCCGTCATCATGAACAACCTGGCCGCGTGCTTCGCCCAGCAGCCCGTCTTCGCCCCCGACACGGCGCAGGTCCCCGTGGGAGCCGCGCAAGCCCCCGACCAGGGCGCGCTCCCGAAAACGCGCAAAGAGTGCCTCGAGGCGGGACTGAGCTGGGCACAGAACGCCTACGCCCACAGCAGGGACGTCCACGGAGAGGAGAGAACGGCCGAGTGCGACGAGGCATGTGCCGTGGCCCTGTGCAACTGGGGCGACGTGGCCGCCATGCTGGGGCAGACAGACGTCGCACGACAGAAGTACAGGCAGTGCATCGAGATGAGTCAGGAGATGGCCTTTGTCGACGGCGTCAGGCAGGCCCAGGACGCACTGGCCCGGCTAACAGCCACGCCGGAAAACAAGACGTGACGACGACGACGCCATCGCCCAGTTCCCCGAGCCCACGTTGTCCACGCCGTATTCAAAACCAGGGGAGGCCATCGTCGGCAAGAGCCTCCGCCGGGAGTCAATGGAAAATCTAGCGGCCAAAGAGTACGTACAACAAAGCGAATAGACTCGGCCGTGCCACAAGTTACATCCACCATGCATGCCGTGCTCACCGTGTGTGTGTGTCTCGAAAACATGCCGCGGTACAGAACCTGCACCGACACGGCGTCCGCATCAGCCCTCACCGTCCTCGTCCCGACTCCCGACGACCGCTTACCCCCCCCCTCGCATGTACCCACCAGGTGACGGTCAACAAACAGCCTGGAGTCGCAATAGTAGCCCT
Source organism: Metarhizium album ARSEF 1941 (assembly GCF_000804445.1). Taxonomy (NCBI): domain Eukaryota; kingdom Fungi; phylum Ascomycota; class Sordariomycetes; order Hypocreales; family Clavicipitaceae; genus Metarhizium; species Metarhizium album. Next base: position 1,248,734 of record NW_024467579.1, on the reverse strand, counting down.
GCCAGTCGTGGGTACGGACGGCATGCGCAGCCAAAATGTCCATGAGCCATGCTCCCAGGCACCCGCCAAAACCAGCATGGATATAAAGTTAGTTTAGCCTTTATAGCTTATTTATAGTTTTACTAGTTTCTAGCTAGTATTTCTCTTATAACTATATTATATATATATGGCTGCTCATGCACCAGGTACCAAGGTGTAGCCAGGCGAGGCCAAGTTGACGCCGAAAAGGCACAAAGCTGCTCTCCTAGCCTTCTTCCTCCAATGTCTCGTCTCGCGGCCGCTGTCCCCCCTCCCCCTCCAGACTACTGAGCCCATACGAAATTAGCCAACCTTGAACTGATTGATGTACTACTACTGCTTGGAATCGATCCGACAGCAAAAGCGACGCGGGCCATCATGCCGTCTGCAAAATGCGTTCCTGTTTCACAGGCTACATTTGGGACGAGCTGGGTGTTCGATGACGCAGAGTTCGTCAAAGAATACGCTTCATCAATTACCGGCGCTGGAGTCTGGCAAGTTCTAGATTGTACATAGAATCATCATCGAGAGATTCGATTGATATGTTGTTGTTCGTCGTTCCCGCTCAAGAGATATAAATACATGTCCTGTTCCCAGCCGCAAAATTATATACGCCACAACACCGTCATGGACCAGGGGCAGAAGTTGCTGAGATTACCCCGTCCTCTGTCGCTTCACATCGAGACCGCCTGCGGCTGAAGCGGCCGTGTTCGTTCCGTTGCCTTGTGCAGCCGTGTTGGCCGGCAGATCAACCAAGGGGGCTCTTGCTGTGCCTGTCTCGCCAGGTAGAGGTCTCTTCATCGTTGGCGGTCTGTAGCTTCCTCTGTTTGCCAGGGGGCTTCCAGCAGCCCCAGGCGCACCAATCTTTCGCGCCTGGTCTAGGGACGGATTGATGAGATGGCCTCTGGTTGCCGGCCCCCCTGGTCGTACTGGGGTAAAGCCGGCCGCGCTGGACGAGGATGCGCCAGACTGGCTGTTTGCCGGCGCAACGTGTTGTCCGTTTCTGGAAACAGGTTTTGACGACGTATGATCAATCCCAGGCGTCTTCCTGATGGACGGACTTTCAGCTTTAGGATTGAAGACTTGTGAGCTGCCCAGCCCCAATTCCTTGACGTCAGAATTGCGACTGATCGATCTGGCGGAGAAAAACATTGCTGCGTCGCCCCCCGGAGGAGGCATTGGCGGAGCGGCGGTATTGTTCATACGCGGTGAATCTCGAACGGCGCCACCAGATTGCGCATTCCCACCGCTGTTTGGCATTTGCGGCCCTTGGGGCCCGAAACCTCCTGAAACGGCCCTCATCGTTGGGCGGCTTGGTCCCTGCGCTTGTGCCTGCACTTGCCCTGGCTCATTGGGTGGCGGCTTCGGACCCTGTGCCTGCATGGGAGCTAGCTGGTGAACAACGATTTCGTCCGGGTGGCCTTCTCCTGTAACACAGAAGTCGGCCTCGTCGATTTCTACTGATATTCAGTTTCGATTTCCTCGAACCCGTCTGAGGAGAGCATACCACCGAGGAAGTCCTCAAAGGACTCCGCAGCCTCCACGCTTAGAGTAGCCGGTGCAGTCGTGTTCTTGACAGGCCCGGCCGTCGCACTTGTCCCACTCATGGAGGCGTCTTTCCTGACGAAATCCGAATGTCTGTGGAGGTTATCTTGGTTAAACTTCTTGACTGGCTGTGCCTTGACCTTTGTGACCTGCTTCACGTAGTCTGTGTCGTAGATGCAGTTGCCCAGGACATTCCCAAAGCTTCGGAGCGCCCTCTTGAGTCCATCAGTTGTGCCTTCTTTTTTGGCCTTTTCAAAGGCCGTCGCCTTTCCCTTGGCATTCTCTATCGAGCCGTAGCCGATGTCTTCGTGATATGTCCCATCTCGCAGCGTCACTCGAACGATCACCGAGAGGCCGATGCTGACACGCTGGGTTTGAGGATTTTCGTCGGCGAAATCGACTTGAATATTTTGTATGGACGACGACCACCCATTGAATCCAAATACTTCGTTGGCTAAGCCAATGACCTTCTCGGCTGTGAGATAATGCACGCGTGAACCACCGGGTCCCGACCGTGACGAAATGTATTCAGGGCCGAGTTGCTTGTCAAGTTTCGACGCAATAGTGGCGATTTCTTTCGCTGACCAGGCCGACACTCGTGGTTTGGCCTCCTCAAACGGGTTTTCCCACGAGGTATGTTGGTCGCCCGGGCTGCTTGCAATTGTGAGCGAACCGTTTCATGTGGAAGACAAGAGGGAGTGAACGCACGCAGGCATGATGAGCCAGAGTCGGAGCACGGTATTTCATCGACGATGGAATTTCAATGCATCTGGCTGTCCACAACGAGCGTTACCACGGGGTGCACCGTCATTCGAGCAGTCAAGGCTGATTGCAGCGATGTCCAAGGTGCAGTTGCGTGCCCGGCGCGTTTCTTGGCCTGGGGCGCGTCTGGCAGGCGAACGGGTGAGCACGTGACGTTGTGGCAACTTCCAGGATCTCGGCAAGGGCCGTAATCGCCCCACCTCGATAAGACTCGTTAACTTTTCCAATCGCCAGACATGTTGGTGGCTATTTATATCCATTGAATGCCGAGGCAAGAGTGCCTGGCAGTGTAATTTCAGTTGGCTCTGCTTGTAACCTCACCGAACCCATTACAAAAATATATCCGCACCTTCACAAAGAAAACCAAGTCATGTGGTCCGGCGACACCATAAGCAGGAGGATCCACCAAGTCCTACATTACCAACCGAGTAATGGGTATTATAAGATTTGCCTTGCCTGCAGTTATAGTCCCCCTCCGCCAAGCTTTGACTACCTACATAGCGTAAGGGGTGTATGCGTACAGAAGAGCGGCTTTGCATTCGCGGAGACAATATAGCGGAAGAAAATAGAGGAATGAAGGAGTCCCCAGATGGAAAACAGCAACCAGAAGCCCTACTAATCTCGAAATAGCAGCAGGGAAACCACAGCACAGGGAAACAGAGAAAAATATGAAACGCCGATCCATCCAGGTGCATATGAAATATCAACTCCCAAATCTATGCTGTCTTTAATGCAAAACAAAGGTCGTCATCATGTGTCGTGAAATTGTTGTCTCCTTGCTGAAACCAGAGACGAGATGTCAGTTCTCTTTCTGTTTGGTTTGGTTTGGTATGAATTGGTTTTTCTCGATTCAGCTTTATGAAATTAGGGGTTTTTACCAAGGTCCGACCCGTACAGGGGACACGTATGCGCCAGACATGAGTTGGGTGAGGATGGAGTTTTGATCAGACGAGTTGCCCTGTGCGCCAGGTCCCGGTCCCATCCAACCCACGCTGTCAGCCATGGCGGACATGGCGGTGCTGAGGCGCCCTCCTGACTGTTCATTGTGACGAGACAGCGTCTGGTGCCATCCGCCGGTGTGCAAGTTCAAGCCTCCACCTCGTTTACCAGCCTCGGTGATAACCAGAGCCCAGGCCCGTGAAATATCATCGTACGCACTTTCCTTGTGATGGCGATAGGCTTGAGGCTCCCAGTTGGGCAGTTCGTGGATAAATTTCGTGGCGCCATCAAGAAACTGCAACGACGTAGTCGGCTGTGTCTCGATGGGCGGGAGATATTGAGGTGTAAAGTCGGAGAGGGCATCGATGAGGGCAGTCAGGGGTTCCTTGACTCGATAATATGTGTAATCAGGACTGGACTCGCCATAGGGTACGGCTTCCTTCAACTTGACTTGATAGTCGTGCAAGACATCCAAGGCAGACAAGACGGATGGCCGAGGCGCTCCACTGACGACTTCCTGACCAATATCCGGGTGGCGTTCGCAGAGCCGTTCCAAGACCATCCTCAGCTGGCTGGCATCCAGAGTCTCGAGGAGTCGGGGTAAGGTAAGGGGTCGACCAATGAGCTCGTTTGATCGTACTTTTTTCGATGGGCGGGCAAGCGGGCGGGTTGAGATGGCAGGCGAGCTCAATGGCGACATGGTTTCATCCCCATCGTCATCAGCCTTCCGCTTTCGATTTGACATGGCGAGTAGGGGTGAAACTGTTTTGAGGTCAGCAACGACGGACGCAGAACATGGGTGAACGGGTGCGGGCCCGGAAAGACCAAGGTTGTGGAGGCAGGATCGTGGGATGCATACGCACCGGATCGCTGGGGAGACGGGCGAGGGCTTTCGTAGTGGTGAGGGAAGACTGGCGGCTGCGGCGACAACAAAACATTCATGATGAGAGGTTTGGGGGCGTTTAAGCAAGGCAAAATCGTCCGCAGGGCGACTATGAGAGCAGCCGAGCACAAGTTTGCCGCAGCAGCACGATTTGTCGGGAGGTGTCGCCCACTAGACGTAGCGGTAGGTGCCGTCAGGAGGCGATACTTGAAGGGTTTGGGAGTTGAGGATGTCGCGATGGATGGCTGGATGGCTGGATGGCTGGTAGGTGAAAGCTGAACAAGTCCACGAGGGTGTGAGGGGAAGCAGAAAGGGCAAAATGGCCAACGCGGAATGGGAAGCGGGAGTCGTAATGAGACAAAAGTTTGGCTGGATGAGGACGCGGGCAGCCTGCAAATCACAGCCAACTTCAGGAAGAAGGCGGTCAGAGCTGAGGAGGGCCCTGGTGGCGCCTAGACGTGCCCTGGCTGGCAAATTTGGACGTTGGATGGGCAGCCCAAGGAAAGCCAAGGGACACGCAATATGGGTGACGGGGTGACGGGAAGACGGGCAAAAGGCGGGGGGGGATGGAAGACGGAGGCAACAAAATGGCGACGGCGACGGCGACTCGACCGACTGCTGGTGCTGTGCCGATGCAATGCGAAGCGACGCGCTGCGCTGCGATGCGATGCAGCCGTTGACCAGTTGACTGACAGTTGGGAAACAAACCAGACGGGAAAAGGGCAAATGCCTGAAAACTGAAAACACAGTTGATGCAAGGATGCAGCATGGGGGCGGCCTGGCGCGCCGTTCATTTTGGACGCATCCAAAAGCCAACTGTCTGCGCCGGATGTTCGGGGGTCGGGTGACGCCTGGTGGGCAGCATTGAACCCAGCTGGACTTGGACTACCTGGGACCGATGCCTGGCTAGCGCTCAATTTGGGTGGCTTCAGACGCTTACCGGGCTCTGCGAGCCTACCAGACTCGAGTGCTGCAGTCCTCAATGCTGCAACTATCGCTGGCGCCCACTTTACTACAGGGCTGGCTGGCTGGCTGGCTGCTTTAGCGTGGATCCGTCCTGCCGCGTGCCAGCCGGTCCGCATCATGGATTGTCGCCGGCCAGGCCAGTTCCAAACAAACAAAAAGGAGCCAGGCCGGGTCTCATCCTCGCTGGTCCCCGTGCATTTTCGCGGAGAGCGGCCCGAGGCCCAAGCTGCGCGTCACAAACGTGGCAATCAATTACATACGTAACGTTATATGCTTTGCTTGATTGAGTAAACAGGACAGAGAAGTAGCTACGGAGTAGTACTTGGAATTGCTTCAACCCGCCTGCTTCGAAGGTGCCCACGCAGGTACCCAGTACTTGACCCACGTGCCAGAATTAAGAAATGCGGCTGGCAACATTGGCCAGATGTTCAAGACTGACCAAACATGTCGTGACATATGCATCATCCATCATCTTCTGAAGGAAGTAGCAAGTCACATCGTCCTTTCCAGCTAGGACTGCAGGCTGTCTTTCGAGCCCAGCCAGAACGCCGAATTGCAAGAACCTCGGGCGAGGCTGTGCTGGGTACTTAAGTACCTAAGTAACTACTTAAGTACCTGGGCACTGCGTGAGTGCGCAGCACATTCATGTCACTGGTGGAGTACGAAGTAGCTTATCGTTATCGTGTCAACGCCAAGGGAAAAATTTCTGGCTGTCCTTGTATGTGCAGTTCTCTTTTCTTGGGATTTCCCGTCGCGAGTGTTTTCCAAACCGATTTGCTTCTACGTTCATTTTATTCGTTGCTTTGGGGCCTCTGCGACTCCAGGATTTGCCAATGACTAGCGTTGAACAAAATGAGGCCGTCCCCCAGGATGCAGACAATGTCACATCCGCCAAGCGCAAGTCTGCGATGGACGAGATCGAAGTCGACCTCACTCTCCCCGAACCACCATCTAAACGAGCCCGTCGCGCCCTGAAAAAGGGCAAGCCCATCCTCGCCAAGAATGACAGTGGCGACGAAAAGAAAAAAAGGGCAGATGGCGACGGCGAGCAAAATGACGAAAAGGCCAAGGCCAGGTCAGAGCACGCCATCTGGGTTGGCAACTTGCCATTCGCAGTTACAGCCGCAGAGTTGAGGCAATGGCTCGTGGATAACGCGGGCGGAGTCCTCACCGATGAGTCCATCACGAGAATAAAGATGCCGACCGCAAAAGACCCCGGTCGAGACAAGAGCCAAAGGCCTGCCAACAAGGGCTTTGCCTATGTCGACTTCGCAGACGTGGGCGGCAAGGTTGCTGCCATTGCCTTGACGGAGACGGAACTCGGGCACCGCAAGCTTCTGATCAAGGACGCCAGGTCGTTTCAGGGCCGACCCGCCAAGGAGAAGGAACCGTGGGCAGTAGAGACGGGACCAGATGGCAAGGTCAAGCACGGTGCCGAGCAGAACAAAGACGTTGACCCCAATGCCAGCCGGAAAATTTTTGTCGGGAACCTGAGCTTCAAGACGACTGAGGAAGATGTGCGGCGGAACTTTGACAAGTGCGGAGAGATTGATTGGGTCAAGGTCGCTACCTTTGAAGACACCGGCAAATGCAAGGGTTACGGATGGGTCAAGTTCAAGGAGCCTGAAGCGGCTGCGTGGGCTGTCAAGGGATTTGTCAAAGTGAAGGAGGCCGTTGAGACGGAGGAGGACTTCAAAGAGGGCGATGAGACAGACGACAAGAAACAGGACCAGCAGAAGCAATTCAAGACGAGGAAATGGTGGGTGAATCGTATGCTGGGTCGAGAACTCAAGCTGGAGCTGGCCGAGGATGACCAGTCTCGGTACAAGAAGCGGTTTGGCAAGGACGCCCAGAGACAAGCGAATGGTGGCGAGAGAAAGGGCGTATCCTCACAAGGACGAAGCTCATCCAGGCCGAGGGACGAAGCAGCGAGCGACGACCCGGGTGCCAAGTCGGATGCTTCGGACAAGAAGACTAAGCTGCTCAAAGAGGCTGCTGATATTCAAATTGCTAGACTGACAGGACGGAAAGTGGACTATACGGGCACCAAGGTCAATTTCAATTAAATAAACTAGCGCATCTATCACAAGTATACATGTTTTGGGATGGGCATGCCCTCGCGAAGCCATCAATTTCGAGGAACTCGCCGTTTGCCTGCAGGGTCGGGATAGACGGGACGTGTGGCGGCTCCCCCAAATCACCCACCCCGCATCCCGCATCCCGCATCCCGCGTCCCGCATCCATGGATTCCCGGCCGTGACGTCGGTTATCCATCAAGCACACCACGACATTTCTCGACAAAGGCCAACAACCTTGTCTCTCGGAGCTCTCATCGGCCCCGAGACGCCTGCTCTCCCAGGCAAGCCATTGAGCTGTCACGCATCGCCGCACTCCATCCAGTCTGGAGCAGCAACCATGTACGAATCGCAAGTGTCATTCGCCCTCGACACTATCTGCCCGTGGTAAGCACCTCAAACTCCCCAAGCGCATCAACCTCCCAGCCGCCCGGATGAAGCAACCCCGAGTCCAGGACAAAGAGCCAACTCCCCCAGGACATACCTAGCAAAGAAGAGGTCCGTACGCGCCGCCTCCCCCATTCCCGTTCAACCTTGCACCCACGCGCCTTCAACCACCACTGAGACGCCCGCACGCCCGCAGACTGGAAGAAGCCCTCGCCCGAGTGCGAGCAACCTCCCCCCCGGTATCATTCGCCCTCCGCTTCGAACCATTCCAGCTCTTCCCCGACTTCCCCGACACCAGCGACAAGCAAGCCTGGTACCTCCACGAGAAGCACTCCGACAACGAGGCCGCCCAGCAGGCGTACCAGTCCCACATGACGTCCCTCCTGGAGCCGCACGGCGTGAAGCTCAACTTCGCGGGCGAAATGGGCAACACCCTCCACGCCCACCGCGTGATTCAGCAAATCCAGCAGGAAAAGGGCACCGACGCCGCCAGCCGCCTGGTACAAGGACTGTACAGGCGATACTTTGAGGAGGCCAAGCACCCGTCGCGCGACGACACGCTGGTGGAGGCGTGTGTGGAGGCGGGCGTGGGGGAGGCCGAGGCGAGGGAGCTCGTGCAGGACAAGGAGACGGGTCTGGCAGACGTGAGCGCAAGGTTGAGGCAGGTCGCGATGGACGTGGACGCGGTGCCCGTGGTCGTGGTGGAGGGCAAAAGGAGGGACATCACGCTGACGGGGGCCAAGGACGTCAAGGATTACGTCAAAGCCCTGGAGACGGTGATCAAGGAGAGCGGCTGACCCGTCCGCCTTGGGGGAGCGGCCGTTGGACGGTGACCCCTTTTTTGTTTCGTCCAGCGAAAGACGCCCGGGGCCAGGGCCATCACCATGTCCTGGAATACATGCCTTCTTTTCCTTGTTTTTTTCTGTATTTCTTTCGTTGACAGACACACAGGCAGAGAGGATAAAAACAGGTCCCGATCGAGCCTGCATGCAAGGAAAATAGACACGAGGCAGGGGCGGCAAGCATTGGTGCGGCCGTCCGCCAGACATCCACGTTCAGGTCACGTCCGGAAAAGTGCCATTGATACTGAGAAAGCGACCACTAGGGTAAAGACGGATCAACAATCAATACACGAGGGAAAGTCATGAGCGTCATCAGATTTCGTTGCAAATCTTATACCCCCCCCCCCCCTTTTCCAAAAAAAAAAGGCATTTGTTTTTCCACAAAATCTCTCTCACGAACGACGAAACATCAACGGCACCAGGGCACTCCGGCTCTCCACGCGGCACGCGTCCTCGACGACCGTGTCCGTTGCACACACGCCGCCGGTCCACTCCCTGCTCGTCATCAACCTACATGCCGCTACTGCATCAGCCGCTCTGCTCTTCTTGACGGAGAACTCCTTGCTCAGCTTGGAGAGGACTGCCGCCTTGGCCTTTTGGAGAGCGCTCACCCTCGCCGCCGCGTCTTGGGCGAGGAGCCTGTGCGCCTCTTCCTGTTCAATGTTGCGCTGGACAGCGGATATCCCGTCGTCCTGGGAGCAGGCCGGATCGTAGACGGTCGGCTGGAGGATGACGGGGTGCGGGACCGCCGCGAGGATGGGCGCCGTGATGACAGGTCCGCCAGGCATGGGAGTTGTGACGGACACGCGCTTGTCTGACGGGAGGGCCGCTTCTCTGGGCTTCGGCTTGGACGGCTTCCTGTCGTGACGGCGGGAGGGGGACGGCCTCGCGTCGGAGCCTTGCTCGTCATGGCTACTGCTGCTGCTGCCGCCCCCTCTCCGCCGCTTGGTTCTCTTCTTGCGCAACTTGGTGGTGAAGCCGACGTGCTGCGTGGACCTTGCGGCGGAAGCAGCAGCAGCGGACGTCTCCTCCCACAGGCGCTCGATGAGGGTGCGCTCCTCGTCGCTGAATCCCGACGCACCGAGGTCGAGATGCAACAACTCCCTGCTTGCTGCTTGGACCGCCGCACTCGGACTCGGGCTGGGCAGTTCCTCGTCGCTCTCGCACGTCGCGGAGCTGTGGTCGGACGTGGCCGTGGCCGCCGTGCTGGTCCTCTTCCAGCAGTCGTCTCTGCCAAGCGGCGCAAGCGCATCTTCCCAGTTGCCGTTGTTGGTGAGCATGACGTTCTCAAAGTCGAATCCCTTGACGGTGGCGCTGTGCGTCCGGATCAGGTCGCTCAGCTGGGGCGCGTTCATGGCGACGTTGCGAATCTGCAGGTGCCGCAGCCCCGGGAAGCGGACGGGCACTCGGGGGGGCCGGGCGGGCAGCGGCGACATGGGCGAGGTGACCTCGTGGAAGAGCTTCTTGGACGACCTGGGCGGCGCAAAGAGCGGATCGGACGACAGGGCCACGGGGCAGGGACCCCGTGCGCCGATCCACGAGAAGCTGAACTTGTCGAGGGACGGCGCAAAGAAGCGCACGTAGTCGTCCATGATTTTCAGGTGGTCCAGCCCCGGGCAGGGGCCGTAAAAGTCCCACGATTCCACGGATATGCTGAGCTTCTTGACCTGCCTCCAGCGTTTGCCCGCCGAGGGCACGGAGCCGAACCCCTGCGTGTGCCGGAGGTAGTTGAACGCCGAGGGGTGCAGCGACGAGAGGCTCAGCTTGTTGAATTTGTCGAGCGGCGCTCTCTCGACGGCGATTCGGAGACTGATGAGCGCATAGTCGACAACGTCCCTCCTGTACCTCTCCCGGGGGTCCTGTCCGGGACACCGGACCGTCAGGTGTCTCATGTTTGGCAGCGAGTGGAACGCCCGGATGAAGCTGGGCACGTTCGTGGCGGCGTGGAAGAGCGGTGGATACTGCTGCGTCAGGATATCGCCCAGCTCCGTGTTGGCGTACTTGCGACGGGTGAGCGCGGAGCCCAGGCTTGTATGCGGCGTGTACAGGAAGCACACCTCGTGGCCGGTGAGCGGATGCACAAGGGGCGGCAGGAAGGTCGCCTTGGAGTGAGCCATCTGGAACGTCAGGTGCTCGACGTGGTGGCCGATGCGGTTGAGGGCCGCCACGCGGGCGGGCTTGGTGAAGGTGGCCGGCGTGAAGGTGACGGTGACGCGGGTGAAGAGGTCCTTGGTGACGAGATTGCAGCATGCCGAGGAGAGCTGGCGGACCGAGGCCACGTCGGGCGTGGACAGGCGCAGGAGGAGACGGCTCTTGACGTGGTGGTCCCTCAGGAGGGCGATGAAGAGCTGCCCTCCCGACGACATGTTTCTTCCATGGCCCGAAGGAGCGGTGTAAGTGCGGTGAGGTAGGTGGATGTTGTGTGTGGCGATGCAAGCGGGCATGTGGTTGAATGTTCAACACAACCTGATATCCTGGTGTTTGGTATAATAGCTGATGCTTGATAACGTAGTCGAGTGCCGCCCTGAGCAAGCAGACGTGAGCTCCTCGACGGCCAGGAGTTGTGATAAGATTCCGGCTCCGAGTGTTGGTGCAAGTCGTAGGCCGTTGTCAAACTCTATCTTGACGGCAACTTGAAATGGCAAAATCATGTAGACAACCAATTAGGCGCAGGTACGGACATGCAGACAGCCAAGAAGACGAGGGGAAGATGAATGAACGGGAAGCGGGCGAGGAACAAGACGGTAGGCCCGTATATATCCCGTACCCGCATCCTGCTTGCTTTCGATCTTGATGCCGCCTCTCCTTGGTTTTTCCTCCCCCACCAAACTGCGTATTCATGTTCTACCGTCGTCTCGGCGTCACGGCTGGGCTCGGGAATCGAGTGGTCCTGAACGATCCAGCGGTACGCAGCATGCATGATGAACCAGAGGGTCCAGTTGGCCGAGGGGTGTCGCCGGTGCCGCTGGTGTCGCGACCGCGTCGGAAAGGCGTACGGAGGACCAACAGCCACGATTGGGCCAGGCCGGTCGCTGGATGGATTCGACTGCGGCGCGGAATGACCTGTGCTGAGCCCGTGGGACGCCCCTCACGATGCGGGCATGGATATCGTGCGTTGCCGATCTGACGGCGGCGTGTTCGCGGGGAAATGTCCAATCTGGCCAATCACATGCGCTTGTCGGGACGCGAGACACGCGTCGCGAAAGTTTGTCACGACCACGACGGCGACGACGACGTCGTTTTCCGGGCGCTCGGGAGTCAGGACCGCGTAGTGTGTGCAGAGTACTAAACGTCTTGACCGGTTTGGGCTCCTGATAAGTTGGGGCTTGGTCTTGGGGCTGTATTCTTCCATGCCGTCATACTTGATCCGACCGACTTTTTGCACGCGTTGAAACAAAACCGAGCTTCGAAACTTCAGACCAGTCAATGGCATCCCGCGGCATCACCTGCCTTCACACCCATCAGTGCCGTCGCGCAAAGTTCATCCCGTCTCTCATCATGGCGCTTTGGTCTGCCCACACCCATACGTTGGGAGCAAAAGTAAACAAAGGTTTCCAATCAGGCCTGCAAGCTGGTCGTCCTATGGCTTTGCATCGTCTCGGTCGCGACCGACACAATGTCAACCGCACCTCAAGCACAAGAGTCGTATTTCGACAACGTCTTGATATCTACTCTCATCGCCTGTGCCCCTTCGTCATTGGGTATCTGGAGGTTTCCTTTGCATAAGAGCAGTACACCAAACCGGAACTGGAAATCAACCCGCATGCACCACGCTCAAATGTCACGTCTTCTTCACGTGCAGCATCGCAATGCAGACTCTATCGACCTCTGCCTCTGCCTCTGCCTCTGCTTAGGCCTCGCGCCCCTCTTCCACCTCCTCCTCCACCACTAGTACTACCGCCCCTCCCACCCCGCCCGCCTTGATTGCCGTGTCCATCTCTGGACCGATTCGCGTTGATTGACTGGGGAGGAGGAGGAGGTGGTGGTGGTGGTGGTGGCAGGTGGTGATAGCTTCGCGTTGATGGGGGAGGCTTGGTCGGAAGAAAAGGGGGAGGGGCTGGGGATTGGGATTGGTAACCTCGGGCTCCAGGCGGAGGGGGATATCTGCTGGACTGACCTCCCCTCGGCGGTCCTGACGGTGGCGGTCCCGGTGGGAGCGGTGGTTGGCCAGCAAGTGGTTGAAAGCTGTTAACAGTGTGACTACCCATCATCTGTGGCAACTGGATGTTGCTAGACATTCGAATTTGACCGACGCCCCCCTTTGGTGCTTTCGACAGCTTCCTGCCGAGGAACTCCACGTCAGAGTCCTCACTCTCTGAGTAATGGATATTGGCTGTCCGTGCAGCGTGGCCGCGAATCTTGGTTTCAGGGGCCCGCAATGACTTCCTATTGCCTTCGGGGTTGGCAGCATCCTCGATCGACAATGTGCCACACCTGGAATCCATGTAGAGGCTTCGATTTTGTAGGGACCAGGTAGGGTTGGCGCAAACTCCCCTTCGCTGTCTGCAGTCCCCCGAAAGGTGATCTTTGCCACCACACACTGCGCACGAGCTGGGGAGATACACTACCGTGTGTACCGTTTGTTCTTCCGGGTGAAACGATCGCCAGATATCTGTGCAGCTGTCCTCCAAATGCTCAGAAGACTTGCAGTAGAGGCAAGCCAGACCCTCGTCCGCCGTTATTGCCAGCTTTTCAACACAAGCGGTAGCTTGGTGGCCCAGTTGACGGCACTTGTCGCATCGTTTTCGAATACTGGGACAGCAAAAGTCCCAGTGGTCAAAGCTTTGGCAGAATCTGCATTTGGCGCGAGAGCAATGAACTGCCCTGTGGCCTTCGTTTCCACATAAGAGACACATAACGCTTGGATCGGCAGCAGAGGGAAAGTATCTCCGCTGTTGCTCGAGCTCCTCTGCACCAGTTGGAACACCTTCTCTGATTATGGACGTGTCGCCATTTTGTGTCGAGTGTTTCGTCTGAGTTGGCTTTGGTTGGCTGTCGTTGCTAGAGACCTCGCCCTCCTCTGCTGAGCCGTCGTTTGTATCCTGCGTTCTCGTTGGCGGTGTCGCTAAATTCAACTTGGCCGATGGCTCAACGGTTGGTTGTTGCGAACCCGCATCCGTCCAAGACTTGATTTCTTCGATTATGGTTTGTGTGGTACCAGCAACTAGCAAATTCTTGGCCGCTTGCTTTGATGCCTTCTTCTTCGTCTCTCGCAGGCCACTATGAGAATCAATGTAGCATGCAAAGGCATCCGTCGCCACTGCAGGCGTGATTGCGGAGATGTTGTGCAGATTATGCTTGCAAAGTACCTGGACCCAGTCCTTGAATCTGGCAGGCCACGAGCCTTGCTTCTTTGAAGAAAGTACAGGCAGATCCAGTGATAATGAGCCTGTCGTGTAGGTGGGGGATTGACTAGGCATGGTGGCTCCAGCGAAAGATTCGAGTTCGTCAAGCTCGGCCTGGTCCGTCGTATGACCTGACGTCGGACCCCTGTTCGGTGCCGAAGCAGGAGAAGCTGATGCCACAGGGAGAGCGGGGGAGGTTGTCGTCTCTGCCGGGCTGGCCAGAGCAACGACTTTGCCTTTCTCCAACGCAGCGCGAGGATTGGTGTCGGATTCAGACTCATCAGCCTCGCCTTCCTCGGAGCCTCGATGAGTGTGGTTCGAAGGTGATGTGCTCCGCCTGGCCTGCTTCAAACGGCGCAAGGGGACATGCTCGTGCATGGTGGCAGCTGGCGAAGTGTTGTGAGACTCGGCCTGCTCGACCTCATCGTGTGGCCGTTTGTGACCAGATGTTGACGGCTGGCTATCCAAGTCCTGCGACGCATTCGTTGACTGACGCCGGCAAGACTCCCATGCTGGCTCGACAACGGGTTCTGGAACTTGCTCCTGCTCGGTCTCGGGCTCGTAGTCGCTCTCGACATCGCTGTCTCCGGCTCTGATGACGTCGCCCGGCGTCTCCGTCCCATTGGCGACACTCATGTTGATCAAGTCTAGTCGTGCGCCAACGGCCTGTCAAAACAAATGACGATTTTGCCTATTCTCTCACGTCTTTCGGTCCATACACCCATGGTGATCGTCGCGTATGGTTCCGGCGGGTTCAGTTGCGCTGAATGTTCTCTCCCAACCGTAGACCCGCACGAGCTTTCAAAGCACAGCTGCTCAGCTTACTCCGTACGTGCGGACTCTCCTACTGACTGGGAATCGATGAATAGGATAATGCAGCCGTCGTCCAGCCTTTGGGTACCCTTGAAGATGTGATGTGTATTCGGCGGGCAATCGTTCATCTGGGCTCCATGTCGCGGTATGCAAACTTGGGGAAAAAAGAAATTGGCATGCTCTGGCTCTGTAACGATATGCGAGGATTAACCAGGACCCACCTCTCCATGTTGTGCTACCCTACACTTTGTCTGGCCACGCCGTGTAGTGCCGTGCATGTCCATATCATGCGGTGAAGGGTTGGGCAGCGTCTGTTATGATTCCACCGCCTTGTTTTTATCCTAGTCCATACGCCGCCATATGTCGTCGCCTTTACACACTGCCCTGGCCTTTGCCTTGCGGCCTTGCGGCCTTGCTCGCCGACAGGGGATCAGGGGCACAAGTTGGGACATGATGAATGTTTGCTGGACAAATTGAGCGGCCGGCAACCGAAGACGCCACTTGTCGGGGCTGTACGGAGCTCAAGCGCGTTAAGAATAGATTTGGGAACACTATAATTCAAGTTATCAAGTAAAGCAACCTCCTGTTCACATTAAGGGGGCGTCGAAACGACGGCGCCCGCCGACGTGTCGAGTGCGACGTCAGCCTTTAATGCGCTGTTCAGCGGCAAATGGGGCAACTGGACAAGTCTATTGTTATCATGGACTTCTAATGCCGGGCTTGCTAGGATTTGGAGGACAAAGACGCTGCAATGCCGTAAACGGACACGACGTCGTCAAGTCGACATTGAAAGATGCAATAACTTAATACCAGAAGTGTTGGGAGTTCCATGCTCGCGACAGGGGTCAGAAGCCAAATCGTGGCACCCTTGAGCTTTGGTTCTTGTGTCTCGAGTCCTGCTTGGGTCGGAAAGGCTTCGGCCAGCTCCATCGACCGAGGAGCGGCAAAGAGTCAGTACGGGGGAGACGGCAGGCCGACGCAAGGAACATCTCACCTTTGGGACAGCGTGCGATGATCTGGACTGGGAACTGGGCCCCTTTCAATTGTTCACATGTGCAATGTCCAATGTTTTTCTCCGTACCAAGTCCTCCGTAGTCTTCGTCCCATTGATTGACCAGTGAAGCCAGCTGGCCACTCAGAGAATCCCATGTTGCAGCTGTCGCTGGTGTCCGCTCATGTGCCCGGCTCCTGCTCCTGCTCCTGCTCCTGCCACCGCCGGTGCTGCCTTCCTTCCTTGCACACATGACTCCACCAGACGGACCAGTTGACATCTGGACCTTGGTCCCCGGCTTCAATGTGCCGACATTCTCCCATCCGCCATTTCTCATCGTCGACCTCTCCCGCCCACAACCCCATCTGTGCGCGCTGCTATCGCCTCCCCAGTCACTCGTCTCCTTGCCGTCGACTTCTGTACTATCGCTCACTGTATTCATACACTGGCCACTGGCTGTGCCGCTTCTTCTTCCCGCTTCGTCACCACCCACCCTGCTCCGTAACCCCCCCCAAGGTCCATCGTGGTGCTCCGTACTCGACTCTCCCGATTCGCCGCTTCTCCCTTGGACATCGCAAACACCCATCCACGGTGAGACAATTAGCGTCGTGGCTGTCCTGTACTTGCCAGCTCAGTATCGAGTCAAGGTCCTCGCCGTTATACCTTTCTAGCACGCAGTCTGGTGCAACCGCTTGTGAGCCGGTGACTCGTGAGAGACTCGACGTTACGCGTCACCATCGTCGCTCCACGAACCACGACGCTGGTCTCTTGTCCTCTATTCTCGTACCCGACAATACCGCCAAACTGTCTTCCCCAATCCTTCTCCAGCGCACCGTTTCCTACGACGCGGGCACAAAACCTCCGCGTCGTGGAAGCGTATATCTAGATATGGCCGACCGAAATAATCCGTCTCGTAGGAGGAGGTCTAGCAGCATTCTACAAGTCTACCATGAACCGCCAGAGACGCTCGAGCAAATCAGTGACCAAGCTGTTCTGCCCAACTTGAACGCCAATTGGACAAGTGCAAAAGGTATGAATGAACCGACGCGGAGCGAGCAATTGAGCTCGACAACGCCACAACTGCCCCTACTTGGCAACAAGTCTCCGTGTCCCTTTGTCTTGAGCTGCCGGCTCTCTTGTCCGTACGCGCGTGGCAGGGTATGGACGACGCTAACGCGGTCGAATTTCTACTCTAGGAGCCTGGACCATCCACATCGTTCTCATTGCCGCCCTCAAGATTCTCTACGACATTATCCCTGGTGTCTCCCAGGAGACGTCGTGGACCCTCACCAACATGACATACATGTTTGGCTCGTACATCATGTTCCATTACGTCCGCGGCGTCCCCTTCGAATTCAATAGCGGCGCCTTTGACAACCTAAACATGTGGGAACAAATCGACAATGGCGCGCAATACACCCCTACCAAGAAGTTTCTCCTCAGTGTTCCCATTGTGCTGTTCTTACTCAGCACACATTACACCCACTATGACCTTGCATACTTCATCATCAATTTCTTGGCTGTATTAGCCGTCGTCATTCCTAAGCTGCCCTTTGTACGTCGTTGCTTCTACTTGATATCAATCTTGCCGTCATTCACCAATTCACTAACTTTGTGTAAACTTTCAGAGCCACCGGATGCGATTTGGTCTCTTCTCAGGACCCCCTGAGGAGGATTAGTACTACGGGTCGGATATCGTAGGGCGCCAAGTGGCGCTTAGTTAATGTAATTGATTTTTTGGGTCTCTGCCCAGAGGGGAGTTAGGCCCCGAGTCCTACTACAACAGTTGTCGAGGGGAAGACAGCACGCAAAGTGGTGGCGTTTGCGGCGCAGGAGACACATACACAACAGCGAGCATGATAAGGGCGCGTCCCGGCCACGAAAAGCCCTTTGTCGTTTATAGCCGTGGCCCAGGAAGGGAAGGGATTGGATCTGGACATAGTGGCGGCCTCTACTGCTCCTATATCACTATAAACGTCATCGGCGAGTTCAACAAGTCTCATATTCCAACATTCCCAAGTCCCTGTTTTTTCTTCAAAGTCTTCCATGTGGCCTCTGATACAACGTGACGTATAGTCCAGGGACACATGTCTCCTGTCAAAGTCAAAACATCATAAACTCATAATGACAAAAGGGGAGTTAGAATGAGGAAACGACTCCTCTTTCAACCACCTTTGGCCACACAGACGAATCTTCGACTGAGGACGCTAAGTAAAGACCAGCCCCCTTCACCGCGGCTGGTGACATACTGCTTACACCTAGACTGCGTCGAACCCCACGTCTTTTCCCGAACTTTATTCTTTGGATCCAGATGAAGATGTTGTTGCTGCTGCTGTTGCTGTTGTTGGTATGCAGGATCAGCGAGCAGTCACTCCATCGACTATCAGCTCCCCGGCTGCTATTTCCCCGGTGCTTCTATAAGAAGCCGTGAAATCTCGCAACATGTTTTCCATCTTTGGGTTGTTCTCATCATTCACACTCGCTTTTGCTGTCTTCTCTTGGCACATCCTTTGAGGTCTGGTTTCTTTTACTTTTGCCCTTGTCCGGCCTTGGATGGTTAGTTCTGCATTACGTGCATCAAAATGAGGACTGCTGCCATTCTCGCCATCGCGGGTTTCCTCAAGAGCCATGCTCAAGCGCAGCCTTCAGTGGCTGAGCATGAGCCCTCAGTCGATGTCGACATCCAGGGGCTGAATGAGACTGACGTTGGTCCCCAGGGCCCCAGGGGCCTGCTTCCAGATGTCTGCTATTGCGCCAGGTGCGGATATAATATGAACGTCTGCACCTGCAAGGATCCTCTCCTACCTTCGTGCATGGTAAAAGCAAAGCTTCACACGAGCACTGTCACTTGGAAGCCGGCTACTTATACGTTTACCAGTACGCAAAGTAACACTGGCGGGCTTACTGACACCACCAGGGTCAAGTTTACCCACAAGCCAACTCGCATCAACACCAATAGGATCATATTCAGCGACCCTGATGGGGGGTATTATTCTACGCCGGCGTATTCTAGGCCTCATCGTCCCTGGCCAACTCACACTTGGGAACCAACCAAGCCCCACGAGCCTACGTATACTGTCGAGCCAACTCTTCCTGGGCCAACCTGGAGGCCAACTCACAGTCGGCAACCAACCCACACGTGGGAGCCGACTCACACGTGGGAGCCAACTCACACGTGGGAGCCGACTCACACGCGGGAGCCAACTCATACTTGGAAGCCAACTCACACCTGGGAACCAACTCATACCTGGGAACCAACTTATACCCGGGAGCCAAGTTACACGTGGGAGCCGACTCACACGCGGGAGCCAACTCACACGCGGGAGCCAACTCACACGCGGGAGCCAACTCATACTTGGAAGCCAACTCACACCTGGGAACCAACTCATACCTGGGAACCAACTCACACGTGGGAGCCTACCCACACATGGGGACCGACTTATACCGACGAGCCAACTCCCACCTGGAAGCCAACTCATACTTGGAAGCCAACTCATACTTGGAAGCCAACTCATACTTGGAAGCCAACTCATACTTACGAGCCAACTCCCACCTGGAAGCCAACTCATACTTGGAAGCCAACTCATACTTGGAAGCCAACTCACACCTGGAAGCCAACTCACACGTGGGAGCCAACGCACACTTGGGAACCGACTCACACGTGGGAGCCAACTCACACTTGGGAACCAACCAAGCCCTACGAGACTACTTATACCATCGAACCAACTTATACCAGGAAGCCGACTCGCACTTGGAAGCCGACTCACACCTGGAGGCCAACTCATACCAGGGAGCCAAGTCACACCTGGACGACTACAGAGCCTTACGAGCCCACTCATACCGGCAAACCAACTCTGTCCCGGCCGAGCAGTACCTGGGAGTCAACTCGCACCGGAAGATACACCACCACCTGGCGTCCAAGTCACACCAGGGAACCTCCTGACAACAGCAAGCCTACCCAGCCTGGAAAGAAGAAAACCAAGGCACCCAAAACCAAAAGTACAAGCAGCTACGCTGCCGTGCCGACGTACTCTCCAGGGCCAACCCATACCGGGGAGAAGCCAACCTACTCCAAGCCCGCCTACACGACGTCTTTGAAGAAAGTCTTGCTCCCCAGCCCCGGCGCCAACATTCAGCGTCGCTCAGACGACTACCACGAGGCCGCTGGGTGCGGCGCCGAGGACGTCAAGCCATGCGATAAGACTCACCCTCACTGCCCTCACTGCGGTAAACCTTATGACGAGGCTCACCCTCCCAACGACGGCACGCCCTGCGACGGACATGACCACGAGGGCCACGCCTGTCCCCAAGGCTGCCACCACCCTGCGCCTGCTCAGAACGGGACGCAGTGGCTCGCTCCGTCTGCGAGCATGATGGGCGGTGGTGACCGCATGCCCGTCAGCACAGACACACCCATCAGTGCCGGCGAGGTGACGTCTGTTTCTGGCACTGCCCTCGGCATTGTCTTTGTGGCCGGCTTCCTTCTTTTCTAAGAAGGCCAGGCTCAATGCTCAGTGCTCTGCAGAGGGGATCTTGCAGCTCTCACGGCCGCCCGACGGGACTACCGGGGCAGACGTAAGGTAAGATATTTACATCTCCAACTAACATGGTAATGGAGACGGGGGGAGCTGTGAGATGTCCCTCGAGGGCCTTTTGCGGCCCCCCCCGCGACGCAATCTCTTCAACTCGAAAACGCTCAAGTAGAAGACCAGTGTGTGTGCGTGCGTATCTATCTTGAGCCGTGAGAACGATTTGTGCTGTAAGAACCAGCAAAGGCTGTAGTACAAAGGGGGACGACTCCAACGAGTGGCGGTGCAGTGGTGATAACCAACACCGGGGACCCGACATCAAGAGATTGCACGTGCGATGGACGGGCTCGACGGGAGGGACGAAGAAAAAAGGGGCGAGGGCTTTGGTTTCTCTGATTTTTCCACCTTAGTTTCATTCAGCGTGACGTATGATACACGTGTACGCGCACCATGTTGATAATACCCGGATAGTTGAAAAAAAGAATTTCCTGGTCCACGTCTTTGGCGCACCCGGCCACGCCCGGGCACCCGAGTCAGTCTATGCAGAAAGAAGAGGATGGAAGACGAAAACGACAGCCAAACAATGACGCCTGGGGTGCCGCCCTTGGGAGAGCTTAAAAGCCGCCGTCCACTTCTCATTGCCGGACCAGCCTTCTGTTGGGGACCCGCCATGGGACCGCAAACCAAGTGTCTGGAAGGAGATGTGGTTGACGACGAGACAAAAGTATGATGTTTACATGCAGTTTGGGGGGTGGCCAGGTACATGCGCGTCATGGTGCTGGTAGAGAGCGCGTCATGCGTAAAGCCACGACCAATTGTCTCCGAGACGAGATGCGAAAGTTTGGTGTTGAGAGGCAGGAAGTAGAAGTAGAAGGGGAAGGGGAAGGGGAAGTGGGGGTGGGATTTCCTATTTGGGACGGTCTTCTTTCTCCTTTTTGTCTTTCTTCTTTTTTCCTTTATTTTCTCGAATTCTTTAGTTTTATTTAAAAAAGGCATCACTAGAGCAAGAGCAACAAGTGCGAGCGAGGCCCATGGACGTGCGGGACACAAGATATAGCACAGTAGTACGGAGGACAAGTACAATAGTACCGCCACACAAAAGTGGCGTGCCAGAGGACTCGTGTACCACATCTTGTGGCTGGAGAACTTGATGGCTGCGGACAATCGCTTTGCGCAGGGGCCACGTCGCGGATCCGTCGAGGACGCGGGCACGCGGGACTTTGTCGCCAAAGGCTGCGAGAGCCTCGACTCGAGTCGTCCTTGACGATGTCGGTGTGTGATCAAGGGCCCGAGTGTGTTTGGACTCGTCAACTGGGACCGGCACAGGCCGACGGTGAGGGACACGGATACGAGAATGGTGACTGCGGCACGATTCTGGTCGTCTGCGAGAATGAGGAATGAGGTGGGTATGTAGAGTACGTCTGTTACGTGTATAGATGGCAACATTTATTATTGACTTCTCTCAAGGACAAGTAAGAAAAGAAAAGACGCAAGGGATATCATATCATTTCTCGACGCACGCCTGCAGCCGTGGAAAGGCAGCAACGGAAAACACCTTGTGCGACAACCCGCTCTCCTTCCCCCCCCAATTCAACGCAGCTACACCGCAGTCGCAAGTCCAGCAGTGACGACGTCGCGCTCCCGTTTTGCTGTCACGACCCTCCTCGCCCAAGTGCCTAGCTTCGCTGCATCTCAGTGGCTCCCGTCGCCGAAACTTGGTCGTCACTAGCCGCTTGCTAGTGGACGCGTTTATGCACCCGGCTCGAAAACTCGAGGCACATCCGCACCGTTTACCAGAAGCGACGTAGGCGGCGCTTGCCAGTGGCAGCAGTGTCAGTCCCCGTCTCCTTCTGGACATCAGACTTCTTCTTCCTGCGGGCACAGCAGCAGGTGAGAAAGACGACGGCGGCGCCCAAGAGGGTGAAGATGGCGGAGGCGAGGATGAGCCAGATACCGGGACCCCACCTGGCTCTGCTGACGCCATTTTTGTTGACGTCGCGCTTGATGATGCCAAAGGTGACAAAGTCGCAGGCCATGGCTATCAGCGTGACGATGAAGGTAATGACCGACACGAGAGAGGCCAAGAATGCGCCCACGGTGCCCGTGAAGATGCACAGGAGGCAGGCGATGAAGCACAAGATGGTTGCGACCGGGTGCAGAACCATGACCCGAGTGAGACCCTTGGCCGTGCTGGCAGAGGCGTCGCCAAACTCGCTGTCGTCGAGGCGGTTCATCAGATTGGCAGGGTCATAGCCGATCCTGGAGCGAGTGCACTGATCGGAATCACTATTCGTGCCACGGGTCAGCAAGCACTTCTCGCGAGCTTTGTCGCGTACGGGCCAATGGGGGCAAGGGCTCACCGTATGCCTCGAATGCAGTAACCAAATGTACCAAACGTGACCTGGTCAGCCCCAGCAGCGTTGGACCCGAGGTCGACCTTCATCATCGAGAGGTTATTGATCACGGGCGCTGTAATGTCCACCACGATGAGAAGCACAAACGACACGAAGAGCAGCAATGTGCCGATGTGGTGGATGAATCTGCCGAAACCCATCTTGAATTCGCTTTCTCGTCTCTGGTCGGTATTGTGTGGTTTCCCTTGGTGTTGCTCGTTGTCAAGATGGCGCCGAATTAGAGGAGCTATGAAGATGAAGACGTTGGACGGAGCACTCGCACACGACGGATGACGCAACGGTATGGCCAAGACCTGGTTTCGTTTTCAATCCGGCTGGGGGAACCGGCAGGCATATAAATCGACCGTGTCTCACTTGCACGGGCGGTCGGACGCTCCATCTTCTGAGCTATCTGGCCTCGGGCTTGGGCCAAGGCCCTTGACCCCCTTTTGCCCTGCCAAATCTGCGACGTCATCTCAGCATGAAATTAGCCGACGACCCTTGCTCGTCTGGGGTCTGAGAGCAGTAGCACCGAGTTTGGTCGTACGTTCCGCAAGTTGATGCTGGTCTGGTTGGTCGGGCTTTCGAGAACCGGGGGTACCCAGCAATCGAAAGGTAATTCGCAAATGTCGACTTGAAATAAACCACCACCACGCTGAACCTGGCGGTGGGTCTGTTTGCTGCCCTGACTTTGGGCCGCGCCACACACGTCGTAGTGGCCGCCGCTGGTTCAAAGTTCGTCCTCTTGGGGCCATCATGTTCGGTACCGAGCACGGAGGACGTACATGTGACATGGCCCGGTGCCGGGAGGCAGAGAGATTGGCAGATGGGTTGAGTGAGTGTGGCACAGCAGCCGCGAACCCTACCACGGAGCCGATCCACGATCCACGAAGAGGTGGAAACCAAGGTTTTCGCTTCCTCGGCGCCAAGGCTGCAGTGCGCTGCTCAAGGATACACATGCAAGGCATGTCGCAGTGGCTTGCGTGCCTGTGGATCGTTATTTTGAGGCCTCCCCCTTGGCCGTAGGGACAAGAGTCATGATGCTTTGATCGACAGACAGCGTTGCCTTTGGCTTGCAAGAGCTTGGTGCCTCCAAATTTTGTTTGCCGGCCTGCCTGCCCGTTGCCCGTCCCGCTGCGGCAAGCCTTTCCTGGCTGGACGAACAACCAACTCACGGAGAAGTCCGTACGCCGTTCCATGGTATACCTCTGTGTTGACGTGTCTTTATTATTTTGTCTCGTCTTGTCAGGCCCGTCCACATACGACATACGACATACGGTAGTTGCCATGCAGCCTGGAGCCTAGTCGGTGATTCGTGTTTCGAAATGGCCAGGCAGATGGAGCCCAGACTGGGCCGGCGGGAGACGTCCAATTTCCAGCGTTGCAACGCGTCCAACTAGCGTGGCGTTGTGTCCACGTAGATGCCAGCTGGACGGCACACCCGTGGCAATGGGTATTATGCAGACTTATGCAGAGCAGAGCAAGCAAGCGCCACCTTTCACTGCGCTGCTCAGTCCTGCATTTTGCCAGGCACCCATCGCTTCAGTTGCAGCCGCTCCGCCTTGCGCCCTGATTTGGAGGCATTGTTGCTTCCCACGTCGAACAGCCAGTGTGCCAGGCCGCTTGAACACATGGTCTGAGGCAGTGATTGCTTCAGCGTGGCGGCCAGGAACGACTTGTCTTCGCGATATGCTGCCGGCCAAGATTGGTAGAGTGGCGATCCGGCCATGGCGAAGTGGTGTCTGTAAGTTGGTGCCGGAAAGATTTCAAGCGTGAACTGCCTCTTTCCTGGTGGATGGCCGGGTGCAGTTGTCATGCACGGCTGGTTGCTTTTGAGGCCATTGCCACTTTCCGAGTCGTCCAGGTCGGCCACGCATACGTCGGTATTTATATGATTCTCGGGCACGTCATAGGTGAGGGGGCTGTACTCGACCAGTCTGCTTGCTGTGGCAATCTCCTTTGTTACGGACACAAAGTTTGCATGGTAGCCCTATGCGTGCATTTTGGGTTAGAATTCTGGGCAAATGCTTCGTCGCCTCGCCCAAGTGCAGGCAACACCAATGGGCTAGCAAGGGCAGGGGGGGGCTGTTCAGCAAAGCAATCGGATATCGTCGTACCGGTGTCATCTTGAAGACCTCGACAGGTCCGTATTGCTCCAAGACTTGCAAAACTGAGCGTCGCTCAGCAAATGTGACGGGCGTGGGAGAGACCAGGACCCGGATGGACCGCTCGGGAAGGGAACGCCGGCGCGCAATGTTGATGGCTGATGACATTGTACGTCGGGAGACTCGACAGGCAAGCTTCGTGATGCGAGTGGGAAGACGGAGGAGGCCGTACGTATGTGTCGGGTGGAATTTTTTTTAAAATTTTCTCCTTTTTCCAGCTTTGAGAGCTTCACCATGTCAGCTCATCTCGCCAGCGTCCAGAAGAGGCCAGGGCTGCATGCATCTCGGGTGGGACTCGGCCGTTGATTGGCTAGATGGAGCTCATGCTGACAACATGGTGGGGGAGGGAAGGCGGCTCTCGGAAATCCCCAAGGCTAGCTATCATATCATGTCAGGCTCAAGCGTCCAAGACTTCAATTTACCGCGTTCGGCGTTCAACGTCTTGACCCCAGGTGGAGCGCTACGCGGCGCGAGATACCGACGCTGTCCGCTCGAAGAGGCACAGAGGCACCTCGGACGGCCTGGGCCTGGGTCGGGGTTGGCAAGGCGAGCGCGGTAGTCCCTCGTGCCCGCTCCCTCGACCGTGAGCGCCTTGATTTCATCGGCGAGCAACTTGAACAAGGCATAGATAGGAGCGTTCTATCAAGATGGCTACTCCAACGCCTATGAAGCATGCACCTTCGCAGCAGGGTCGCACCCCTTCGCAGCTTGCGGCCGCGACTCCCCCGGTTTCGACGCCCTTCTCGAACAACGCCAGAGCCGCCTTTTCCCCTCGAGCTCCCGGTTCGTCTCCCCAACAAGTCAAGAAATCCCCGGCCACCTCGACACTCATTGGTCACACGGGCATGGGAGCCTTCAACTTTGATAGTCCTTCCACCGCCGCCGCTATGGGTGCACTAGGAATGGGCGGCGGCTTCGACATTGGACTCGACAACGTCGGCGTCGGCGGATTAGACGCCATCGGGGCTGCGCTTGCCAACGAGGACGACAAGCTGAAGCGGCTCGACACAATCTTGAACCTGTTGAGTGTCGGTGTGTCCCCTTGCCACGCCGGATTTGCCCAGAAGCTGATGCGTTGTGGTAGACCAAGAAAGGACTCGTGAGCGAAGCTAGTCTCGAACGTCTCGCGCAGCGCATTGGCCTGGAATTGCTCTCCGAAGAGCAAAGGACCCCCGGCGGTCGTAAGACGAGGACCCTGGCCATTGCTGGGTCTGCTATTGCCCTCGATATTGTGCTTGACAACAATATCGTTCAGACCGTCTCCCTGACTTACCATGGGTCTGCCCCCTCAGTATCGAGACACATGGATGCAGCAGGCCGAATCCTACTCAAAGACCTCAAACTGCTCCCGGCCCAAAGCCCGTTGACGAAAACTCTCGAGAACTTTGCCTCCAACTTTGAACGTCTGGCCGGCTTGGACAAGCTTAGCATTGTGCCAGGGCTCGACTGCCACGAGGCTTTGGCTGGCATTTACGACAGCCTCGACAGACTACATCAGTGGGACCTGTCGAATTTGCGTGAGGAGCAAGACATGAAAGGAAAACCAGATCAATATCTCCTCAACATGGTCATGTGCTCTAGGCATGGGCGGCCGGTGATGCACGACAGGGATACAGTTGGACTCGCCCTGCAGTATTGGAGGGAGCTACGGTTTATGCCTCCCTCGGCCAAGGACGGCATGGATAAGTACGTCTACGAGAAGGAAAAAGTCTGGTCACTTCTTCTCGGGTGTGCCCCGCTGGACGGCATGGAAGTGCCGCCCGTGAGAGTGTCGGACAGCTGGATCTCGAAAGAAATCACCAAGCAGGATGTGATGGATCCCACAAAGACCGTGCTGGACTGGCAAGAGCCCGACAACATGTCACTGCCACAGTCGGAAGACAACAAAGATGCCGGAATGGACCTCTTGCAGGCTGATCTTTCCACCACAAGAGTGCCCAGAGTCATGTTCACCGTCACCTTCGACCCGCCTGTTGTCCTACCCCAGAACGACTGGGCGCGTCTCTACATGTACGCCAACGTCAGCCCCCCCAACATCGTCAACGAAGTCGGCCAGCGCGGCCACCCGCTGCTGCCCCCGACCTTTGACAGCCTGCTGTTCCCCTTTCCGTCCGGGGTCAAGGTCGACCCCAGCGAGTCCCGAGCCATAGTGCGGCAGAGGCCAGTCCGGGTTTTCAAGACGGACGGAGCCAAGACGGTCAAACATCACCACACCACCCTCTACATTTACAAGCCCATCTACTCACAGACCGTTTCCGAGATGCCATTCTCGCACCCCCGCCAGTTACTAGACATGCTGCCGCTGCTGCGACAGTACGCCTTTGTATCGACCCTGCTCGAAAACAGCTTCGGCTCCAAGACACAGCCCGTGGACAGCCCGAGCCCGGCGCAGCCGACAGATACCAAGACCAAGAAGCACCATCTGGCAGGCTACATGGACGCCGGAGAGGCAGATGCGCCAGAGGTGGCCAATGCGCCTGACATGAACCTAGACGTCATTCTCTGGGTTCACCCGGCTCCCCACATGCAGGTCGTCTTCCCGATGGGCAAGTCCACGGCCAACATCTCCCTCAAGATCCTGGAAGGCGGAGTCGTGGAGATTGTGGACGAGAATATCCTGCACTGGAAGGAGGACGGGGAGAGCCGGTGCAAGAGGAAGGACTTTACAAGGCAAAAGCTGGCCAAGGC
Source organism: Metarhizium album ARSEF 1941 (assembly GCF_000804445.1). NCBI lineage: Eukaryota > Fungi > Ascomycota > Sordariomycetes > Hypocreales > Clavicipitaceae > Metarhizium > Metarhizium album. Next base: position 1,221,393 of record NW_024467579.1, on the reverse strand, counting down.
CCTAGAGTACATGGAGGACTTGTGCCTGTGGTCCGAATGGATACGCTCGAGGTTGGGCTGACGCCGTGGACGTGGCAGACGACTTGATACCCTGGTGCGGAGCGGCGCAGGCTCAAAGCACGGAATGGCCATGGTTTATAAATAACCAACATGTCCTCCTCTTGACGTCTCGTACGAGTACCTGCCTGTGAAAGCCATACATGAAGGCTATCTATCCATGAAATAACCCGCGTGAATGTACACAAGACTAAATTAGTGTCTGTAGTTGTCTATTCCGAGACTGCCGCGGTTCTGCGCGTCAGGGTTTCCTTGTCCCTTGTCCTCGGCGACGTCCGTGACGTCTGTCTGCAGCTTTTCGTCGCCGCGACCCTCATCGGACAAAGCTCCCAAGGCCAGCGGCGGCCATCTGCTCCGGTTTCCCGTCGACCTTGACCTTGCCGACGCGTATCCAGGAACCGTCACGAATGCCAATCAAACACGAGCCGTCCGGTCGAGGCATCACCCTCGCCTCGTGCCGCCCCGTCCCCGCGTCACCTACTAGCGCACCCTCGTGCTCGCATACCAGCGTCGCCTCGTGGGATTGCCGCAACACGGCCCCCTCGGCACAGGCGGCCGGCGCGGCATCCAAGAAGATGACTCTCTTCCTGACGCCCTTGCGACTGACGAGATGCGTCCACACCGACCCGAGCACCCTCAGCCTTGTGCCGAAATGCTCTGCCGTCCACGCAGCCCAGTCTACCTGTCCGTCGGCCTTTGTGATCTTTGGTGCATGGACCAGCTGCGTGCCCTGCAACTCGGCCGCCTTCCAACCCACGTCCTCCCGGGGCGGGACGTGCACGCCGTCCCGCAGTCCCCGGATCAGCATGTCGGCGCCCTCGGCCGCCGCAGCAGACAGGACCTCCTGGAGCGAGGCGCCCCGCGCCACGGGCATGCCCGGCGCAGGGCTCTGCGCAAGAATCGTCCCGTGGTCAAAGGCCCTGTCGTCCAGCGTCTGCAGCGACACGCCCACGTGCGTGTCCCCCCTGAGGAGGGCGCGGTGAAGCGGCGCCGGGCCGCGGAGGCTGCGGGCTTCTCGTCAGCGCCAAGCTCGGGGATAGCAGTACCAGAGCAGGGTGAGGGAGCCGCCAGACGTACTCGGGCAGCAGCGACGGGTGGACGTTGAGACCTCCGTACTTGGCGGACTTCAGGATCCGCGGGGGCACGAAGAGCCCGAACGACACGACGACGACGAGATTCGTGCCGCGGGGAAGCTTTGTCCGCGTCAGCGCCTCTCTCCCTCTCTCTCTCCGGCGGAGGCGTGCACGCGCAGGCCACCGAGACGGGTCGACTTGCCTCCCAGTTCCGGAACGTCTCCCGCTGGTGGATGGGGAGGTTGAGCTGTTCCGCGAGCGTTTTGCAGGGCACTGCGACGTGGACTTAGCGCGCGCGCGAGCGAGCACGAGCTTGCGTCGGGGGCACCGCCTTGTTCCCGCGCAAACTTGACGGACACATGGACGCTGCGAGGCCATCACCCACCTTCACGAACCGTCTTGAGGCCCCTCCCTGTCCTTCTGCCGGGCAACACCATGACGTCCAGAGCCTCTACCAACGCCCTGTTCTCCACGTGCTCGCGGTGCAAAGCCCTCAGGGACCCGCAGCTGAACGTGTCCGAGCCACAGAATAATATCCTCAGGGGATCCGAGGCCTTGTGCGAGCCGTGACGCCGTTGAAAGGGGGCGGCGGATGGAGGCGCCCGGCCGAGGTGGGCGTGAGCCCTGTTCATGAGGCGCAGCATGGCGAGGGCATCATTCTCTGCTGCTATTTGCCTGGTCGGGGGGCTGTGTCCACTTGAAAAGAGATGGGCGCGGCGTCGCGCGTGCAGTGAAGTGATTGTCGGGCCGGTGACGATGATGACCATGTCGAAGTTGCGTGGTGCGTGCGTGTTTTGCGCGTTGGGCGTAAACGAAAACACGGTTACGTGCATATCCGGATTGCAACGCCGTCTCGTCTCGTCTGGTTCCGGAGCACGCATGCGGTCCCTGCACTCAAAGTACGTACGACCAATCGGCCCTGTCCTGCATTCACTCCCTTGTTTCAATGGCTTCTTGTATTCTTTTTGTTTCTTTTGCTACAGAAATGGTGCACGCTGCGCACAGGTCCATCGTCAACAGCCGCCAAACGCACGCCCGCAACATACTCGAGTCAGAGGATGGGAGAGACTCCATGTCACATCAGAGCGCCAATTGTCTGCCTGTCACTATTCGCCCATCCGTCTATCGACCGATTCCTGCTTCCTCCTCACCCATAATGGCATCGACTAGGTAGGGGAGGTCCCTGAGGCGGTAGACTCAAGCACGAGGCAATTCGGCATGACCCATGATGTGTTTCTCGGCCACAAGATTGGCAGACATGCCACGTTTCCGGGAGTATGCGAGAGAGATAGATGTTGGAAACATTCGCCTGTTTCGGTATCAGCCCACGTAGGACCGGGGCCGGTTTCGAGCTCAGTAGACCGTACCTTTCAAGTGTCGATTGCATTCCTCCCCCCCTCGAGGAGCTCCCAACTCGCCCACAGAGACATTGACGGCCGCTTTCGAGGACGCAACAGCGTCATCAGATTGAAGTTGCAACAGATATAAGCGGCCCGTTCTTGTAGCCAAATTCCCGTACGAGAGGCTCGACGGGCTTGGGTCAAGGCTCAGCCTGCCCAAGCACGGCGTCTCTTCCAGATCCAGATCCATCCAGATCCATCCAGATTCAAATCCAGGTCTGCCCGTCCGTGTCTGCACAACAATCCAAGCAGACGGGAAGCCGTGCCGCTCCACGCCCACGGCACATCTGCACACCTCCCTTGTTCACGCGGCAACGCGCCAGTTGCAGCCGACGGTCCAACACTCCCCAGCCAGAGTGACCTCCCAGACGGGCTGCTCAACGACGACCACGCTGCCCTCGCCGACGGCAGGCCCCCCCTCCCCAGCAAGTATACACGCCTTCAGGCCGCCGGATGGCCCTGCCCTCGCCCTCACGAGACACATGTGCTCGCCGGGGCTGACACGCTCCACCGTCAGCCTCAGCACGGCATCGTGGCCCCCCGTTGCCGCCGACTCCCGCCCCTTGACCTCGGCCAACCACCCCTGCAGCCGGGCGGCATGTCCCCCGGGCAGATACTTCTCGCCGCGACGCCGTGGAGAGAACGCCCCGGGAAAGCCCGGAAGCCGCGCGTCGTCGACGGGCTTGAAGCGCGGCGCTGGCCGGAAAATAGGCTGGTGTGTGCTTGGTCCGCCGCCGTCCGCCGCTGCCGCTGCCGCTGCCGCCGCGGGAGGGGACGTGCGATGCCCAGGAGTGCCGGGAGGACTCGACGGCGCAGGCGAGATGGACACCCTCCGCCTCTTGGCCTCCCGCCTGTCCGGCGACGACGGTGGCGGCGGCGGCGACGACTCCGTCCCGGCACAAGATGGGCTCTGCGAAGGAGGCTCGGGCCCCGTGTCCTGCGACGTTGTCAGGTCGTCGCATCGCGTCTCGTCGGCCTCGTCCCCTGGCGACTCGTCGGCATCCACGTCCTCGAGGTCGTGCGGCCTGCGCTGCGCGAGCCGCGGTCCGGATGACGACGAGCCGAAGCGCGGAGTTGATTGGAACTGCTGCGGTGCTTGCGGCGCCGGGCTTTGCGAGGCGGGCGGTCGTTTGGCCAGCAGGAACCGCCGCGGAGTGGGCGTCTTGACGCACGAGCAAGTCAGCAACGAGGCCGGAGCCGGAGCCGGAGCCGGAGCATTCTTCCTGGAGAGATGGGGGAGGGAGACGGGACGCTTACCGTGGGTGGCGGGCTCATGCTCTGTACCGAGGATTCAGCGTTGTTTGATTGATTCAGATTCCTCCATGCGCGACGGACGGACCCTGGCGTCGTTCTGACCGCTCTTTTTGCGCGGCAACCATCCGGCTGCGCCCAACGTCACCTTGCCCCAAGCAGTCACTCTGCAGAATTCTTCTCGTCCATGGCCCGTGGCCGCGGTCATTGATGACTCGCTAGGGATTTCCTCTTCACTTCTCCCCTCTTCTGCGCTCATCCGTCCACCTCATGGTGCGGGCAGCCCCTTCATTCACCGACGTCACAGGAACACTTCATCTTACGTATTATTGTCATTGACCAATCATGTCGGGCAGCTCCTTTGGCCCTCTATATACTTGTTCATGCCATAGGCACGCAACTTCAAGGATAAGGTTCCCCTGAAGTCTGGAGGAAATAATGGAACAAGAAATGTGCCAGTCGACACCCGTCGCAAAGAAATATCGTGCCCGCAGTGAGCAGCGAGCGACCACCGCCACAGAAAATCGTCAAAGAGGGGGGGGGGCTCAATAGGAAATATACTGGACAAACGCCGATTTTGCCGTGCATTTCACCGTGCTGCAACGCCTCCTTTCTCATGTTGTGGCCCAGCCCCAGAATTGACGAGCCGCAAACCATCACAAGTACACTCCATCCATTCTGTACCAGAATCAGGAAAGAAGCGACACTCCACTTCATCAACATGGTGAGACAAGAAGAAGAAAAAAACTGGCAAGAACAAAAAAAAGAAGTACTGGGAACATCGCCCCTCTCAAGCGTTCCGTTCGAGATGCGAGTGCTGCATGTTGAAAGTCTTGAAATGCGAATTAGAAGTAACAAGTTGGGTATCCCAAATGAACAGAGTTGAGCCCGCCAATAATAGCACAAGAATCAACGAATCGGAGTATTCACGAAAAGGTCAGTCCGTGGCAAGGGCAATGCGACTATGTGATGGCCAGAAACCTGTTATGGCCTGACCTTGCCAAAACCTGTGGCGTGCTTCTTAGCCAAAAGCCAGCTCAAATCCAGACTCGTGATCTGACTTGGTGGGTTGTGTGTTCTTGATGGGGTGCAGCATGACCGATGGCAAGCAGGGACGTCCATGTTTCTTCTCCCACTCCATCCCGCCAACGCCTGTGTCAACCCAGCCCATCCAGTTGTTGTAGAGTCTGTTTGGCGGCTCGGCACGATAATACCAGGTGGTACCTTGGAAGCGACGCTCTCTTCCCCAGCCAAACGGTGATCCACGGCCCCCAGATTCGCCATCGGGTCCAGGGTTGAACCAGTTGTTGAGGAAGCCTCCCTTCCAATCTCGATCCATAAAAACTGGATGAGGAGCGAAGACAGTCTTCAGGCCGTGAAGCAATGCAACCGTCTGCGCCGTCATCTCAGAAGCGACATGCTGACCACGCAGGTTCTCAACATGCATGATGTCGAGGAGACGTTTTGAGACTCGGGACTGGGTGACAATGGTCGTGCGTCGAGGCAGGTCGGCAGACTTGTGCTTTTCGTCGCTATAGCCCCAGACATGGTTTGAAATAATCCACTGGCTATCAACAGGATCAAAAATGGGGCCAACACTAATGAAATCGGCTTCTTCGCCGACACCCCATTCATAGTCATCCTCTTCATGAGATGCCACTGGGGGTCTGGGGCCGACAGGCCTGACGAAGGGCAGTTTAGGAGGGCCCCAAACCGTCTTATTACCTCGCTTCTTTGCGACATCTTCGCGGAAGGAGGTGTCATAGTCGCCGTGATACTCGGGGATGTAGTAGCGCTCGTTTCTCTCCCACAGATATTTACGAGGCTGCTTCTTCGCAAATGCCGACAGCTTCTCGAGAAGGTCGTAGTGATGCCCCGTGTATCGGAAATCCATTTCCCAGTTCCAAATGTAATCGAATTGTGGGTGGTCCTGACTGAACTTCTGTACCGAAAGCCACTGAGCGCTGTGGACAGCTCGCGCATACTCGTCTTTCAACTCGGTGTACACATCCCAGACCTGATGGTCGTTCCACAGTACAGTGATGCCGTGGAATTCGGCAGGCACATTTTCTTTGAGCACGGTCTGATACAGCTCATCGTCATCAAAAATGGCAAGACTTTGATTCTTGGAATGAACCAGGAGGAAGACCTCATACTGCCCACCAGTCTTGAGACTGAGTTCGCTAATCAGGGCACGAATGACTTGTCTGTCGTTGTCAGAGTACTTCATGCCAGTGTACGATCTAAGCAGGAGGGCCGTTCGAGACTCCTTGGTGGTTTGGGCCCCTTTTGAGGCAACGGATCGCCCTTTAATCTTAGGGGTGCCTGTCTCTCCATGCTCAGAATTGGTAGTCTTTTGTGCCAATGGTGGAATGGTAGGCTGGCGATTCTCGGAGTAGTTGTCAAGATAAGGATTCTTCTTGCTCATGGTCATGTCGAAGCGGTTGGCGTTGTGCTTCAAACAGCTCTTCTGTAATTCACCCCAGTTGACATTATCCCAGTCAATGGTTTTGTACGACCCCCCAACCTTCTTTTTCATTTCCCAGAGCCCGTACTGTCCAAGGCGGGAATCACGCTCCCAGCACAAGTTGGGGTCAATACCAAACAAGTCGTAATCGCCGAACTTTGTCTCAGGCCACCTCGCTGGGCGACCGCGGAAAACGAGCAAGTCTTCGACAAATTCGCCGGTGGGACCCTTGCAGGGCACATAAGGAGCGTGGCCATTCTTCTTCCATTCGTCGCCGTTGTAGTCAGGATACGGACTGAATCGCACCGGTTGGTCGTCATTCAACGAAAACTTGACATTCGGATCCTCACGAAGGCACTTGGCTTGTTCTTCGGTCCGATTGTCTTTGAGGACCAGCTCGTTAAGTGTGTTACCATAAATCAGGTTGGAGTTTGCGAGTCTGAATATGCAGGATTAGCACCGCTTACCTTCAACAACGGCGCATCGGAACGAACATACTTTGAAGTGGTTTTGTAAGCATAACGCCACATCTTTCGCAAATCTTTCTCATGTTGAAGTCTGGCGATGTCGCCAGCATCTCTATCTGTACCGTCGGTTTCATAGCCAGGTAGGACGTCGTCATTACTCTCCTTATCGTCCGGGTCGGACCAATAGGCCAGGTCTTCAATGTCAATTTCCCAACCCGCACGAGTACCAGTAGGCTCCTCATGGTGATGGCCAGGGTCAGGCTTGAGAGTGATATCGTCCGGCTTGGGTCTGGTAAGCGGCTTTTCGTCGTTGTGGTTGTTTTTCGCGTCACGGGCCGAGCCTTGCTTGCCTGTACTTCCGCCCTTGGAGTAAGGGACAATGTGCAGACTTGGTGAAGGACCGCTGAAGACTAAAAAGTAACACGATAGTGCGGCCAAGGTGATGAAGAAGACCGATCTCGGTCTCAGCCGAGATAACATGGTTCGTCGTCCTTGGGGCTGTAACATTTCATCCATTGGTCCCCTCCCCAAGAAATCGCCAAGAGACGGACAGACGCGGCGCAAGACGCTCACTGGAAGTAACAAGAAATCAATGTACTGGCTTAAGTAGGGAGAGAAAACGCAAAGCAAACTGAACAATCAACGATTGACCAGAATTTCGTCTCGTCTTGAAATGGGCGGGAATAACGAATGGCCAAGGATGGATGGGCTCCAATCCTAGAGAGCGGAGAAGCTGTGCCTTGGTACCAGGAGGTAGATAGATGGCTTGACAGGGCGAAAGACCAACATTGATCGCAAAGAGATATGACAGGCTGCTGGTCGTAATGCCGAGTCGGTTCGGTGTGGTTGACAGGAACAGACTCTCGGTTGACAAACAAAGCTCGAGGCGGCAGTAACGGGAAACGCCTTAAACTGCAAGGCTCAAGGCCCAGGGCAAGTGTCTCGGCTCGACCACGGGGCGTTCCAGATGCTGAAGATGTAATTACGGAGTACTAACGGGAGCATTCTCTGGAGACTTCGGCTGAGACAGGTAAAGCGCCGCTACTGGAGCTGGGAAGCTTGGGAAGCTGAATCCGGCCCAGCAGCGCAAACGAGAGGGCCTCGAAAGGAGAATGGGAGTAAAAGAATGGACAAGGCCAAAGGCGAGTGGAAGCTATCGAGATGGAAGATGAGGCGTCAACCCAAATTACGATAAAAGTCAAAAGTCAAGCTGCGCCAGAGACGGGAGCAGCGAGATGGGGGGGGGGATTGGAGAAATAAAAAGGGGGGTAGGGGGCTTGATTGGGGGTGTTGATGTCCGGCGCAATCTGGAAGACATCACTGGTGCACGGCCAGCCGCAGCCAGACGGGAAGGCGGGCGGCTTGAGGCGTGCGAATATTCACTGTCCAGCTGTTCAGTACAGTACGATGCACTTGACGGCAGCGCCACTTGAATGGCGCCAGGTTGCGAGGCCATCTTGGTGCGGCAGTCGAGACGCCTCGACTCCAACGTCAACTGCTTCAACGAACTGCCCAGCCCTGGCGATAGCAATTACTTGACAAGTCCGGTAATAATGGTGGGCCATGGGGTGGCACGGAGCTCCGTACTACTCCGTACGTAGAATATTTATTACTACCCGGCTGGAGAACTGGAGAATTGCTGGATGGAGCAATCAGTGATGGTTCATGAACCAGTTGACATGTGGGTTCACTGTGTGGACTGTGTGGGCCGTGTGGGTCACCAGCCGTGACATTTGATTTTGTCTTGGAACATTGGGAAAGCACCTGCACCTGCACCTGGGGCCATTTGAGATGGTTCAACACAATCGTGCGTGGCTATTGTCCAGACAGAGAAATGAGTGCCTCGGGCCTTGGGCTCAGGCCGTTGAAAGTGAAAACCCGGCGCGAGTACGGAGCACAGATGCTCCGCAGTACCTCCTGCCTGCGCCCAGGTCAGCTCTGTACCAGCGGCCGCCACGTGCCCCAAAAGTCTCCAGCACTCGGTGCTCCGTACGGAGCAAGCATTGCGTGCTGCTGGACTGGACTTGCAGTACTCCGTACTCCGTACTCTGTACAGTCGTTTCCACTTGAGCCTGGTGTGTGGGTCGCTGCTCCAGAGTCCACGAGCCATGGCAGATGGCATGAGCTTCTCCCACCTGCTCTTGCTTGCTCTCGCCTGCCAATGCTGCCAATGCCGCCAACCTGCCCGACGAGTCGAGACATGTCAAGTGTGCATACTCCCTACTCTGTACTCCATGAGAAACCCGCAATTAAAAGGCGTCGCTGGCCAAGAACCGCCCACGATTCGGCACATGCAACATGCTCCGTACATGCAGATTCCGGCGGTACCACGTCGTCGTTTTTGTACGACTTCGGTTTCCAGTACGTCGTATAGGCCTCTCTCCCACAAGCAAACTTTGAAACATGGCACGGTCTGCAAGGCTGGGCCGGGCCAGCAGGGGCCAGCAGCAGGTCTCGCTCGCAGGGGCGCCGGCAAACAAGTCACACAATCCAGTGTAGCAGGCAACAGACGAGAGTGAAGACACTGCCGACGACCGCTCCGTTGTTTGTCCTTGTTCACGAGATTTGCAAAGCGTCGAGCGCCCCGTCTCACCCAACCGTCAAGTTGCGCAGAGGTCTTCGTCTGATCATGGGCCCTCGACAGCTTACCAAGTCGGTACGCACGTACTTTGCTAGTACGTTAAGTAGTTTAGCAGGACACTGAAGCGACCAATTGATTGTAAGTTTGTCCCTTTTTCAACTCTCCCCCTTTCGCAGATCTCCTCACTCCCCGGGGCCGCACAGTGCCAATAGATGGCACAGCCCGTGGGTCCTGCGCGGCCGGTGCACAGCCTTGATTTGATCGAACCGCCAAGGAACAGATGAGATCGGCACCAGCCAGTCTCAGCCAATCACTCGCTAAAACCTAGTGGCCGCTGATCAAATACTAAATCCAGGGACATCGGCGCCTCAAGATCCTGCCAGCACGTGACTTGCCCCCTTTGGAGAACGGACGACGACGGCGCAACACTAGCGACTTTGCGTACCACCACAAGACCACAAGCGTCGCGCATTGTTTAATCGCAAATTCTACAAGGCTCCAGTCGCCACCCGCCCCCTCAGCAGGAAACTCGATTCAGGACGCGATGGAACTGCCTAGGTGCCACGACCACTCCGTATTACCCCGTGCTTGAGGCATTTACGATGAGCGCGGGCGCACGCAATCCTACATAGAGGGAAGGTGCAGCCGCACACAAATTCCGAGTGTGGTCCCACTTTTCGGCGCATGGTACTGGACACGTACGGAGAACTCCCTACCTTGAGTAAGTACAGAGCAGGCGCGCATCTCTTGAGGATAACGAGTTGCACGCATTTGGAATAGCTACAAATCTTGTCTGCAAGGTCTCCCAAACAAGTCAAGAACAACATACTTAATGGGTTCCAGCACGGGGCGCAATGGCAACCACGGATGATGACGGGCCCGAACCGGCGAGGTTGTCGCCACCGCCACTCCGTCACCAGAGTACTCCGTAAGTTCTGTGTATAAACTTTGGGCAAAATGGCCGCTGGCTTCGGCCCCAGAGAACATTGTGACGTGCTTCGAGTCGCCGACAGGGGCCAGGGACCAGGTCACCACAACGTCCTGGCTGCTTGGCATTCGATGCATGTTGTTGTGGTTGTGCTCTGTCGCTTGCTTGCCTGCCACACGCCATCCTGCTGTCCTACTGTTTGTCGGCGCCGCGGTGCCCGTACTGCCCTTTCCTTTCACAAGACGCTCCTCAATCAAGCCGACAGACGGCCTCATGCCAACTTTTGTGGCGCGTGGAAAACCGTCGAGAGCCGCCACCGAGACGTCACCAGATGCCGCGGATGCCAGCCTCAATGCACGCACCAATGACCATTGTCGGCCATGCCTCTGCTTCTCAAAAAGCCCGCAAGGAACACAAACGGGTTGCAAAGACGAGACGAGCATTTGAAATAGAAACACATCGCTCACGCGACCTTTTTTTCTATACTAGACAAACCCCCACGTGGCATCACTGCTCACGGCACACAGGATGCCTGTGCTTCTCCTTTTCCTCCCAGATGTTTTCCTCATCATCTTGATTTGATACATACATCGCAAATCGTCCAAACAAGGCCTGCAAGGACATTCGCTTTCTTGCAGGGAGCATAAAGGAGATGCGACTAGCGGTTTGGTAACCCGCAAGTTGCAACCAGAGGCCCCGACAATGCAATAATAAGCTACAGAGGACTACGGTTGCCATGACCTGGGAAATGGAAATGGCACCGCCCCATGTTGTCAAAAGAAAAGGCTCAACAGATTATGTACTAATTAATAGGTGGTGATAAACGTCGTGGCGAATTCGTAAATCTCATGGCAAGTCAGCAATTGACTTGGTCGCATGGAAATCAAATCATGTGTCTTCCCAAGTTCATGTTGCCCAAGCGCGTCATACGCTTGTTCATACCGAACGGCTGACTCGCGCCCGCCCCAGAGCGACCGCCATTTGGAAGGCCGCTGGGTGGCGGTGGAGGTGGTCCTTGCCCAAAACGAGGTGCTGGGTTGAAGGGGAGGCCCTGCGGAATTCGAGTGCCATCGACGCCACGCGATGGTCGGCGTTGATACGGCTCCGGCTCTGGAGGTAGGGGTTTGAGCACTTGTTCTACGCGTTTCCACGCGTCTTTCTCGCAGTAAGAAGAGCCGCCAATCTCAAAGTACCCCTCTGACAAAGATTGGCCGCAGTCCAAGCATCGAAAACAGCCGACGTGATATTTTACTCTCGCCTCGTCTTCCAGATACTGTCCCTCAATGCCACGCCTGCATTGACCACAGAGACTGCCATTGAGCTCGTGGTAGTGCTGCTTGCAGTAGGGTTTGTCGTCCAACACATAAAAAACGGACGATGGAAATGGCTCGGCACAAGTAGTGCAAATAAAGCAAGACTTGTGATACTTCCCAGTCAGTCTGCCGTCGGCTGAGGAAATGCTCTTGCCCCTTATGGGTAATCTACAAGCCTTGCAGTCTCCTCGAGATGGAAGTTCCAGCGGGTTGGGCGTGGCGTGTCGTTCCCGAATTCCCTGTCTTCGCGACGAAGTAGACCCGGTTCGTGCATGATTATTTCTCAAGTCCGGCGGCATGTAATTTCCATCCTGGGGCGGAGAGGAGCTGTATCCCCCTCTAGAGATTGGCTCTCGTGACTTGTTCCTAGACCGCGACGCACCGTCAAATTGGGTGTTTTGAGGTGCTCCCACAAAAGGATCGATGCGCGAGTCATTTGACTTGAGCCTGTCCGTTGGGAAACCACCTTCATTCGTTTCCCGGCTTTGCTCAGCCGGACAAGTTTCCGACCTGGCTGGGCTCGTTAGAGCAGTGCTTCGGCTAGTGCGACTGAAATCAGAGTATCTCGACGAAACTGAATCGGATGATGAATGATATGGATTCCCGATTCCAAATTCCGCCGCCAAATCTACCGAGCCCTTGTTTCTCAGGCTGTGTTCTGGCAGCAAGCTTGTGCGAGGGGGAGGCTTGCGTGAGGTATCTGGGCCTAGCGACCGTTTCTTATAAGCATGTTCATAGTCAACTCCAATACGTGAGCGCTCGGGAGGCGACGCTGGAGCCGAGGGTGTCCGCTGTGTCTGGAAGGAATTTTTTGTTGGAGATAGCTTAGGATATGTTTCGGACCGGCCAAAGCCTGCTAAGTCATTCGAAGTTGCATTCTTTGGTGCTCCGAATCCGCCATATCCATCCTTTCGGGGATGTCTCGGCAGCAGCGGTTCTTTTGAAAGACCTAATTTTTCGATCGAGTTCTTTTGTTGATGATATGGGCTCTGAGCCGTTGATGGTCCTCTTGCGGGATCAAACGGGCCTGGAACAGAGACATTCAGTCTATTCATAAACCCTCCGCTGAGCGGCTTATCAACGTTTTCTCTGCTCGTTTCTTCGAATCCACCATATCCTCTCGACCGCGCAGCTGGATTGAAAGACGTTGGCGACTCCAGTCCGACGTCAACAGGTTTCCTAGAGCCGAAATTTTCATGGGCTTTGCGAAAATTCTCGCGCTTGCTGGTGTATATTGGGGATGCTTCCCGCGACCCGCTCGGTTGGCTTACAGGCGTCAATTGGCCACGGTGCACGTATGTTTGACCTGGCAACCAGTCAGTGATTCCTCCAGTTTGCGGAGAACAGCTTGAGCAACTCACCCGTTGTACCTGTCTCTACGGGAGATGGTGTGCGGCCATGTTCTGGGTATGATGGTTTGGTAAATCGATCACTTGAATCCAAGGGTGGCGATACTGGCTCATGATTAGCCCGAGGTTGCCCTTGGGGGGATGGTCATGCCGTGTAACTTACATTCTTTGGCTGTTGTTGGGCCGGCGCAGATATGATCTCCCATCATGGAAATTTCCACCTGGCAACCACATATTGAACATTTTATCGCCGGTAAAAACGATGATTCCCTTGGCATTGCCATGGTGGTTAATGGGATCGGAGCCCCGATGGTGTTGCGGGCGGCTCTCCGGAAATGGTCTCAAAGAACGTCAATACAAGATAATGCATTCGATATCTGACAATAACACGGTAGTTGTTGGCAGTTGGAGGAGAGGTCAGACAATGTTCTTTTTTCTTCTCCCAGCCCAAAATGCTTCATGAACGAGAAACGAAGAGGTGTCAAGGAAGAGGAGGGCCGGTTCGCAGTGCCCGAACAGGTGTGTCCAAAATGACGACGTCGGTCGAATCAGCCGCAGGGTCGACTCAGTGAACGGGCGAGGCAAAGTCGAAACAGCGAGGATGGGGCTGTTCATGCAACGGGAAGAGTGGGCAAGCAAGTCACTGATGTCAATGCTCCAGTTGTCGATGTTTCCCAACGGGGACCTGACTCCAACTCGATATTCGGCTTTTCTGCGTGTTCAGCGCCAATCAAGGGGGTTTGCGGCTTGCGACAGAAGCGACGAGTGAAGCGAAGAAAAGACTCGTTGGCACGGCAGTGCAAGAATGTGCACGAGTCGGCAATGACGATGTTTGAAAGACAGTCAACAACACCGCAAGGTGATGGTGATGCACATGGCGTCTCGAGTATGGGAAGTGGGTGTGTGGTGTCAAGGGTCTGGTACTATCTGCAGAACCCTGGTCGACCCCTGAGCAGTCGGCTTGGAGCGGTGGCGCTAAATCGTTCGTATTGCCGGCAGGTCTTCAGGACGTGACGTCTCGTGCAATGATCAAGAGTCAAGATCAAGACGGCGATGCGGTGGCGGTTCCAGTGGTTGCGGCCTGGCGGCTCTAATCGTGTAAGATGTTGTTCTTGGAAGGCACGACCAAGCACTACAAGGCCCAGTTACCAGGAAAAGGTACGGTGTACTCCGTACAAAGGAGCTAGATAATGTGCGCAACAACAAACATTGAAGGGGACATTGGAGGAAAACAAATCATGCTCGGTCCCGGATTCTCAAAATGCCGCAAGAGATCGAGTAGAAATCACTTCTCCCGTCGATGCGCCGTACGGGAGCCGCGCCCTCTAATAAAACGTTTCTGCGCGTCCGACTCCGTCGCACGAGGATGGACCTGACACACGACCCAGGTGAAGACAAAATGGGGCCATCACCAATGATCAAATGGGTCAGGAGTCGGAACACCTTGGTTGCTATGCGATAAAGCTTTATTGAATCCCAAGAGCCGCCACAAGTTGCCCTCGACGGCGAATCGAGACCAGGGAGACGCTGTCGGTGCTTCTGGCCATGCTCTTGAAACCCAAGGACTTCTTCAGGGCGAGCTAACGGCAGCCAAGGGACGCCGTTGGCCGCGGTGCCTGAATCTGCAACCAGGTTGATGGGACCCCCTTTCAGCCCCTTCAACTTTGGCCCTTGGCGGGTTTGCGGGAAAGTGGGTGGCTCCCTTGGACTGACTCGGCGCCTGTGGACCGATATGGCCTTTGGGCTTTGGGCTTGGGCTTTGTTTGTTTGCACACAAACGTGCCGAACCATCCCGTTCCATGGAGTTGCCGAGCCAAGGCGAAGGATGAAACCAAGGACACTTTGCCATTCAGGACGTGCTTTTGCTTGGATCCTACAATCTCGGACACCGCACTCGGATACTGGGCTCGGACGGTGGCCGCGCTGGCCTCTGCCATCTCTGACTCCATACTCCGTACTCGGCACGCAGAACGCACGACTTGTGTCGATTTCCTCCCTCGGTACTCCGTACGGAGCAAGGCCTTCCCATTGTGTCCTGCCATCTCGCTGCGACATGTCACATGGCTGCGCCGAATACGCCGGTCCACGCCATTGGTCTATCGCTTGGGCTTGCTCAGTGGCCTTGCTCGTCAATCGTACGAGCATGACCAACGACAAGAGACTGTATCTGCTTTATTACTCGTGCCGCTTTTGCTGAAGCCTGCGCCAAGAGTAAACCCATAAACCTAAAACACGCTTCAGCTTCGTGTTCTGCTCTGCCCTATCGAGCAGCCGCAGCTAGACCAAATTCGGATCGGGTCCACAGCCTCATTTATATCCGACACGGTGGATATAAGTATATCCACATCTCATTTGACTCCTTGAGCGTGGCAACGTGCATGAGGTCTGGGCTGCACATCACGGGCGCCTTTGCGCACACAAAAACTCTGCCGTCCGCCGACGCCACATCCAAAAGAAGACTGCCCCGCGGTGCCAGGCCAATGCTCTTAATAAAGAGCCTTCGCACTACCACCAACTCGCAAGTCTCTAGCCCCGAGTTGCTTCGCGGCCATGGCCCGGTGTCTTGTGACTTGTGCGTTGTCTTCTCCTTGACCGAAAATCCGGACAGAGACCCGGCCCACGAGATGCTCCCCTCCGGTGACAAAGAGTCTGTGCTTCGCCAAGCTTCGCCAGAAATGAGGTTCAACGCCAATCTACGGAGAGGGGACTACCCTCCGCCCAAATCCTACAAACACACTCTACGTTGCCAACATCACGGATCCCAAAACGCTCTTTGGACATAGCCAGAACTTAGTAGGCTTTGCTTTGGCTCGTGGACCGACGTTCCACGCAGGGGCAAGTCATGACTGACCATCAAGACCGTGCGCTTATACAATAAAACAAGAAGCGGTCAATGCTGCAAGCGCCAAGGACAATGACGACATGCGCACCTCGCTACGTGCTAGGTGCAATTACAGAGGGTTCATTATAATAATTCTTAGCCCGCCACTTCGGTTGCGGCTCGGAATTGATGACGATCACACCGTCAGTACCGTCACTGATATGGCCACCCAGGTCATGGCTCGCCAAGATACTGGTAATGGTACGCGATCAAATCCATGCCTGGGTACCTGGATAATTGATACCGGCGGTCCTAGCCCCGTCATGACTACGAGTAATCATCATCTTGGCCTGAAGCCCTCTTGCCTCGACGTCGGCACCGAGTAGGTCCACACAAGCTAAAGGGGGAATGAATAAAAGGCCCCGTGATATATGTGTACCATCCTTTTTTCGGAGCCAAGTGTCCATGAAGGGTTGCGGCACAGAAGAGGCCTAGGCGTCAGGCGGTTGAGGCTCACGCATAACAGATATCAAAGTCAAGTTCTCCATGATTTCACAGGCCTGGACCGCCAGGCCCTGGTAGCCAACAGAGGCCGATGATTGCTACGTCGTGGTAGTAGTACTAGTAGTAGTGTCACACTTGAAGATTTAATCTCGTGTGCTTCCGCTGAACTAGCAATAAGCGAGTATGGATGATGGAGGGGACCCTAGGACCGGAAATCCTCGTTCCCATCGTCCCGGTGCCAATCCGATCGACCGGCTGCTTATTGTTAGTACGTACATGGTACTAGCCTCGTCTTCCGTGGGGGCAGGGAGTTGAGTTTTTTTAGTTTTTTTGGGTTTTTGTTTTTGGCTACCCTAGAGCGGTCTAGAATACCGCATCCTATCGGACGTCACTCCCCGACAGCGCAATGGCCCGAGGGCGACGACAAAAAGCGGCACATCACGACGCTGATAGCAATCCAGGCGAAACAGTACCGCACATGTTGCTATCTTTGACAACGGCACGGGTTGCCAGGCCAGACTATTACACACCGCGCAAAGTGTAGTAGGGTGGCTCGAGTCCTCTGTTGTTCTAAGCAAAATGACCTCGACCTGTTGACTGCCCTCACCGGCCGTCCGTTTCCTGACAAGGTTGAAATCCAATCACTCCGTAACATGCCACCGTTGACATGATGCGTAGTTCACTGGCGATGAGGTACTGTGCGGAGTACACGCTCCGCAATACTGGAGTAATAAATATATGCAGCCTCCGGCCTTTGCAGTCCTGCAATTACCTCGTCACGGCAAATCGCAAGAGAGGGCGGGATACGCGGGGAGAGCGATAGGTTGACGACGACTTGGCGTTTCCCACAATACTCGACTTTTATCGACATGTATCGGTAGCATTCACTTGACTACCACGTGAAAACAAAAGCCGCATGCACCGGCTCGATATTGGGGATGCATCGTTGAAGCAGAAAGGCATCGCCATCAAATGAAATCGAATACGGTAAAGTGACTTGGGCGGTGGGCGGTGGGCGGTGAGCGCTCAAGCACACAGGCAGGTACTTCGTTCCTCGCAATTGTCTAGAGGACTTGGCTGTGCCTGGCCTGTGGCTCACCAACATTGAAGCGATGACTTGTCGTTGGTCGCTTGTCGCTGACTCATGACGCCTCTCACCTCCGCATGGTCCAATGACGGGTGCGTGTGCCTAGCCATCTCATCGAAAAGGCAGTTCCGCGCTCCAGGACCCAACAGTTGAATCACACATGCATGTTCGGGCCCCTCACCGCCGTCCAGTTCTGCGTCCTCACGTGTGTCAATTCATCACATCAGCTCCACATCTTGCTCTGCCTCCCGCTTCCCGCCTCCCGCCTCCCGTCTCCTTTTCTTTCCCTCTTCAACCACATCAATTGCATCCCGCTTCACCTCCAAAGGCCAATCCAATTCCACCGCTTGCCCGATCTTTCTGTCCTCACTGAAATCTTCGCGTGCTTCACACCCCCAGTGCCTTTTGAGCTACGAGAGAAAGAGGAAAACCAAAAACACCCCACCAACCAAACTACTCAAAATTCTGCAGATCGAGGCATCGAACCTCGATCACCAGTCGTCAAGACGTTTTCCAATCTCCTTAACTCGTAAGTCGACCGAAGTCCTACACCCATGTATGCAGCCTACATAGACCTCCGTGCTGACCTTTCCAAACAGGATTCACCACCCGTTCGCAGGAGCCCGTTGCTCAGCCGATTCCGGAGGAGCATCGGACTCAGTCCACACCCAGTAAAGGCAGAAATTTGAGATCCAAGCAACCGAATTTTCCTGTCTTATAAGCCATCTACTTTTGCGCGCCAATACTACTTGTCAACATGGCCCCTCACGCGCAAGTTCCTACGGGCTCCACGAACGGGGCGCTTCGCTCCAACGGCACCGCTGCTTCCTCTCCCGCCACCACTTTCGTCGTCAACTCGCCAAATGTTGCCTATACTGACGCCGAGATCAAGTCCAAGTACATATACCGTACTACCAGCGTCGAGACCGACGCCAATGGGGGCCTTGTTGCTACCCCCAAGGAGACTCATTATGACTTCAAGGTCGACCGCAAGGTTCCCAAGGTGGGCATGATGTTGGTTGGCTGGGGCGGCAACAACGGCACCACCGTCACCGCTGGCATTCTCGCCAACCGCCGCAATCTCGTCTGGGAGACCAAGGAGGGCCCCCGCGAGGCCAACTACTACGGTTCTGTTGTCATGGCTTCCACCATGAAGCTCGGTTCTGACGCCAAGACCAATGCTGACATCAACATCCCCTTCCACAATGTGCTGCCCATGATCCACCCAAATGACCTTGTTATTGGCGGCTGGGACATAAGCAAGATGAACCTGGCTCAAGCCATGGACCGCGCCCAGGTCCTTGAGCCCACGTTGAAGTCTCTTGTCAAGAAGGAGATGAACGAAATGGTCCCCCTCCCTTCCGTCTACTATCCCGACTTCATCGCTGCCAACCAGGAAGACCGCGCCGACAATGTTCTTCAAGGCACCAAGGCCTGCAACGCCCATGTTGAGAAGCTCCGCCAGGATATCCGTGACTTCAAGGCCAAGAATAACCTCGACAAGGTCATTGTCATGTGGACTGCCAACACGGAGCGATACGCCGACATCATTCCTGGGGTAAACGACACTGCCGACAATCTCCTCAGATCCATTGAGCAGGGCCACGAGGAAGTGTCTCCCTCCACGGTCTTTGCGGTCGCCTGCATCCTTGAGGGAACTCCCTTCATCAACGGCTCTCCTCAGAACACCTTTGTGCCTGGCGCCATCCAGCTGGCTGAGAAGCACAATGCCTTCATTGGCGGTGATGATTTCAAGTCTGGTCAGACCAAGATGAAGTCTGCCCTCGTCGACTTCCTCATCAACGCTGGCATCAAGCTGACTTCGATTGCCAGCTACAACCACCTTGGCAACAACGATGGCAAGAACCTGAGCTCCCACAAGCAGTTTCGCTCCAAGGAGATTTCCAAGTCCAACGTTGTTGACGACATGGTTGAGGCCAACACCGTACTGTACAAGAAGGGAGAGCACCCTGATCACTGCGTAGTCATCAAGTACATGCCCGCTGTTGCGGACAACAAACGGGCTCTTGACGAATACTACGCCGAGATCTTCCTCGGCGGTCATCAGACTATTTCGTGAGTAACACGAATGCCATTGAGGGAACTGAGAGCTAACATGACTGGCAGCCTGTTTAACATTTGCGAAGACTCCCTGCTCGCCTCTCCCCTCATCATTGATCTTGTCATCATTGCTGAGATGATGACCCGTATCCAGTGGAAGGATTCTACCTCGCAAGAGGGTTACAAGAACTTTCACAGTGTTCTCAGCGTTCTCAGCTACATGCTCAAGGCACCGTTGACCCCTCCCGGCACTCCTGTTGTCAACGCCCTTGCTAAGCAGCGCGCCGCCCTGACCAACATCTTCCGTGCCTGTGTTGGGCTGCAGCCTGAGTCCGACATGACTCTCGAGCACAAGCTGTTCTAATGGGGGAACACATGAATAGGAAGCCTAGACAGACGATGCAGTCTGTGTCGCGGTCGTTGGGAGAGAAAAAGGCGTAAAATACAAAAAAAAAGGTTAAAACGAATTAGTATTAAAAAAATAGGTAGAGACGGCAGGCATCTGCTCCGAGTTGCTTGAATGAAAATAATGCGTCTCTGCGAAAAGACAGGTTCTTCCATATGACGTGAAGTGACTTGCCAGCGACTGAGGCGTTGGGACACACTGTCTGCCGTGACGACGGCCGTGACAGCTATGGAGTCCTCCGTATGGAGTACGGAGTACGGAGTAGGCCATGCGGAATATCAAGCAGTACGGAGTAGGGAGTAAGTTACGTAGTGAGCAGCGTGTGCACCCCATCTCGTGGTTGGGCAAGGAGGTTGGTTGGCCCGATTATGACGCGGGGTGGGTGGCCCGCGACGGCGCGCCCGCCAACATCGCGTCGCGCGTCCGCGAGCTCCCCACTTGCATGCGTTTAAACAGGGCAGCCGCTTGAGCACGTCGTCTGTCTACTCTCCAGCTTTGACCAGAATTCACAATTTCCGTCATACGCCCTTACTCATTTCATATCTTGTCTTTCTTCATTTTCCATGATCGGGCACAGTTTCTCCAACACCAAGCGGCCCAACATTTTCGGGCGTTGATCATCCAATGGCGGTCCCACGAGCTTCCTCTCCCGCATCGCGCGTTGGCTCGCCGGGCCCATTGACACCGCGGTCCAAGATAAGAGCCCTGCTGGCAACGGTAGAGAGCAGCGACGACGAGGAGTCGCAGACAGGCAACAAGAAACCAAAATCATCACTAATTTCTCAACTACCTCGCAAGATGTGCAGCAGTCCTCGACGGGCTCAGGACGACGAGTCTGACGAGTCAGACGTTGCAATCCGACCGAGGGGCAAGCTCGCGTCCAGGATGCAGGGTGGTGGTGCGGCAGCCACAGAGAGCGCTTCTCGGAGCCCTGCGACCGCAGAGTCGGCAAGAGACCGCGTGAGGAGGATGCTGCAACGCGAGGAGGCCGAGAAACAGGGGAATTCGGCCACCGGCGATGACGAAGACGACGACCTTCCCACTGCCCCTAGGCGGTTGACGCGTCGGGCTCCCGTCGACGATGAATCTGATGCTGACGCTGCGGAAACAGCGCCCAGACCCAACAGCCCTGGACTCTTTGTCTCGTCCCCGATGCGTCCTTCTCCAGCCAAGAGCGCTGCCGCGGGGGATGACTCAGACAATGATTTGCCACCGTTGAAATCAGAGCGGTTCAAGGCGCTTGTCGAGCGAAAGAGACAAGAACGCCTTGCGCGCGAAGCGGCTGAGGAGGCTGTCAGGGCTGAACGGCGAGCCCAGCAAGAGCATCTTGCGTCCGAGCTGGAGCAGCTCGTTTCAGATGAAGATGTCGACGGCATCACTGACGATGAAGGCGGCAGACGACTTACCCAAGAAGCTCGCCCGTCGAGGAAAGCGAGCAGGAAGGCGATTGAGGAAATGAACAGGGAGACGCAGCGGATGGCCAGAAGTATGCAGCTTGCTCACGATGCCAAGACAAGGAAGAAGATCTCCAAAGCCAGCCTTTTTGAGCGGTTCAGTTACAAGCCTGTTGGCTGGTCTGAAGTCAGACTACCTGGTGCCAACAGCTCTAGCCGACCCACGACGCCGCAGTCCGATGTCGAGATGGGAGAAGCCTTTACACCTCCTAGTTCCCCCCCCCTAGATAAGCAGCATGATCAGCTTGTTAATGAGAATGCTGCTGTTCCAAAAGAAGGCATGGAGGCTGCAGCTCAAGGAAGAGTCGACAGGGAAATCAGCCTCATACCGGCAAGTGTGGAGGCCGGTCAACAGTCAAAACCAAAGCGAAGAGTTCGCGTTCGACTGCCTGTTGCGCCCATGAATGCGGCTGTAATCGATGCGGATGGCGATCTTCAGATCACGACTTCGGCCAAAGACAAGATTGATGCACTATTTGCAAACATTCCTTCCAAAAAGTCAGGCGAGGCACAATCGTTACAGATTTTCCGTGCTCTAGCACAAGTGAAGTCTCCTGGCAAGGAGAGTCGCGGCAGGAAAGACCAGTCCAAGATGTCGCCTGGTGAGCTTCAGGCTTATTTGCAACTTAAAGCCCGCCAACAGGCCAAACTGGAGCGTGATCGCCGCTTGGAGATTCTCAAGGGACAAGGAATCATTATCCAGACCGCTGAAGAGCGGGAAAGACAAGAGCAAGAGGTCGAGGACATTGTGGCCAAGGCCAGACAAGAGGCCCAGAAGATAATGGAGGAGGAGAGAGGCGAGGCCAAGCGACAACAAAAGAAGAATGGCCAAGTCGATCCTCTGGCTTGGGATGACAGTGACGACGAAGAGAACCAGGTTGCGGCGCAGGGGGTGGACGCGGAGGCGTCCGAGGTGGAAATCTCCGGTTCCGAGGATGAGGATGAGGACGAGGCCGAGGCCGACAATGCAGAAGAAGTCGAAAGAGCCGCAAATCCTCTCTTTGACGAGGAAGCCGACTCTTCCGTATCCGAGGCCGAGACTTCTGTTCAAAGCGAGGACGGCGCGGACGAGATGGAGCAACCAGGCCCGAGACAGCGAAGAGCACGAAACATGGCCACAGTGCTTTCGGATGACGAAAGCGAAGTGGAGGCTACACCCAAACCCGTAAAGGTTACTACTACTCAGATGACGCCTGCGGGTGCGGGCACCATATCTCCCTTCGCTCCTGGTTCAGTTCTGCGATCTGCCAGAAAGACATTTATTCCTGGACTGCCCGTTCAGGGGCCCGCTGGCTTGGGACTCACACAAATATTTGCCGGCACCATGGACAGTCAAGTGAGCTATTCTGAGGGCGGACCAACGCAGTCCATGATGCCGGATTTCGACCACTTCCCTGACTCCAACTTTTCTGCCACGATGGACGAGCCGGCAGAAGAGACGACTGTCGATTCTCAACAAGAGGAGACTCAGGGGGTGCAGCTCAACCTTTCACAATCTCAGATGCATGGTCTCGGGACGCTCATCGCCGACGGGATGCAGACACAGACGTCTGAGATGCTGGAGCTATCCCAGGACGCGGGCTTGCAACAGCTCAGCCCCCTCCGAGATAGATTCATTGAGCCTCCCTTCTCAACGGTTGATACCGTGATGGTTGAGAAGCAGAACGAGGACACGGCCCAGGAGTCACCGATAGTTCGCAGAGGCCGGCTCCGGCGACGAATGGACATGTCGGTCGCGGAGACTGCCATCCCCGAAACCAGTGAGCCCAGGACACCCGGCGCTCAAGGCAACGCCTTCCAGGCCATGCGCGACGCAGCCAGGAAAGAGAAGAGACTTCGCGTCGCCGAAGATTTCGACCGTAGGAAGAGCAAGGCCAAAGAAATGGTCGAGGAGCAGGCCGAAGAATCCGAGGATGAATACGCTGGTCTGGGTGGTGTGGACGGCGAGGACAGCGACCATGATTCCGACGGCTCAGTGGCGGAGATGATTGACGACGCGGCCGGCAACGACAACGACGAGCGAAAGCTAGCCGCGTTTTATGCGTAAGTCTCATCGTCCGTCCCCGTAAAGCGCCGGCAGAAAAAACGGAAAGCTAACTCTGGTCTAGTGATCGCGAACGAGCCAACGACGAGCAACAAGTCGAAAAGCTCTTCAGGGACATCACCACGGGCATGCTCCGGCGCAAACGCCGCGGCGGGGACTTTGACCTCTCCGACTCGGACTCGGACGGCGAGGCTCGCAGGCGCATGAAGCGCCGACAGTTCGCCAAGATGCAAAAGGCGCTCTTTGCAGACGAGCGGGTCAAGAAGATTGCCGAAAACCCCGGGAACCAAGCGTTTCTGAGAAGCATGGAGGACCGCGGCAGCGACGACGAGATGGACCTGCTGGACGCCCCTGACACGCCGGATTCTGAATCGCACAACGAGACCCAAGAGCAAGCGCGGCGTCCTGCTACCGTCATCCCCGACAGCCAGCCCGTGCAGCAACAGCCGCCCTCTCCGACGGCAAACAACACCCGGGCACCCGCACGCATGCGCAGGACAAAGAATGCCAAGAGGCCCTCCAACATTGGTGACGTGCGGGAGACGCTCTCCAACCTCCTCGAGGAGCCACACGGATCCATGGTTCCCGCCACAGAAGTCGGCTCCGACGGCGAAGAAGAAGAAGAAGGACAAGACGACGACGGCGACTCATCACGCGGCGACAAGGAGGACCAACCCGTCGTAGATCGAATCGCTCTCAAGCGCACCCTCTCGTGTGCTGGCTCCACCGTCCGCATGGCCTTCACCACGCAGACACGGTCGTCCTTCAAGGTCCCGGCGCTGCTCAGACGAGCCACCACAAACTCGACCCTCGTGTCCGGGTCCGCGGGCGGTTCGGCCCCGAGCGGCGGGGCAGGGTTCGGCGACGACGCCAAGATCAAGAAGGCCGCCGGCAAGAAGAGCGGCATCGGCGGATTCGCCAGGCGGACGGAGCACAGCGCCAGGGTGCAGGAGACCGAGAGGCGGAGGCAGGAGAGGCGCGTCGAGGGCGCCAGGGGCCGGCTCGGCATGGTCGGCGGCATCTTGGGCAAGGGCACGTTCGAGTAGCCTTCGTCTGTCCCCTTTTTTTTCCTCTTCTTTCTTTTCTTCCCGGCGTGGGATCGTCGATTTTCGGGCGTTCGAGGGTGCGGAGGACCGAGTCATCTACTTGATTTTTGGGTTCGGCATTTTTTTTTTTTTTTTTTTTTCCCTTATTTCCCGACCGGCTTTGCGGCTTTGACATCGGCACATGATTATACTGGAAGTGTTATTCGGCACCTATATATCTGCAATAACGCCACCTATTATCGCTGGCCCTGGGCTCCCTGGTCCGCTGTCCCCGTGGCTCCCTGTCTGCTAAGATCTGACTGTGACTGGGCAGGGAATACCCGTTGGCGCCGACTGCGAGTTTGCTTCGCCCCATGATGCGGAGTCAGTGGTTGGAAAGAGGTGCCTTGCAGTCATCACGTCACTCACTCCGGAGGGCTGAACATGGCGAGCAGCGCACTCGATAAACACGGCGCCGTGAAACCGACACCCATTTCTCTCAGTAATGACGGGCATGACAGCCGTTCCATCTAGTTACTCGTTCGACCGCCTGGCGGCCATCGTGCCGTGCCCACTTGTATTGTAGTTATGTCGCGACCTGTTAGGTCCAGCTACAAAGGTCGCGACGATCCCTCGCGCAAGCCCCAGCTACCTGTCGACGCCTGCCTGCTACAGGAGTAGTCTGGTTCAGAGCTCAAAAGCATCTCCCAACCTCTCGGATCAGTGCCCATTGCCATGACCCTGGGTATGGAGCTCGAGCACCGTCATCCCCTACCGCCTCCTCATCACCCATTTTGCATCGGGACAGGCCGCTTGGACTGATCCAGGGGCCTCGGCCATTCAGGAAATCAAACATTGCGCCCCTTTCCCATGCCCTCCGATGCTCATAAGTTTACCGGCCAAAACCACGAATTCGAACCAAGTCGCTATGCTAGAAACGCCACGCTTTAAAGGAAATGGAAAAAGAAACAAGAAAGAAAGCAAGATAAAAAAAAAGACAGAGAGAGAAAGAGCAGAAACAAAACACACAACATCACCGTCTCACAACCGCCGCCCTGGTCATTTAGCCTTTTGCGCCAAGACAACGACATAGCCAGCCATGACCTTTGGATCTCTGCGCGTCGCGCTCCTCACTCTGGCATTGAGGACCTCTACTTCTTCCCCTGACCAACCCAGCACATCCCTGACCAAGACGGCCGTCATGCCGTCTACGCCATCGGATAGGTTGATGCCCATCAAAGTGCCGACTTCTTTGCTCCGCTGGTCCTTGGGCCAATTGCCAATGGGCACTTTGAAGTTGTGCTGCTCAATCGTCTTGAATCCCTCTTCAGTGCTCCACCGTTTCAGGTAGGGCGTTGGATCTAGCATTCTGCCCGTCTTATTGCACGCTTCATTCAACGTGAGGCCGAGTTGCGTGAATGCGTGGCAAGGATAGTCTATGCTCATTGGGCCGTCGTCGGAGGTGAAAGCCGTTGAGAATTCTTGAAACTCCACCCAGCCACCGGGCTTCAAGGCGCTGTGGATTTGGCGAATGAGTCGCGGCCAGTCCTTGATCGAGGCAGACATGTACCGGCAGTGAATGTAGTCGTATGCGCTGGTCTCGACCCAGTCCAGCTCGACATCGTCCACGAGGAAGTTGACGTTGGCGGGGACCCAGGTGGGCTGGATGGGACTGAGGTCGTTGCCCGTTATGCTCGCTCCGGGGTATGAATCGCCCATTTGGATGGGCCACAGCCCTGTCCCTGTGCCGATGTCCAGGATTCTCATGCCATTGGGCTGAATGGGCGCCAGGAATAGCCGGTCGTCGAGCAGTCGTGTCACGGCGTGGTGTAGCATGTCCAGACGATCTTGTTCACGCTCATCGTTCGGAAACGGGTACGCGCCAGATTGGTAGGCGTGGTATCGACGGCCGTGTCTCCACTCGTACCTCGTAATGGAGCTCCGTATAGAAGTGCTCGCGCTCGGAGAGGCCTCTCCAAAGGTAGAATCGTCGTCATTCATGATGATGGACTGGGGGGTGGTGAGGTGATGGTATGTAAGACGGTTCCCCGGCGATCCCAGGCCGGGCCCGAGACAAGTCTTTCAACCCAGGGCCAGAAGGAAATTCGTTTGTCCTTAATGTTCTTTGTAGAATGGCGCCGTGTGCGAATTTCCCTTGTATGTCTCGGGTGCGCAGCGTCTCGTGCATTGACCCCAGATCTTGGTGGCCCTAGTGTAGAGCCTTTTGTTGCTTTTCCCAAGACAAGGAGTAAGGATGGCGGATGGTTAAGTGACAGTGGTCGGAATAATGGGATATTACGAGCACGAACATGTCCGGGCTTCCCGAGGCGAAATGTGGCCGATGTGACAACCGGGTGAATGAGCAAGTGGTGCACGCTGGTCACTTCCTGAGATGAAGGACCGCCCAACCCCAGAAGTGAAGAAGGAAGGAGATGGGGAAGAAAAAGAGAGAAAGGAGAAAGGATCTAGCATGCGAATAACGAGATGGATTTGAGAGGAACTGCTACCAAAACGCGGAGAAGGGGGTGGCGGACGAGAACAGGACAGCGTCGCGCGTCGCTTCGACGTTCAGTTGCCAACCCTGATTAATATTGTACCGAGTGCAGAGCAGTTTTGGATGCAACAGAATTGAAAGGTCAACGGTATTGTTGTCGCCGTCGGCACGCCGAGAAAAGCATAATAACCATTTAAGCGCCATCCAACGACGGATCAGACAGACACCGACTGACAAGCCGCGAGAACCTTGCCGTGCTACTCAGCCCAGCCGAACGGGATGAGCGGCTAGGATCAGGATTACGGAGCCCTCTTGATGAAATTTGAAATCACCAATTCTTGGCCAGAATACAAAGTACCGTCTGCTAGGGAATGTGGTTCTTTGCAGAGTCGCAGCCAACGCAACGAAAACGGGTCTCTGAGTGTGAGCGTGAGTGCGAATGTTGGAGAGCGAACAATAATAGCAGTAATAGTAGAACTAATAAGAAGAAGAATAAGCGTGCGTGCGTGCGCGTGCGCGTGCGCGTGCGCGTGCGTGTGTGATGAGCAGACAGACTCGCAGACGTGCATGTGCGTCGGCGGCGACGGGCGACGAGAGACGAGATTAAAAGTGAAACGGGCGACCACCACGGTTCGTTTATGCTCTCACAAGTGTCCAGACGAGCATCACGTCACTCTGTCTGTCTGCATAAGCATGAACATGAGCGTGAACGTGAGTACGCGCATGGGCATGCCAGGATCGTGGCGCCAGGCTGTGATGCATGGTGAGCACCGAGCCCTTTGCAGACCAGGGTAAGCGTGGTGTGTCGCCGTGATGATAGTAGCGGTATTGTCGTCGTCGTCGTCGTCTTCGTCAACCAGAGTCAAGACCAAAAGACCTAAGCCTGCGGCGTCGTGTTGTGCAGCCTTGCTGTCGTGGCCTCGTCGTGTCGTGTGGCCTGAATTGGACGTGTTAATAGACCGAGGTCCCATACCATGTTCATAGTTCATAGTACATACGGAGTACCATGCCATCAATCCACATCGGAATGGACATGGTCGGGGTGAATTGGCAAAGCCCATGCTCACCAGCCCACCCTGACTGAAGCTTGAACCATGCAAGGCGACAGACGAATTCCGTCCATCCATGACTGCTTCATACACGGTCGATGCTATGATCATTACCGTCGCGGCTCACGAGCCCATTGGCAACTCCGTTCAATCTTTCCTTCCCTTTTCTCCCTCCTTCCCTCCCTCCTTCCCTCCCTGCCTCCCTTCCCTCGCTCGCAACACCTTACAAATCAGGCCACATTCATACACGCACACACTGACAAGTCACAGGTCACCCACAAGCAACAAGCTCTCACAACGCACGCACGCACGCACGCACGCACACACACACACACACGCATGTCCACACACTCGACTCTTGACAACAAGTCACAACCAACCAACAAAGGCCAACACCCTCCTCTCCTTCGGCCAGCTTTGCCCGCCACATGTCCATGTCAGCAATACTCTTCCTCTTGTGGTAAAAGCCCCCGACGCAGCAACCACCTCGATGCTCACAGCCGCGAGTCCGCGACTCTTGGAAAAGTCGGCCAACTTTCCGCAAGCCACCCGTCACGTCGCCCAGCTCCGCTCCGACGTGCCACGCGACGACGAGCAGGGATGATGACCAGGCTTGATTCCCTACGTCGAAAGCCCTCTGCGGAGCATCTCCTGGTGCGTGTACTACCCGGGTAGAAGTGTTACTCATCCGGGGCACACATTACGTACATCAGGACAGCAGGTACGGAGTACGACTTGGTATCAATGTCACCATCTTGCCCGATGCTACGGAGCGCTCGTTGACCCGTCTCGTTCCAGAAGCATATGTGGACCTGGGTGGGATGGCACTTGGTACATCCTCTCATGTCAGAAATGCTTGTTCCGTGGCTCCCGTCCTCGGCATGCCGTGCAATGTCATGTCATTTGCGCCGATTCTGCTTCGCTTGCCTTTTGCCTACACCGTCTCACGCTGTTGTGGTCCATCCGGTCCACCACTTTGCGGGAATGGCGCTGTTATATTGCATCGGTAAATTGCCCTATAGCGAAATGCCCAACCAACCACATACGCGTAACGCCACGATCAAGAGCCCCCAGGTATGTATGCATACATATGTGCTCCGTACGGAGTACACACACACTTTTTTTATCACACGCGGCACAATTCGTGGCCCTCCACGGTAATCAACGATTGGATTGTTGCCGCACATCTGCAAGACCGGCTGGCTTGGCCACCGATAGCCGGCCGCCCTTCCGAGTGGGACAAGTCACTTTGAGCCCGGCTTGAAATTAAAGGCAGACAGCTCCTTGCTGTTTGTGTCGCAGGCTTGATGACCTGCCATGTTGAACCGCTACCTAGACTGAGCACTGAAGCACGGGGTAGTACGCAGTACTACGGAGCACTCGATACTATACGTAGGCCTGGACAGCGTCCGGAAAAAACAGTCTCTAGATTCCGACCCTGTAATATCCAAGACGAGCACGCCGCTGCTCTCGGAATCTCCATGACTGCGACGCCGGGCTCGCCGACTTGGGTTTCTGCACCTCACATTCCGTACTCTCGCATATACCACCCAAATATACACAATAACCTTCGTCATGATTCCGGTTCCGAGAATCCTACATACACACAAGCTATGGATCTTGATACTCCGCCGTACATCATCCCATCCCATCCCGGCCAATCCATCCAATATTCGAGATCCATTATACCCATGTTGCAGCCCCTGCCTCTCCGACTTGTTTCCCGGGGCTGATGAAAGAACCAGACAGCCCCATGACTTAGCCCCATGTCCACGCCACGTGCCTTGTAATCACCGTCTCACATGGCCCGCTGAGAGAAGGGAAATTTTTCGTGTTCTTTCAAAAAAAAAAAAAAAGGGCACCCGATTGCTTTTGCGAGAGATGAATTTGTTGTACGACAAGAAACAGGGACAAGACGAAGGGAGCATACATAAAAATCGCCTCGACCGGAGGGTACAAGACAAGAGAAAAAAAAATCAACTGAAAAAAAAAAAAAGAGATACAGTTCGTTCAGCTGCTGATTGTCCGCTCAACGCACTCAAGGAACTGCGTGCAACCTGTCAGCTCTTGCATTCTCCTTTACGCCACACAAACTTGACAAGCTCACCTTTTCGGACACGACACCCTGGTTGCCCAGGTACCGCGACATGCTCTTGACCAGCTCGATTTGCTCTTCTGGGCTCAAGCTCGTGATGGCAGTCTCGAGAACTGTTCCGACGTTGACCTTGTAGAGCGCGATGAAGGTGTGGTAGTACATGTACGCGAAGAATCCCATGATGAACTGGCAGTCCATGCGGTCCGTCATGCCGCCATGTCCGGGAATCGAGTCGCCAAAGTCCTTGATCTTGAAGCTGCGCTTCAGCCCAGAAGCAAAGAAGCCTCCGAACGGAGCGATGAGGGAGGCAAATGACGCCAAGACGAGCGCGTGAAGCTGCATAGGAGCAAACGTGAAGGAGATATTCGCGAAGCTTGGCGGCAAGAAGAATAATCGGGGCATGTGGTAGGTGCGAGGTATGAAAACGGGATTCGGGTCGCATTGGAGGCCGGTGAAAATGGTGGCGCCAAGGTCCTACGTATAACTGTTAGCAGAAAACTCGACGGCGCCATCGACCCCACGATACTGCAGCCTTTCTTACATTGACCGGGCAGATGAAGTACTTGGACCGGATCATCAGGTTCACGAGGACCATGCCGAACAGAACAGTGGCAATCCAAGCCCCAACAAATCCCTCCACGGTCTTCTTGGGGGACAATTTGATGAGCTGGGTGCGGCCAAAGGCGATGCCGCAAATGTAGGCAAAAATGTCGTTTGTAATGACGAGGGCGGCGGGTAAGAAGAACCAGATCATGCCCTCAAAGACATTATTCATGACGAAATGGGCCTGGACAACGATGAGGTACAGCGCCATGTGCGTCCATGCAAAGTTGGTAAATTGGAACTTGTAGTGCCCGGCTTGAAGTGAGGCAACGAAGAAGACGAAGCCTGCGCTGGCGGTTAGTCTTTTTTCTTTTCTTTTCATTTCTTTTCTGTTCTTTTCCCAGCGAACACCAGAAGCCAAAAAAAAAAAAAGAAACAAAAAAAAAACAACAACTAAAGAACAAACTATCCACGCCAAAACGAGAGGCTCGACTCACCGAAAACATAGAGGATAAAGCTAATGAAGCGATGGTGGGTGGCAAGGGGCAGCAGGACCTTGTCGACCAGGACAATGTGCTTGAAGTAGTATATGACGCTTTCGCCGTAGAGGAAATACATGGTGGTGGCTAACCAGTACCAGTTGAGGCTCTTGGTAGATCGAAGGGACCGGGCTCGGCTCGGAACGTTGGCAATGGCTATGACTTCCTTGAAGGAAACGATCTGGACCATGGTGACGACGATGATGATGTAGATGTGGCCCATGAAGAGGGCGGTAAAGAAGGCGCCTAGCATGCAAAGCGTCCAGAAGGTTCGGGTAATGAAGTTGGCCTTTTTCTTCTGGTACTCTTCTTCGGGGGTGGGAGGTTTCTAGAAATGGCACACAGGTGGTCAGCATGCAGTCGATGGACTTTGTTGGCGTTTTGCAGCCCTAAAGGTATTGTCACTGGCATTGGGGTTGGCACCAACCTCTTGGACGGGAGCGAGTTGTGCCTGGACCCTTCTGGCCCGCGAGGGAGAAGCGCTCCCATCCTCACTGGCATCGCTGAAGCTGGAACGGCGACCCTCGGAGCCGCTGGCCTGGCCGTTGTTGTGGGGAAACCTAACCCCTCGCTTTGATCTGCCCATGGTTTGAAGCTCCGCGAGCAGAAGCGATTACCGGGGTCCGAGGCGAAGGGAACTGGCGTATCGTATCGGGTGTTTGTCACTTGCCGATTGTATACAGTCGATTGCGTTGAGCACCGATCGAAGAAAGGGCCAAAAAGAGAAGAAATAAGATACAATAAAAAAAAAAGAGGGAACGAAAAAGAGGAAAAGGGGACAACGGAGGCACGGCTGAGTGAGGTCTTGTGGCGATGGTTGTTGCGCGGCGATGGGTTGTGGCAGCTCGTCCGGAGGGTCAAGGGACTCGAGGCTTGAGGAGAGAGGCAAAAGCGGAGGGCGGAAAAGGCAGAGAGGATTGATGGGATGCGCCGTTCGGCCGCGGCGAAGCTTGCTCGCACCGCAGAGCTGGAAACTTTGTTGGGCAAGAAGGAGGAGGAGGACGATGCCCAGGCCGGGCGTTGCCAAAGAGCCGCCGGGCCAGCAAGATGTGCAGGTAAACTTGGGACTTGGGGACAGCGAGACTCGTCGTCCGTGATGCCGGGGTTGGGTGGTTTCGAGGACGACGGCCTGGGAACATTTGAATGTGGAAAATCTTGGTCCGGCTCGGGGTTCGGGGTCGATGACGATGCGGAGCGGCAGAACGTGGAACCTTGGGGATCAATTGGATCAATTGACGCTGAGCTGAGTCGCTGACTGCGCCGACCGAGGGCTGGCACTTTAGGCCCGCTGCTGCTGCCTGGTGCGCCTACCGAGGACGGAGTAGGCTTAGGCTTGGGCTTATTAGGCTTCGGGGTCGACTTCGACTCGTCTCCGGCTGACGCTAGTAACTAAGAGTGGGGCACCTCTGAAATTTTCCCGCACTTCAAGTGTGAAAATATCGAACCCCTGGTTGATTTACGTACGTAGTTGCGCCGGGCGCCGCTTTCTGTTCTTTCTGTTCCAGTTGACGTCAGAACCTGGGAAGTGCCCTTGAACGCGTGCGCACAGTCGTGGGCCGGCGGGCCGGACGAAGCAGAAGACCCCGCATCACGAACCCCAACCCTAGGCCTGCCTGATTCGAGCCCCAGCCACACTTGGCTGACCTCAGCCACTTTCGGCGGCGCGGCGCCCGGGGCTCGGGCTTCAAGAAACGTGACTACGCGACCAGTTGGCGATTCTCGACTTTGCGCCTTCACACCAAGCTTCCAAATTGCGTCGCTCACCGACGCAATGACTCCGCCTCTCCGCCGAGCACCTGCAGACCATGGACGTCGACGAGTTTTCCGATGGCGGCTTCGATGACCTCCCCGATAATGCCCTCCAAGAACTCGAGCGAAATGCCATCCAGCTGACCCAGGCCCAGATAAGGCCGCCACCATCCCAGGATCCGCCACAGAGGCTCTCTGACTATGGCTGGGAGGAGGAAGACGATGATTTGGACAATACCGAAGTCATCGACCATGTCGGTGCTCCCATTGGTCGACCAGTCATCAACAATTCCCTGCAGCAGATGCAACGCCAGCAGCCACGAGAGCATCACCACCAACAACCCGCAGATGCTGGCTCACAGGCCACGCGTCGACCGGTACCTCCTCTACCAAACCCAAGATGGAATCCGGCTGTAGACCCGCCTTCCCGGCTCGCTTCCGACGCAGCATCTCTTCACCATCCGCCAAACGCCAGGCCGCCCCGTGCTCCCCCGTCCGGCTCCCAACTGTTCCAGCCACGGCTTCCGACACAGGCCAGTCAACATGCCCGGCCGCCGCTGCCGCCAAACCGCCTTTTCGAGTCCCAGGCGCCGCAAGCTGGGAAGTCCGGGGACATTGTGTCCGCTCTTCAACAGCGGGTGCGTGCACTTGAATCCGAGCTCCACTCGGCTCGTGGCGAAGCTTCCATCATTCGCGCCAACGCCAGCAAGGCGCGGCACGATTATGAATCCCATGTGGCACGGCTCAAGAAGATCAATACCGAGCAGCTGGAAAAGCAGGCCAGAATTGCCGAGGCAGCGGTGGCGGCGGAGAAGAGCGCCAGTACTGAACTGCAGTTCTTGCAACGAGATATACGAGAGGTTAATGACCGGGCGAGGAGGAAGGACAATACCGCTGCAGGGGTGCTCGACTCGACGCCGAAACGAGCAGCCAAGTCGTGGGGGATTGCTGATGGTTTTGATGGCCTGGACATGGCCGTAAGCCCGACCAAGGGTCAGGGACGAGGCAAGGCCGGTTCCGTTGCCGCCAACGTCGGTGAGCGGACACCCAGCAAGGGCAAAAGGAAGCGCCCAGTCGTGGACAGTCCCATGGCCGCCCTCGAAACGTCTACCCAGGACATTGTGATGGATGGCGGCGGCAGGCACGAAGCAAAGCTTTCGCCCCCGATTGTGGTGGCAGCCCCGGCGGCGCCGTTTGAAGTAGGCTTGTACGTCGTCACCGCCAGGCTTGAAACTGACAGTGTCGTGTAGTTTCTTCAGCTCGTGCTAGACCACGGGTCATTTCACCGACAGCCCCCCACGTTTGACACATTGTCTCGGCTCACGTTCCCCTCTGATCCGGCCACCTCGCTCGCCTCAATGATTTTTGAGAAGCTGCCCTTGATGGGAAACCCACACCGCCCCATGCAGCTTCTTGTTGACTTTGCCGAACATGTCGTGTCCCTTTGGGCGCGTTGTGTGGAGGAGCAGTTTTGGGAACCTGTAAAATATCTCGCGTCTCTCATCTCCTTCACGTTCGATCTTCACACGTCGTCCGTGGCGCCTTTGATCGTGCCCAGCCTGGTGCCCGTCGCGCAATCCACCATTGTGACGCTGGCCGACCTGAGACGACGGCTTCCCGACAGCAGTCTGTCTCGTAGCGCGGAGCACGGGTTTTTGGAGGAGCACATTGACACCAAGCGGCTGCTGGGGCTCCTGTACACGTCGGCATTGTCGTGCTCAATGACGCCTACCGAAACAGAGAGTGGCTTCGCGTACACTTCAGTTGGTTTCTGGAAGTTGATGTCCCTCGACATGGTCCTGTTGCTCCTGACGCCGAGGCAGAAGCCGGGCGATGTGACGGGGATGCTCGAGCTGCTTTCTACGTCGGTGCTGCCGACGTCCATCGGACCCGTCAGCGCCGAGGCAGAGCCGCCCGTCATCGCAAGGGCCATGATCGAGCGGGTGTCTGCCAAGCTGACTGAGCAGCCTCGGGGCTCTACGACGCAGAAACAGAGACGGTCGGTCAGGCTGGCGGCACTGCGGACCCTGATAGCCTTTTCATTGTCTCCCCTTGGAGCCCAGCAGTTGGCTGTTCACGAGAACGCCATTCCTCGGCTCGTCGCGTGTCTAAGCGCCGCCATTGACGAGCTCTACGACCAGCCGATTCCGCCGAGTATCCTCCCGCCGCTTCCAGACGCTCTCAAGGAATCGCTGAAGCTGCCCGAATCGACGGCGTCAGCGGACCTGTATCGCATGATTTCTCAGAGCGTCCTCCTCCTGCACAGACTGATTACGGGTGCCGAGACCGCGAACGTGGTAGACGTCGGCCAGAAGCTGTCGGCGTCTCACGGCGGCAGCCAGCGCTACCTCCTGGCGTTGGGTCGCCTGGCGTTTGCGGAGGAGGACCTGGTCATCGAGGCCGGGATAGAAGGGGAGGTGGTGGAGGCGGCTCACGAGTTGCTCGAGATGGCCGTGACGCCCGACGAGGGGGAGACTGTGAGCGAGGCGTTTGGGGCCTAGTTGATGCGTTGTGGGGATGGTTTTTTCTACTCATGTGGTGGGGGGTGGAAACGTTCTTCGCGCGCACAAGACACGGTGATGCACGCAGCCGCCACAGCGCAATGTACTGGGCCGACGGACACGCAGCAACGTGGTGATGGCAACGTATTTTCATTCTCGGCCACGGCCCCTCTATTGTTCTTGCCCCGTTTCTCCTCTGCCCCTCTGTCCATCCGTCCGTCTGCCAGCCTGCCCGTCTTGTCGAGTAAATCCTGCCCTCACACGCCCTTGTACTCAAACTCCTCGTAGCTCACATGGACATGGTCCCTGGGGAGGAGAAACGGTCAGCGCACGGCAGGCATAGGGGTGGGAAGAGGGGAGGGGACAAGGTAACCAGTGGTTCTGCGTGATGTCGCCCCTGTCCTTCATGGTGCGCCACTCCTCCCACTTCTTGGGCTCGTCGTCGACGGTCGGGTTCCAGATCTTGTGGCCCCAAATGACGTACTTGAGCTTGAGGGGGCGGCGGTGGCGCATGACCCATTCGGCGATTTGCTTGCCAGACAGGGTGGGCAGCTGGAGAGAGCGTTGGTCAGCAGTCGAGGAGGAGCACGCAGGGTGCGTTGGACGGCAGAGTCACCCACGCCATAGCCGTCAGAGCACATGAGGTCAGTCGCCAGGCCGCAGCAGTGGTCCGACGCGCCGGGGCACGCACAGTCGCGCTTGCAGCCGACGGCCCAGACGCGGCCCGGGAAGGCGTCGAGGATGGTGGCGGCGCCGCGGACGGCGCTGTCCTTGCAGTCGGCGGCGGGGATCTCGGGCCGCGGAAACTTGTGAAAGACGGTGGCGGGGCTGGCGCAGTGGCCGTGGTGCCGCCGGCCGCGGTGCAGGCCGCCTCGGTGAGGCACACGCCGGCGCGGCCCCCCTGGGCGTAGCAGGGCTCGTTGGGCGCTGCGAGGGCCGTGGCGGCCACGAGGCACAGGACGAGATGGGGCAATGTTGGCATGGTGGTGGTGGTGGTGTGCGTGTGCGTGTGCGTGTGCGGCGGCGGGAGAGGCGCCGCTCGTTTTTGTATCGCCGCCGGCTGCCCGCCCGCATCTCTCGTCGGCTGCGCGTCTGCCCGCCGGCGAGAAATTGGGTTTTCCTCGTCCCCCTTTTGCAGACGAATAGCCTTTGCTTCGCACCTCGCCCGGACACGGGGCTCCCCGTGCGCTGCGTCCTGTCGAATCAGCATCTTGGAAGAGGCCATGCGCCGCGCGTAGCCTTCAATAGCCGGGTCAATAAATGCCGCCGGCGCAACACCGCCGTCCCGCGCAGCCAGATGGGATGCGTCCATGGTTGCGGCGGCACGGGCTCAGACAGCGACAGAGGGGGTGCGTAGATGCACACACACAGGCATTGTGTGTGCCTTGGCCTCCCTGGTAATGCTGATGCCCTTGTCGTTCTGCAAGCCGGCCAGAGCCCGGCAGCGGCAGGCCAGCCGGACGCCACGCCAGCCCGGCCAATCGGCGCGCACC
This sequence comes from Metarhizium album ARSEF 1941, assembly GCF_000804445.1. Lineage (NCBI taxonomy): Eukaryota > Fungi > Ascomycota > Sordariomycetes > Hypocreales > Clavicipitaceae > Metarhizium > Metarhizium album. The sequence goes on along the minus strand of NW_024467579.1, from coordinate 1,184,642 downwards.
AGCTGTTCGAATCCGGAAGTGCGGAGTTGCCGTCAAAATCACCAACGCCGCCCAAGAGAACGATGAATGAATAAGAGAACAAGAGAACACGACTGCGCCGACACGTCAAGACCGCCCGTCGCCCACCATCTCGAATGGTACGGAAAGGCGGCACCGCCGCCCCGTCAGTCACGTCGCCAACAAGACCAAGGTCAACACGCACGCCGCGACGCTTGCGTCCCCCATCCCTCGCCGCCGTGCCACACTCACACCGCGGCCCGCACTCGAAGGGCCGGCTTTGGAGCCCAGCATCGCCGTCGGCCTCGTCGCCGAGACACGCACGTTGTCCACTATGCCATCGTCGGCCGGCCGGTAGGTTCGCTCTGCAAACTTGCACGCCGACATGATGGACCGCATGCCTGTGGGTGTCGTCGTCAGCTCAGGCGAAGCCCGCCGTCACAACACCCGAGGCATGTGGAGACGCGGGCGTGAATGTGATGAGCTGAAGAGGGAGAGGGACAAGAAGAAAAGACGTACTGGTTTCCTGAAGCCCGGTTTTGGTGATGCAGCTCGCACACAGTGCCGCCACCCGCGGCACGTCAAAGCTCTTGTTGGCGCACACACACTGCTCCTCGACGTCCGTGGACTTGGCGCCATCGCCAACGGGACCTGCCGTGCTGACCACGCTGTCCGCCGTCTCGCTCGTCGCCGTATTCGCCGGGTTTTCGCCCGAGCCGACGGGCTGCGATGCCAGTTTCCCAGGCCCTTGGGGGACGGTCTCGTTCGGCGGCGCATACTGCCGGGAGGATGTGTCGGGTGCCGCCGGGGGAGCGGGAGGCTGGCGCTGCGGCGAAGGGTCCGCCGGCTCGACAATGACGAGCAAGATTGTCGCCGTCCGTTCGGGGCGTGGGTGTCCCTCGAGGGGGCCGCTGTCGGGATGCGCCGCCGCCGAGGACGTCGGCCAAGAGATTGCCTCGGAGAAGCGCCCGTCCAGATGCGCGTTCTGGTCGTCGGTCTGCGACCGCTTCCCGCCCTGCCTGCCCGTGTCTGCTCTCCGCCGCCCTGCCGGCACGGCGACAGCGCCGGCCTCGCTCGCGGAACCGCCGGCCTTGGGCCCCCTGGGCGTGGCGGGCGCACACTGGGACGAGAGGTCCACGATGGGGCCGCAGATGGTCGCGCACTGCACGGGCACGTCTTGAGGCGACAGCACGTCTGCCGCTCCCAAGGAGGCGGCGCCCGCGGCGACGAACAGCATCGCCGTCGTTTTCATACTGCCAGCTCGCGCCGAGGACTGTGTGAGGGATGTTGTGACGCCGTGGCTGGTGGCGAGGAAGCACCCGTATCCCGTGGCGGGATGGGCCAACGTCTAAAAAGACCAACGATGGGGGACGGACACGGCTCGCACATCACGGCGTGGTCGAGACGAACCCCTCTCTCGTGAAGGTGGTGTTGGGGAGACTTGCTTGTCGCTCCTCCAGACCGCCATCGTCTCCGCGCGGGACGAGGGCGAGCAGGCTTCGCGATTCTTGAACGGCATGAAAGTCCTGAAACCAAAGGCTTGCCCTGCCCTGCCTCCCCCGAGAACCGCAGAAGTTCGACTCTGTGCGCCTGCGCCTGTGCCTGTGCCTGTGCTTCTTCACCGGGCATGGGCAGGGGACAAAGGCGACTGGCTGGCCGTGTCGTCGTCCGTCGCATCATCATGTCGTGTCGTGCCTCAGAGTCGAAACCGAGTTGACGGCCGACCAGACCCTTGCTGCACGTGCAACCAAGTGCTGTTTGGGCTGAAGCAAGGCACGGGCAGACGACGTCAAGGAAGCTGTGGTGAGAGACCTGGCGCGAGCAGGCAAAGTTGGAGGAAGACGCCGTCCAGCTCGGAGCAGGATCGGAGCACGGCCAGCCAGCATCGAAGGCATCGCGGGACGCGTGAAAATTGCAGACGGCAGACGACTCCCGGGGTGTTCAATGCTTCAATGACTCCGTCCCTCGAGCGGCTTAGATGTTCGGGGCCCAATTGGATTGGACAGGTGTCGAGGGCCAGCGAAGCGAAGAGGTGGAAAGGGAGATGTGATTAAGAGAGGGAATAGAAGTCGGTGACACGAATCAAGGGCCACGACGGAGAGCTCGAGCCAGCTCCAAGGGACAAAAAAAAAAAAAAAAAAAAAAAAAGGCCCCCAACGCTCAGTCGCTGCACCGCCAATGTTCTCAAGCCTGCTTCATGCATGCACCTTTAACCTTTTCCCCTTTTCTTCCGCATTCCTCTACATTCGTCACACCAAAAAACGGGTGTGGCCACACCACACTATTGTGTGTGGTAGACCACCTTATATCCCGAGACGCCGGGCACGTCGTGACAAGTCAAGTCACAAGGCCGCCTCTGAAACGCACAGCAACGCCAAAACGCCCGCCGGCGGCGCACAAGCCACACGCCAGAGAGTCGGGCAATCTTCAAGTCGAATCTGTAGCCGCTAATTAGTTGATCCCGACTTGCGGAGTAGGAAGCAACACGCCAGAGACGGCCGGGACACGCCGCACCATCGTCCCTTGTGCGTCCATGAGAGAAATAGAGCCTTGTGCCATCGGAAACGTGAGTCGTACATTGGTGAGACTCCACAGGAGCAGTACCAAAGTCTAGTAATCAGGACACTGAATACATCTACAAACGACGTCTACAAGCCCATGCCCGTGCCGCATAGCCAGCCCATCTATCCGCAGCTTCAAGTCCAACCTTGCCCAGGCGCAGTTCGGGCATTCTCGGACACGTGGCTCGGCAGCCTTTCTCCAGAGCCTCATTCCATCTCCCCTCATCTCGATGCTGAACAAAAGAGACTGTTGCCTCGTTGCCTCGTCATGCCCTGGGAAAGTGGGACATTGAATGATGATAATAGTAATAAAGACCCGACAAACAGCCGTAGTGGGCGAGCGGCCCTGGCGTCGTCCTCGGAGGAGATACAGCTCGCGGCCACGGTTTGCCAGGCAACAATGTCAACAGCCGGCCGTTGCGCTTGGAATGAGAATGAAAATGGGAGGCAAAATCGCATCATCTCCACCCCTGCCCATGGGGAAACCGCGATGCCCAGTCAAATCGCGCAAATTAGAACCGGTGCTGACGGCCCACGCTCTCTACTCTCACGCCAAGCTTCACCATTGCTCTCGAATCAATCACGCCCCGGCCATCAAACACCCACCGGGGCTTGGCCATGGTGTCGGCAATGCGAACCCAGTCGATCCGCCCCTTGGCCTTGTACTCCTCAGCGCTCCCCATGCCAGTAGCATGTCCCGTCTTCTTGCTTTGCCTCTCCTGGATGCAGTCGGGGCAGTCGTCGGCGCACGACGGCTCAGCGTTGAATCTGCCGAGCGGGTCGTCCGACGTCTCGCCTGGCCGCTGCGCAAGATACTTGTGCAGCGCCAGCAAGTCATTCGCCGTGGGCACCGGCCTCTCCAACGGCCGCGGATCCGACTTGGGGCTGGGCTTGCGACCAGTCATCTTGGGCGCAGGCTCTTGGGGAGCGTGCGCTGGAGCTGGCTCGGGGGCCGGCTGGTATCTGAACTCGTCGAATTCCGTGGCGATGACGACTGCGGTGGCACCGTGGCAGGCGTCGTAGGCATTGCCATAGACTGAGATGTTGTTGCCCGCGGCCACGTCTCCGAGGAGCGCCTTGATTTCCTCCTTGATGACGAGCGGGTTGCAGCACGGATCAAAGACGGCGACTTCTCGTGGGCGTTCCTCGAGCAAGGTCTTGATCATTTCCAGGGCCGGGGCCTCGCGGGTGTCAGACGTGTCCTTCTTGAAGGCGTATCCCAGAATAGCAACTTTCTTGCCCACGAGGGTGTTGTTGAGACACTTGATGACCCTGTTGGTGAATCGGTCTCGCGCATATTCATTCATCTTGACGACTTGTCTCCAGTACTCGCCAACTTCGGGAAGACCCATGGTGTCGGCCAGGTAGACGAGGTTGAGGACGTCCTTCTTGAAGCAGCTTCCGCCGAAACCGATGCCAGCCATCAGGAACTTGTTGCCGATTCGGGGGTCAACACCGACAGCGCGAGCGACCTCGTCAACGTCGGCACCAGTTTGCTCGCAGACAGCCGAGATGGAGTTGATGCTGGAGATGCGCTGGGCCAACATGGAGTTGGCCACGAGCTTGGCCAGCTCAGACGACCAAACATTGGTCGTGAGGATGCGGTCTCGGGGGACCCAGGCAGCGTACACCTCGACGAGGGCCTCGGCGGCTCTCTTGCCCGACGGGGTCGGTGCAGACCCGATCAAGATGCGGTCTGGATAGAGCAAATCGTTGACTGCGGTGCCTGCAGCCAGGAATTCGGGATTGGACAAGATCTCGAAGTGGACACCGGGACGATGCATGGAAAGCTTCGCAGCGCACACAGCATGTTAGCGGCACCAAGCCAAGGGTGCTTTGCTTGCCAACAGATCAAGCAAGCCCTGAGTCTGAGCGATGGCAAGTTTGCGTGGATTTCGGATCAACGTACAGTATCGGCAACGAGCTGAGCTGTCCGGCAGGGCACCGTGCTCTTCTCGACAATGATGGCGCCCTCCCTGGCGTACTGAGCAACCACAGCGGTGACGGCCTCAAAGGCGGTCATGTCAGTTGCGCTCCCGGCACCAACGCCGCGCTCCTTTGTCGGGGTGTTGACGGCGACAAGGACAATGTCGGCCTCGCCAATGCTCTTGGCCACGTCGGTGGTAAAGAAGAGATTGGCTGGGCGACTGGGCACGGAGATGTCGGCATCTTCAGAAGAGGCCACCTCGCTCTCCGAGGCACTCTCGTTGACGAAGGAGAAGTGGCGGGAACCGTCGCGAGCAACGCGGACAATGTCGTGCAGGCCAGGCTCGTAGATGGGAGGATGGCGCGAGTTCCAGCGGCGAATGCGAAGCTCGTCTCGGTCGACGACCGTCACCCTGATGTTGGGGTTCTGGAAAGCGAGAACAGCAGCGGTGGGACCACCTAGGAATTGGGAAATACCAGAAACGGCCACGTGGTCAGTGACGGGATTCGATTCGACTCGATTGAGGCGAGGCGAACTGGGGGTGCGCCATGCGCAAGACACGGAACCCGGCGTCACAGAACATACCGACGTAGCCGGCACCGACACAGCAAATCGTGCCGACTTTGAAGTCGTCCTTGAGGACGCCATTGGTGTGCGGAGAGGGCCCGTCGAGGCCCAGTTTCTCGACAGGATCGACTACCGCTTCGTGGAGGACGGTCATGGCAGCACGGCGACACGGCGAGCTGCGTGTAGGCAAAGAAAGATTCCAGCGCGGCGCAGCGCAGCACGAGACAGAAGCGAAGGAACAGGCAGGACCAAGGAGCCTGGCAACTGAGGAGACGCTTTCAGGACTGACGAGGAAACAAAAAAGACGGCGGACTCGCAAGTAGCGAATGGATATGCCAGCGGCGGTTGTTTGGTCTCACACACACATGAGAAGGAGGGATGGGGAATCAGAGATTGGACTCATTGGAGATCTTTTTTTTTTTTAGGGGGGGGGGGGAGGTTGCCAAGAAAAGTTTAAAGGGACACACAGGCAGACAGTCAATCAGTCAGCCGGCCGGGAAAAGCACCAAGGCAGATGAGAAGTCCAAATCAATGCCTTTCTGTTTCTGTCCACGACGCCGACGCGGGGGTGCCGGGTGCCGGGTGCAGCGTCCCAGGTTGTCGCGTCGCCAGTGTCCGGCGTCGTCCAGACCGCCAGGCAATCGACATGGAGGGGACGGATGTACTCCGTACTTCGAGACACCTGCCCAACTTACTCGGTAGCTGGGCCGGTACTTGGGATGCTCCTTGGTGTTGGGAATGACCTGCCAAGTACTCCGTACCGTGGTACCTGGGTAGTTGCAGAGCACAGAATACTTGCTTGGGGTTGAAGTAGGCAGCTGCCAGTCAACAAGGAGTCAACATGTCTACGACGGGCTGAATCGCCGCGGGTTGTGCTGTGCCGAGTTGCGTCAACCTGCAACATGCTGCTGTTGCAGGCCCCCAGTGCCGTTTCCAGATGTCTGCTTCAATGTCGCACAGCGTCGTGCTTCTAATAAAAGCCTGCACGGAGCCTTGAGCCGCAGTGGATATAGTGGGGGCAGCAGCAGCTTGCAGGCTCGTGCAGGCGGGTGCCCCGCTCGTGCGCACGACATACTCGAGTACCCAAGTAACACCCAAGTGCTTCGTACATTTGCCCTTGTCGCCAAGTCAACCCCCACTATAGCGCTAGTCCGTCCAAGTAATTGGTACTCAAGTAGACAACCTTATCCTGCGTGCGTGCCTCGAAATAAGGAGTCACCAAAGCAGCACTTTGAGTGTTTGACTGTGCCAAGTGCCAAAGTTTGTGCCAGGTGGTGGCCGCAAATCTTGACCAACCGCCACCGAGCGTGCCAAGTGCCTGCGCCAATCGACCCCTGTGGTTGGCTGGCTCAATGCTTACGCCAAGCAGCCGGGCCAAGTGAAGCCAGCACTCACCGACACTGTGTAGAGGAAATTGTCGTCTCTCATTATTACAGAAGCACCAAGTGCCAAGGCACTTTGGGATGTAAGTACTTAAGTAGTTATACACCTGGTCCCAAACTACGGCCTGGGTACTCGAGTACCTGTACTGTTTTCTTCTTGCGCTTGTCCATACCTGCCAAGTACTTAACCTGGCCTTGGGTACTTGGGTTCCTTCAACACAACTTGCTCGGCTAAGTACACTGTCTTGTACCGTGCAAGATGGGAAGGAGAACAGAGCCCACCGCCACAATCAATTGTTTTTCTCTGCATTACGTATGTGCGGCACGGGGGCATATCCAGATGGGGACATCACAGGTTGCTCCTTCCTCGCCGAAGTGGAGCCAGGGGCACGGTATGGAGTATTGACTCGACGATTTCACCACTCGAGCAGTCATAGAAATTCTCTCGCTGCCTTTGGAGCTCCCTTGATTAATTTTATTTATTTATCTGGTTTTATTTTCTTTCTTGTTCCATTTTTGGTTCAAAAGCACCACACGTCAAGCGCTTCATTCTCGGTATTATAATCGAGCAGGTCCTTTCCGTCAGGCGGTACTGTCACCGTCGGGCCCCTCCGCCACACATGTAAGCCGTCGCCAGGACACGCGTCGAGTCGTCGACATTCTTTGACAAGTCTCGCCTGGGCAAGCCACACGCCAGGGCCTCGAAAACAGCTGACGTACGTCCCGTCCGAAAGAGAATGGCTTCTCTACGTGGCTGGTTGCTGGCCAGTTCAGAGCTTTGATCACCACTGCGGCCGGCATTGCTAGTCGCGCTGCTACTGCATCTCTACCTTCCCATGCCCACCATACCACTGGTCAGGCTTGGGCATTTTTGCCTCGGGATGTACGCAAGAGCTGAGTCGTCTGAGTGCTGGTCCAAGGCCGGAGCTCAGAGGCATCGTCCATGGGGCCATGGCTCGAAACTCTCCGGAGCAAGGAAACCAGGCTTGCCTTTCGCTGTCCTCTGCTATCAATGCCCCCGATACCACGATGTGCACTGCAGGGTCCTCATTGGGCTAGGCCGCACCCCCGCGGTGCCGTTAATAGTATAGAGGGGCTGCTGCGGGCTGCTCACCCGCCGCGCGCAGGTCTTATTTTTTGTTTGGATTTTTTTTTTTAACACAAGGTGCTGCTGGTGGTTATAAAGCGGCCGCGTTTCCTGGCGGACCCCTTGAGCTATTGGTCCGCAGATTGTACATTCAACATTGCGTAAAGTTGCTTGTGGATCTTGTGACTTTTCCTCCCGTTGCAGTTGGCAGGAAGTTCCAAACGGCTTGAGCATAGCACGCATTCTCCGTACTCCGTACAGTACGGAGTAGATGCGAGTTATTCCCGCCGGGTATTAACCGTGATCTTGCATCATGCCGCTCATGCGCCGGCGGCTGTGCTACTACACGAATGTGGCCCATGCCCCTCTGTGCTACGTACTTGATGTAGAATCAGTCCCGCGCACGGATCCATCATTCAATCTCTTGGCTTGCTCTCATGGAACATGTGTCTACGGAAGCCGTCTCGTAACAACTACCCAGGTATAATTGTACCCATGGTACGGAGTACGTAGTGTGATATTTGGGCGACTCCACATCATAGCAGGCAACGTCCACTTCCAGAACAAATCTCACCACTCACCCATCAATCTACTCGCGAGACGCCTTCACCTTGTGTCAAGCAGACGACGTGACTTACTTGCCCTTCCTTGCTGCACAAGCTTCGCCCCGGTATTCCCCCCATGGAGCGTATTCCAACACTCCGACACTACCAGAAGCGGAGGCGGATCGGTTGCCCAGAGAAGTCACTTCAAAGGCAACATGGCCAACCAAGTGAAGCACGAGGAGCTTGCTAAAGACGGCCATTCGCGCATCGCATCTGGTTCATGGAGATTCGAGACTGCCGATTGGGCCATGGGGGAAATGTGGTTGCGATGACCCCTACGATTGGCCCTCGTGTGCGACACATTACTCCACGAATCACGTCACACCCCTTCTCTCCTTTCTCGAAGACGTTGGCAGCTTCGTCGTTCGCGACTGCTTCATGCGTGCACGTTTGCCCCTCATCTGGATGGGAGGGGGCTTCCAAGCACCAACGTCTCAGTCCAAGTCCCTGCTTGACAGACAACATCGAAACCCCCAACCCCCCCGGGGGAGTCTGGAGTCCCCGACCACGGCCATCACCAGTTCAGTCATGAGTGCGTGGACCGACGAACAGGGTCCATCTCCGAGCGCTCGTGGCAAGCCCAGGGGACGCTTTGGCGGCCAAGGGCGAGTTCCCGCCCACAGATGGAGAGAGTCATGTGCCGTGTTGAATAGCTTCAGATTCCACATCACCGCGGCCGCTCACTGCCACCACGTGGTCCCGAGTCCCCATGCGCAAGGCCACGCCGGGAAAAGAGAAAACAAAGGCGAGAGTCCCCGCGACTCCGATGGCAAAAATATGGATTGTCACGTCTTCCCTTTTTCCTCTTGTTGTTGCTGTCGTCGCCTCGCCGCCCTCTCCGCATCTGCATCGCCATGTCGTCGCCTGCCGAGTTCGCGAGCGGCTCAAGGCCGTGCAAAAAACAAGACCGTGACCCGTCTCAATTCCCGGCCTTCCTCAGGGGGAAACGCATCCTTCTTTGCACCGAATCTTTCGGCCCTGTCAACGGCGTGAGTCGCACGACCCTGATGCTGGTGAACCATTTGCGCAACCACGGCGTCCAAGTGGCCGTCGTTGCGCCTCATAACCACACAAACCACAACACGTTCTCGCCGCCTCCTTCGCCTAACCTGTCGCCCGCCGACAAACAGCCCGAACTTCGTCTAAAGGGATATCCTCTTCCATTCAACCCCGAGCTTTCAATTGTGTACCCGGTTCGCAACTCGACCCTCTACTCCCGCACTTTTGGTCACGGCTCGCCGCCAGACCTGGTCTACCTGGCCTCGCCTGCGAGCTTGGGGTTCCAAGTCATGCTTCAGTTGCGCCAGCAGCCATTCGAGAAGCAGATTCCTGTCATCTGCAATTTCCAGACCGATCTCGCAGGATACTGCGCCATTCTTTTCCCCTGGCCCTTGAGCCGCGTTGCTGTTTTCGCATTCGACGCCGTTCAAAGCCATCTCTTTCGACACCCCTCCATCAGGACCATATTCTACCCTTCGAGCTTTGTGCGACGCTACCTCGTCGGCAACAAAGTGCAGCCCGACAAGCTCCAGCTTCTGACCAGAGGTGTGAATACCGACATGTTCGACCCGAAGCGGCGGAGCCACGAGTTGCGCAACGAGCTCGCGCCCAACGGAGAAACCATCTTCGTCACCGTCTCAAGAATCGCCGGCGAGAAGGGCTTCGACTTCCTCGCCAAGGCAGCCAAGGAACTCGAGGCGCGGGGAGTCAACTTCAAGCTTTACGTTGTCGGTGGCAACAGGAACCCTGATGTGGAAAAAGAGGTGCAGGAACTGTTCCACCCACTACTCGGAGAACAAGGCAAAGTCGTCTTCGCAGGATTCAAAGTCGGCCAAGACCTTGCCACCGCCTATGCTAGCGGCGACGTCTTCCTACACTGTTCCGTCACAGAAACCTTTGGTCTTGTGGTGCTCGAGTCCATGGCCAGCGGCGTGCCCGTAATTGCCCGCGATGAGGGCGGTCCGTCTGACATCGTCCGGCACGGCGACACCGGTTTCCTGGTACAGCCGAATGATGTGGACGCCTTTGTGACAAAGGCCGTCAAGCTCGCAAACGACCGCACTCTGCGGCAGCGCATGGGTGCAGCAGCCAGAGAAGCCGCCTGCCAAGCGACGTGGGACAAGATCAACAACAAAGTCGCCTGGCGCATGGCAGATGCTATTTCGGAGCGCGAGCAAGAGAGCCGGTCCTCACAACCCGCCGCCCCGGCGTCCACCGCGCAGCACCTCGTCCCCATTTACGGCTGGCTAATGATGAATGACGCATTGCGCGAAGTCGTGACACGCGGCATCATCGACGCCAGGCTCATGGGTGGTCTCGGCATCATCATCACCTGCTGGGCAGTCACCGGCTGCTATGTGCTCTTCACAGAGTGTCTCATGTGGGCCAAGGGTCGCATGAGGGCCGGAGACCGCAGAGTCTCCGTTACAGCCTGAAGCGATATTGGAACGGGGTCGCCGCCGCAGTCTCAGTTTCAGCGCCGCCAGCCCATTTCACGGTACGGAGTAACTACTATAAGGGAAACAGCATACTTACACGAGTGCGACGTCACCAACGGCGTACTCGGCACAGTGGGCTGTGGATGCGTCCTTTCTTCTTCCTGCCGCCCCCCCTTCCTTCTTTTCTTGACGCATCCGCGGCCAGACTTGGTCTTTTGTGGCAAGCGCGGGCGTCACAAACTCTCTTGACCGACTTCTCCCGTTTCCAGGGTGAATCTAGCGTTGGGGTTCGAGCACGCGTGCCGGCTGCCAGGACGGCAGTCGTAGATTCCAGAACGGCGTCGCATGGATTGCCTTGCACTAACCCGTCATTTGCTTGGGAGTCTTGACATTACTTGGATCGAATTTATTCAGAATGATGAGCCCCGATTCCTGCTTGGAACTGTGGCCGAGTCCAGTTGCCGTGAACAATGTGATGAGTGATGAGGCAAGGATTATATACAAATCCCATATGTTAAGCTATAAAAAAATTCAACCCATATTGGTATACCAGGCGCCGAAAACCAAGCTGTGAAAGTGGAAAAAGAAAAAAGCGCCGACTTCCAATGCGATGCAATGCTACAGGCTCGCTACTATGCCGAGAGGTATTGTTCATATCAACATGCGCACAGCTTTTCCATCCTTCGTTCGTGACTCAAATCGTCGATGCGGCCCTCATCCTCGCCTGCTTTCTCTTGTAATCCTCCGCATAACTCATTCTTTCATATGTGCCCCAGCCATATGCAACGAGCCCCAAGACCAGCCAAGCGGCAGTGATGATGGCTCCAATGGGGAAAATCATGATCTGCGTGCCGGGTAGGATAAAGGCTATGGTGCCGTTGTGCAAGAGATTCAACTGAGTGGTGACGGCTGCTTGAGCTGCGGAGAAGTCCGACATGACGACTGACTTGCTAAAGACGCCCCTCAGAAAGAGGGCTTCGTTCATGGAGATGGTGGCTTGAACTGAACCGCCGCTGGAGTTGGTGCCGGTCAATGTGAAGGTTGGGATGACGACAGCTTGCAAGGCGGCGCTGTGGCATGTTGTGAGTAACTTCACGCCGAGGAGGTACGAGGAGTAGCAAGTCGGGGGTCTCCAGGCGACAAATCAACTTACATGGACATGTTTTCGGCCATTTTTGCCTTGTCAATCTGCCCGACGAACAGATAGGTCTGGATCAGGCTGGGGCCGCCAGCTATTTCTCGCGGTGTGACAATCCTTGTCTCATTATTCACTTTACCCTTGCCCATCACCTCGCTGGATGAGACGGGGCTGACACTGGCGCCTTGATATGATACGCCGACTGTGGTATTCTTCCGAGAGATATTTGCGAACGCATCTCGGGGCTCTGAGACGCGATACAGCCGTAGTTCCGCCTCGAAAACACCCGATACGGCATCTAGTGTAGGCAAGTTGTAGCAGACACAGTTTCCCGACGGGTTTGTGCTTCGCGGAAGCTTCTTTAGGACCGCGACACAAGCATCATTGGTTTCCGTGGACCACGCTGTCATGTTGAACTTGCCGTCACTGCTTCCTTTGATGGTCTCTGGGTTTCCCTTGTCGGCATTGACTCCGCTCCTCCGTCGCCTTACCAGCAAAGGCTTCGCCGCAGTGTTGAGAACATCTAAAAACGGTCGTTCCTGGACATCATCGGCTCGAAGAACAGCACTGAGGGAGTTGAAGTTCATGGCGGCCCATGCCGTGGCAATCAGAAAAGTCGCGGACAAAGCCGTGCCGGCGGAAGATCGCATGGCAGGCTGCTTCTGATGACGTCCAGCAGATTTGGCCAAGGGTTCTTGTTGAGCAGTATTTTTCGTCAGGCGTCCTCGTTATCCCAAGGTCTTGGTCCCGGGTACATGTGGCGTCGTACGTGTTGTTCGAAGTCAGATCGACCTGCGCGCCAGGCAAATTGCGATCAATCCACGGAGGGTGACTGGCACCGGAATTAGAAAATAAAGACGGCTGATTATGTTGAGAATGAGCGGGTTGATCAATTCGGATATGGCTGTCGAGGTGCCGGCGATTTATTATTTCCGCCCGGTTCACGGTCAACGGAAGATGGTGTATGGACAAGTGTAAGTGAGCGACTCGACTGGGCCTGCGAATGGCACAAGGCATCGAGAGATCAACAGGCAAGGAATTAAAGACGCAGACGGCTGTAAAACGATGATGTTCCCGAGAGTCAAGAGTGTAGGTGACAAGCGGCTCGGCATCCGGCACCAGGGTTGCTGAAGGCACATGTTTTTGGACTGCCGCACTGGACGCGCCAGCTTGGTTTCATTCATTGTCTTTACGGGCGTCGGCGCAGGCGAGGCCACGGTCCCTTGGGTCGGTCTGACCGTTGTGACCGCACCCACGGTTTGATTCCGCCGGCCACGAAGCCGTGGCGCATTACGGAGCCGCGGTGACTGTGGTGAGGAACTCGAAACCCTTGCGCACCGCACCGTCTTCAACCTCCGCTTTGATACTCGGCAACACTCGTGGTTGGCCGATCGGAACGTGGCAAGGGCCCGGGCATGCGACTAGTCGATGAGACGTGGTGCGTGTGCCACACTTAGCCCAAGGCTGTTATTGAGACAGTGACGAAACTTGTTTGGACTGGCCATGAAGCAGATGCGGCGGCGAGGAGACGACAACTTGTCATGCCAGTGTATGAGAGTGGTGTTTGTTTTCTTTTTCTTTTCTCTTCTTTGTGGCGACGTGATGTTCCTTGCCCAAGTAGAGGAGAGACGACCAGGCCCCCCCTTGGTTCGATGGACCTCCCGTCTAGTCCAGCCAAGGAAGGGCTCTAGCGCAACTTTATCAATACGAGGGGCCACCTGAAGAAGGGGAGAGAAGGTGGGTTGGTCTCCCTACAATTTCCTGCGCCTGAACGAACGTGCGCTTGCCCAGGGACGTGGCCGCTCGTGCCGACGTCGATGAGATGAAGGGCGCAGCCGGGAATTGAGGCCATCGGGCATTGTTGACGAGGCGGTGCAGCACGCAAACTTTGCAGGGCGCCGGGGCGGGAACGTGGTACCGTGGTCACTGGTGGCGGAGAGAGTCCAAAACGCAATCTTGATGCACATGTGACATGTGACAGGTGAGGAAACATGGAAGTTGCAAAGTTGAGCGTGGGAGCGTCGATGTTGACTGAGACTGAGATGCCAGCCCGCTTTGGTGGCTCCACACTCCGTATTGTCGGTACGTACGAAGGAGTCCGGTGGTGATGATGTTGGTCAAGCGAGACTGCGGAGCAGGCAAGAGCGACGCGAGGGCCAGGGCAAGGGCGACGCGGGATGTGACGCTGAAGACGACTGGCTGATGAGGGTTGTAGGCGCTCGAGCCCACGCAAACGGCGCAGACCAAGGGCCAGCGCGTTTCAGACGGCCAGATTGGGACCTGTCGGATGATGTACGCAACTTTACGAAGCATCACCGTCTACGGAGTAGGTACCCAGGCACATGCTAGTCCCAAAACGTGATAGGCGGCCAAACTTGACGGCGACGGGACACGTAAAGTACTGCCTCTGCCTCCTGCTTGAGTACATGTTGCCAACGTACTGGAATAACAACACTGCATACTCCGTACGGAGTATATAACATACATGTTCATTACCATAGTTCAAGTCAATTCGTTAACCTGCTACCAGGTACCTCTACCTCCATGCTTAGTGCCTAGTGCGCAAGTACTTAGTAGCCTAGTAGGTGTCGCCGTCACACCGTTTGTTTCCCAATCACCTCTTCTTTTGGTCAAAACGTTGAGTGACCCGGCCTAGTGCTATAAAAATACACTGCAATCGTTCCGCGCGGACTTCTGGATTTCTAGAGACTGCCGTCAATGGCCCGTCATGAGCTTGGGCTTCTAGAATAGATGAGACACCTCCGCCACTGATCTAACTCTCGGTCTTTTGTCTCTGTGGTCTCTCTGTCTTTGTCGCACTCAGCCTTGGTCCCCCCCCCTTTTTTTTTTCTCTTTTTTTTTATCAAGTTTTAAATAGAAATTATTCACTTTTAGACAAAGCAAATGTGCCTTCCCTCATCTTACAAGCGTGCGACGTTGTGCTGCGATGCTGCGCTGCGTCCATTGCATACTTGGTATGCGATCGGCGTAATTATTTGCCCTCAGTCGAGCTGCATCTTTAGGAGACTTGAATTTAATCCAACGAAAAAAAAAAACATAAAGGCCGGTCTTGGCCATGCATGTGCCCGTGCACGATTGAGTTGCTGAGGCAAGACGTGGATCGCCCTGTCCGTCCAAGGGAGTTTGGCAAGTTCGTCATTGCAACTTCACGGGCAAATATTCACACCAGACAACATACCATGATCATCCATCTCTTTCCTGTCTCAGAGCCCTATGCGGTCATCACGACTTACCAGTCGCTGGGCGAATGCGGGTTTGGCGCCAAACAAACCTCCTCCGCATCATGACGCATCCCGTTATTCGTCGTGTGGCGCCAACGCTGTGTGCCGTAACTTGCGAACGCCCAGTTGCAACCCGCTTCGGGTTATATCGAAAGCCAATCATGGCAGCCAGAGCCTGATCGCGCCATTCTTTCCACAAGGTGCAACATGGAGCGGTGACGGTGATGCTAGATCGAGCTGCACCCGCGGGTCCCAGCAGAGTACATGAGCACACAATGTTGCCGACTGTGCCATCGTGTGCTAAGAGCGAGCTGGATTCCTGATATTCGCATTTTACCTCTTTCAAATTTCGCAAGGGGCCAAGATTGCGCCGTCGTGTTCGGGCGGCCCTCTCCTTCACCATGGGCTACGGCGCCACCGACTCGGCCGAGCGGTCGCAGCCTCGCAGCGACGACGACGACGGCAGCATCGACTTCGGCGGTGACGATGCCGCCATTGTCCCCAAGGGTACCCTGGATCCTGTCTATGAAGTCAAAGCTCGGCTTCTGAATCGCGCTGTTCGTATCACCACGTGTCCTTGTTTTGTTCTGGCTCCTCCGTCTCTTTGCATCAGACTATAGACTCTAGAGAGTCGAGACAACAGTGACCAGACAACCTGGACTGCAGTTCACGACTCACCTCACCCTGCACTCACCGACCGAACAAGGTCCCTGCTAACATTCCGCGATGCACAACGAGAACAGATCCGTGATATTGGCATGGGGAGGTACCAATGGCAGCTTTTCATCGTCGTCGGCTTCGGCTGGGCAAGCGACAACCTGTGGCCCATCGTCACCTCGCTCATCCTCCCCGCCATTGCCAACGAGTTCAACGTGTCGCGGCCGCCGCTCTTCACTCTTGCGCAAAACATCGGTCTCCTTGCCGGGGCGATATTTTGGGGGTTTGGATGTGACATCTTCGGCCGCAAATGGGGTTTCAATCTTACTCTTGGCCTGACGGCGGTTTGGGGACTGACCGCGGCCAGCGCTCCCAATTTCGCTGCCGCCGGCGTTTTCGCTGCGCTGTGGTCGTTTGGTGTTGGTGGCAATCTGCCCGTTGACTCGGCCATCTTCTTGGAGTTCCTCCCCCAGTCACACCAGTATCTGCTCACCATCCTGTCATTGGACTGGGCGCTCGCCCAGGTAATTGCCAACCTGGTGGCCTGGCCGCTGCTTGGCAACATGACGTGCGACGAGAAGGAAAAGCCGTGTCTTCGCAGTCGCAACATGGGCTGGCGCTACTTTGTCATTTGCATGGGCGGGCTGACCCTGCTCATGTTCCTCGCCCGATTTGTACTCTTTACAATCCACGAATCGCCAAAGTATTTGATCGGCAAGGGACGGGACGATGAAGCCGTTCGTGTCATCAACGAGGTGGCTAAGCGAAACGGAAAAGCCGTCACTCTGACCATTGAAGACCTCAAGGCGTGCGAACCCGAAGGATATGTCGCCCGCACAGACGCGGCCGCGGCAGTCAAACGGCACCTGGAAAAGGTCGATGCCAAAAAGGTCAAGGTGCTTTTCGCCACGACGCGAATGGCTCTCAGCACCAGTGTCATGATGGCCATTTGGGCGCTGATTGGACTGGCGTATCCTCTGTACAACGCCTTCCTACCTTATATCCAGGCCAGCAAAGGCACGCAGTTTGACGACGGCAGCACGTACATCACCTATCGGAACAGTCTCATCATTTCCACCCTCGGTGTCCCCGGGGCGCTTATCGGGGGCGTGCTCGTGGAACTGCCCCGGGTCGGACGAAAGGGCACGCTCTCCGTCTTCACGGCGCTCACCGGCGTCTTTTTGTATTGCTCCACGACAGCGCTGAGCAGCACCTCTCTTCTCGGCTGGAACTGTGCGTTCAACTTTTGCAGCAACGTCATGTACGCGGTACTCTACGGATATACACCCGAAGTCTTCCCTACCCCCCAACGGGGAACCGGCAATGCTTTGACGGCCACGTGCAACCGAGTGTTTGGCATCATGGCGGTAAGTCGCATCCCAAACGGGTGGATATGGCAGCTTCTTCAAATCCGACACGTGAGGGCCCTTGCTGATTTCCTTCTCGGTAGCCCATCGTTGCCATGTTTGCCAATCTTCAGACCGCAGCCCCGGTGTACACAAGCGGCGCATTGTTTATCGCTGCAGGCGTGCTGGTCTTGCTATTGCCATTTGAGTCAAGAGGGAAAGCGGCGCTTTGAGGGGCAGGCATGTGAAGAATTACACCACCCTGGCATGGAGGCATTCGATGTAGGTTGTTGCTTTGATGTGTGCACGCGTAGCGGTTTGCCCTTTCTGTCGTTGGAAAGGGCTTGGTTGACCTGGGAGTGCATATTTTCAATACGGGATGTCTATTACGAATAGTTGAACACGCAGGAAACGGCATCATGCTATATAGGAATCATGACGAAGTCGAAGAACAGGCGTGGTGGCATTCATCTCTGCTTGCTGACAACGTTGCTCGCGAGCTCACATGCTTACCCGCTCCATTTGATCTCTTGCCTGACGCAGCGTTGTTCTCTGGATGAGGGGTGATTGTCTGTTGTCTCCTTTCTTTTTTCTTTTCTCTTGTATACAATCAAAAACCAAGCCAACGTGGACAAAGTCCAAACCTCCAGCCAAGTCACGCAAGCAATTGAATTGCCAACCACCTAGACTGTGCGACGACGATGCCGTCACTCAAGCGCGCATGGCAAATGCGCCCCATGAATGCAAAGCGACGTGCCCATTGGTCTGTACTGTCCTTCAGGAATGCCAGGCAGACACATGTTGTCCTCAAAATAGCGTGTAGATGGATGGCTTCTGGCGACTGTGCGGCGATCAGGACGGGGTTGGCCGGTCCAAATTCTCGGTTTTCTTTTCAATTGCCAGCTAGGTACCTAGGTACTCTGAAGTACTCGGCAACTCTGGTGCTGGAACATGGGAAGCGGGGCAAAGCAGATCCCCCGCCGTGTCCCATCCAAGTAGTGTGTACCCACGTGCCCAACCCAGGATTCATCGACCACTCGATGCCTCCCTCGTTCTCCATTCCTCATCCTCCTCGTACAGCCTTGGGCCGTCATGTCGGATCCTCCTCTCGACGCACCTTTTCGTACGGACACTTTTCCATTCTTCCGGTGTCCATCTCCGCCACAAGAACCCATTTCCTCAATGCCAGGTGGCGCGCCAAATCAGCAGTTCAAACATCACCTGAGGCCAACTGTCAGGGAGTTTTACCATCGTTTCAGCCCGCATCTCCATTTCGATACATCAGCATCTCAGTTGGTATTGCTCTAATCAATCTCCTCTGGCCCTCCAAGTTTTGACCAGCAGAGTCACCATGGCTCGGGACAAGAAGAAGCCACCCAGTGCGGATCCCCAAGAGACGCATTCCTCTGGCCGCGTCAACCGAGAGACCCGGGACGTCCCTGACCTGCGACTGCTTCACTTCAACGACGTCTACCATGTCGACCCCGCGAGTGCGGAGCCGGTCGGAGGGCTCGCACGTTTCATGACGCTGTGCCGGGAATATCAACAAGGGGAGCAATATGAGAGTCAGCCCAAGATCTTGACCTTGTTCTCCGGCGATGCTTTCAACCCTAGCCTGGAGAGCAGCGTGACAAAGGGTGAGCTTCCCTGAGTGGCCCGTTTGCAGCGTATCGCGCAAACACTTACTGTATTTCGCAAGGACGTCACATGGTTCCTGTTCTGAATGCCATTGGAGTCGATTGCGCATGCGTTGGTGTGAGTCGACACACCTCCACAAAAGATATGCAAAAGGTTTAACCGCAGGTCCACTTGTTAGAATCACGACTTTGACTTTGGCGTCAAGCAATTTGAATATCTCGTAGGAAAGTGCACATTCCCCTGGCTGATTGCCAACGTCCTGGACCCAGATCTTGGCGAGGACGTGCCCATTGGCAACGCCAAAAGAACTCACATGCTCACCACATCCAACGGCGTAAAAGTTGGCCTCGTTGGCCTAGGGGAGCGAGAGTGGCTGGCAACCATCAACAGTCTGCCGCCGCATATCGTTTACAAGTCTGCGTCCGCGACGGCGAGAGAACTGGTTCCCCAGATGAGACAACAAGGTGCCGAAATCGTCATCTGTCTAAGCCATATGCGGGAGCCAGACGATAAAAAACTCGCCGAACAAACGGACGGCCTCTTTGATATCATACTCGGTGGACACGACCATTACTACAGCCACAGCTTCATCAAAGGCACCCACGTGCTGCGGTCAGGCACGGATTTCAAGCAGCTGAGCTACATTGAGGCCCGGAGGAAACCGGACGGCTCGAAGCGGTGGGATTTCGATATTTGGCGGCGGGACGTCACCTCGGAGGTTCCCGAGCATGACGAGACGGCGAACCTTGTGAGCGAGTTGACGTCCAAGCTGCAAAACTCGCTTTCGCGACCAGTCGGGTGGACGGCCACGCCGTTGGACGCTCGCTTCAGCACTGTTCGGGTGAAGGAATCCAATGTGGGCAACTTTGTGTGCGACGTTATGCGCCGATACCACAATGCAGATTGCACAATCATGGCATCGGGCACCATCCGCGGCGATCAGGTGTATCCCCCAGGCGTGGTGCGCATCAAAGACGTCACGACGTGCTTCCCGTTTGAAGACCCGGTTGTGTGCCTGAAAGTCAAGGGTCAGGCCATCTGGGAGGCACTGGAGAACGGGGTGTCGACATATCCAGCGCTAGAGGGTCGGTTTCCCCAAGTGTCCAATATCGTGTTCGAATTCGATCCCAGCAGGGAACCTGGGAAGAGGCTGAACTTTTTGCAAATAGGCGGGAGGCCTTGCGACGCAGAAGCAGAATACGTCTTGGCCACAAGGGGATACATGGGGAGAGGAAAAGGTGAGCAGACATGCCTCGAGGCCCGCGCTCCGAAGCAGTCGTACTGACCGACATGTTGAACCAGACGGCTACAGCAGCCTCCTTGTCTCCTCCGAAGGCGGTGGTGCGCAGGAAATTGTCGACGAAGAAAACGGCATTCTCATATCCGCCATGCTTCGGCAGTACTTCATGGCCCTCAGGACCGTTGGCCAGTGGAAACGCATCTCGGACCACTGGGTCGGTGTAGCAGAGCGAGCCAACGTCCCGCTGTCTCCCTCTCGCGCACGCGACTCGGAAAGGATGCTGGGTCCTGGCGAGCCGCCCAAGTCAGATGACGAAACAACGAGTGCTACGTGGAGCGGCTTCTTACGCCGAAGAATCGGCCTGCACAAGGAACCATTGAACGAAGACGATGACGACCATTTCGACCCCCGTGCAAACGGCAAGAACGGCGGCGGTGACGATGGCGGTGATGAGGACCGGGACATGGACTTGGAAATTTTGCTGCTGAGGAAGTTTTGGGCGAGATGGGCAAAGAAGGCCGGCGTCAAGTCCGAGGTCTGCGAGCCACTCAAAGATTGCGACTGTGCCGTCGACTGGACGAGGGTTATTGCGCCGGTCCTGGAGGGTCGCATCAGGATGGTAGGAGGGGATTCATAGAGTCTTCTTTTTTTTCTACAACAAAGAAGAGAAGACATGCACCAGTCCACATACATGAGCGTCTCGCTTGAGCCGCTCCCGCTTATTCGCATATACATGTACAATGTGCGTCTACCCAGTCTACAATCCAGACCCAATGCTGACGCTGAAGCCAGCCAGCTTCCTCTGTACTTTTCGTCTTGCGGCCTCCCTCGCCGGCCTCGATGCGGTGCGGGAACCAACGTCTACCGCGAACATCGACCGCTCTTGCAAACCAAAGAACCAGCGCAGTCGTTGTCGTGGCGGCAAGAAGAACCTGGTCGTGTCAATCGTCAGCCTCAAGCATTCATCCACGGCCTGGGCGACATATCAACGTACCCTGGCAGTGCCCTTCCCAGCTGCACGGCGGCGTCGAACCGCCCGCGTCGCCGCATTTACCGGCATTGCAGACCAAGTTGTCTGAGCAGTCGTTTCCAGACTTGCACGGCGCGCCTGGGGGGGATGACGATCGGCATCAGCCATCAGTGCTCGGTTCTCAGGGGAGACGCGACCTCGGGGAAACAGGGAAACGGAAGCAGAAGCACCGCGGAAGAGCGAATAGTGCCATGCCATGCCGTCACTCGCAGACGCCAACTCACTCACCTCGGCAGTGTCCCTCCCACGAACAAGATCCCGTGGAGGGGGGAGGAGAGGAGGGGGATCCGCCGCCGCCGATTCTCTGAATCAGCCTGTCCCCCAGCGCGGTGATGCTGCTCTCGAACTCGTCGTAACTCTTGGCGTTCCACTTGGCGCCGCTCGCTCCGGGCACGGCGTCCTTGCCGGCAAAGGCAATGTACAAGACGTCGTTGCCGTCGTGGCCGGCGTTGCCGTTGACGCGCTGGCCAAAGCACGCGGTGGCCAGGGCGAGGGAGGCCTCGCCGACCATGGCCTCGGGGCCGTCGTCGCCGTTCTCGTCGCCCCAGACGCCGTAGATCTAGGGCGTGGGTTCGCAAATCAGACAAGCCTGTGGAGAGGTGGGGGAGCATACCAGCCTGTTGTTGCACACGACAGCCATGACGCTCAGCGGCTCGATGCCGTGCTTGCGGGGATCGAAGTTTGCGTAGCCCGGGCGGCTGCCGGCGTTGCCGAAGACGACGTACGGATGGACGTTGGCGTCCAGGTCGCGCTGGCCGGTGCCGTAGCCGCGGACGGTGTCGGCAAAGGACGTGACGGACTGCGCGTCGCCCGAGGAGCCGCAGCGGCCGTCGTCGGCCGGGCCGTGCTGCACGCCGTCGCAGTCAATGTCCATGTTTACCAGCTCGCCGTTCTGGCCCTGCAGGTAGACGATGTTGTAGTCGTCGAGGCGGTCGCCGCAGTAGCCGAATTCTGGAAGAAAGGGGGCGGATACACGTCAGCGGTTTGCTGGGCGGGAGGAGGATTCAACGACATGTACAGAGACGCCGCGAGGGCACGGGTCTCGCCCGCGCGGGGAGCGACCTACTTCCCGAGTCGCCGCTGATGCTGTGGAAGCCGCTGGCGAGCACGTTGCGGCATTGCCGCACGCCGCGCACGCTCTCGTAGAAGTTCTTGATGTCGGCGGGTATCTCGCGGCCCGCGGCTGCGGCGACGGCGGCCAGGGCGGAGAGCGAGACGGCAGCAGAGGATTTCATGGCCAGTTCTCCTCCTCTTCGGGTCGGAACTAGGAAGCGGTGCCTCGATATGGAGCGTTGGCCGACACCATCCACACCATCTGGGGGACATGGGGTTGGTTTATGTACAGGTCTTACCTCGTGCCCCGTTCCGCAAAGCGACAAAACATGATGCCATGGACGCAGAGACGCAGGCTGGACATCTCACCAAAATCGGAGCCGCCCGAGAGGCTTGGAGGCCGTCGCCACGCGAGATCCAACCAGGTCCGTCCATTCGCGGCGCCGCGTGACGGGCACAGAGTGACAATGGCCCTGAGTGGTGGGAAAATACTGTCGACAGAAGCGACACTCCCCTCCCGTCACCTCTAGCCGCCGTCGGCCTCGGGGGCGGCAGGACATGGACGTCATTGACCATCTATCGAATGGAGGAATGGAGGTGAGAATCTGTCACGAGCAAATGGCCTTCTTGTCAAGGCCTTTCCTGGCCGAGCCGATCTGGTCGCGTTTGGCTTTCTGGCGCGGCCCGGGGCAAGGGAATCCTGTCTCGGGCGGGCGTAGCGTCAAGGCCCGTCTCTGATGAAGGGACGGGTCCAACTCTGAAGGGGGGAAGTTCCACGTCGGCCCTGGGAAACTGGTACCTCGATGAGGACCTTTCGTGGAGATGTTCTCCCGGCAGTGCTGGACAAGCAAGCAGACGACTAACGAAAAGGAGATGGACAAGGGCCAAGTTCGACTTGTGAGCCTCCCGGATGACCACGAGTTGGGATCCAGAGACTAACTGCCGACTCTCCCCCAAAAGTCGCGAGTCCTTTACGGCCATGCGGCCTTTCCCCGTGCCAGTGCAGATATCCAAGTCGGTACTTGACGTATCAAGTCGGCCCGTCAAGTACCAACCCTATCAAACCGACACGGCTTGAATCTCGGCACCGAAACGAAACACACGGGGTCGAGCGTCATGGAGCGTCGCTCCCTCCGCCCGAGCAAGCAAGAAAGCAAGAAAGCAAAGCGCACAAGTCGATAACCCCCAAAGTAGACCACGCCGCTCAAGTACAGCAAAAGCGCCCCTTCAAACCTCACCCACGATGCATTCCTCTTCGCCAAAGCCCAGACCTGACCAGGCGCAAGGCCGGGCAAGACGCCGTACCGCACCGCAGCCAAGCAGGCCGCCGAGCCTCAAACCCTCGCTTCCCCATTCACCAGCCGTCGAGCCCATTTCGCTGCCTGTGATGGCAAGGAGGCATCCTGACCACCAACTCCAGCGCATCCCTACCACCCACTCCCGGCTCTTCGTCGACCCATGTGCCGTACCTGGGCGGAGCGGCACCGTCCCAACCAAAGGACTCGTCCCCGTTGTCGTTGTCGTTGTCGTCGCCGTCGCCGTCGCCGCCGTCCCGAACAGCCGAGTCATTGCCGGAAGATGGATCCTGCGCAGCCCGTTTCCTCTTGCAGTACTTCGTGGAGATTCTCGAAACGCACCCGGCCACGAGCCCGCCTACGCAAAAGATGATGCCGAGCGCCAAGAGGAGCACCACGAGCATCAAGAAGGCAAAGGAGATGGCTTCGGACGCGCTCTCCATCCGCAAGCCAAAGCCCCTCATTGCGCCGGGAGCGCTTTGCGGAATTTGCTAGGCTTTGCGTGTCCGTCTCCGTGGCGGCGTCGTGGTCGTGGTCGTGATCGTGATCGTGGTCGTGTCGAGGGTCAAGTGTCCAGGCTCGACGACAGATGATTTGTTTCTTCCTTGTGTACGTGTGTATGTGTGCGCGCGCAAAACGGCCAACACAGCATCTACAAGGAACCGCGACTGGGGACTGGGATATTTATACACTGGCCACTTCCAAACACAGGCGGCCGGGCCTTGTGCGGACAAGTCTCGTCCCGGCGCGGCGCGGCGCGGCGTGCGGACGAGCTGCGCGCGCGAAGCCCCTCCGATGCTAGCATTCACACCCACACGATGGCTGCGCCCAAGCTGCTGTCTAGGAGGAGGCGAGGCGTTTGTTCAAACCTCCTGGGGCCTTTCGTGAGAGCTTCTGCCGCGCTTCGTGTCGCTAGCATGGTGGCCTGGCGGTCTAGCCCGCCTCTACTGAGCGCGCTCGAACCATCATCTTGCCAAGTTGTCGAGTTGCCGCAAGGCCAAGGAAACACTTGTCAACCTTTTATTTCCTTCTTCCTCGTCAGCTTGGTGGCTGCACCTCCGTCAGGGGTGGCGACATCAACGGCGTCGCAAGAGGCCAGGCTTGTGTCTCACCTACCGGGATACGGAGCGTCAATGTCCTCGTCACACGCACAAGGAGACATCTGCTACTGCGTCGGGTCTGCGTTCGGGTACGTTGTCACACATATCCATTCGATGCCTCTAATCTCTGGCTTGCACCCAGTCTCTTGACGGCGTAACAAACATCTCCTCCCCTACGCCAAGCACTTGCATCGCATGCATCCAGAATCAGTATTCGGGTAAGAGACGTGTAGTCTTACATGCTCCTTCGAGGTATACAGGTCGGCGAGCCAAGTCAGCCAACTGGAAGACGTGAAAATAATCCTCAGCACGAAATCTCGAGAATCGTCTCATTCTCAACGACCTTCTCTTTCCATCCATCACGGGCAATCATGGCCATGGCCTTGCCGACCCTGGCAGGATCTATTGACGCCGCCACGCTCTGCCCTAGCCCGGGAACCAGCTTCTTCGACGATGGCGTCAACGCTGGCAGTGGACTATCTGGCATCATAAAATTGGCAGGTCGGAGAGTATATGCCTCAAACTTGTCATTGTTGGCGTTGACAACGTCCGCTATTCCTTTTTCCAAGTCGTTGGCCAGCTTTCGAGTGTCATTTGCAAACATCAAAGTTTTCTTGCTCCTCTCCGTATGCTTCGGGCTGCAGTAAACAAAACGGAACTTGACGCCTCCGGGTGTCTTGTCGGCGAGTTTCTCACACAGGATTTTCGCTGAAGAAACTGGTATATCGACGCCAACACTGCGCTCAACCGATTTATCCGTCTTCGCTCGCTCTTGACGGGCGCCAATTGCCCTGCAATGGGGCGTTAGCTGTTGGCTCTGTGGCAGATATGAAACATGCCACCAGAAACTGCCGGGCTCGGCGTCCACCGACCAACTTACCATATGCAAGCTTCTGCACCCTGCATTCTGCGGACCAAGTAGTCGGAATACTGAGTGAAGTCTTGATGCATTATGACGTCCGCCTTTGGATGACTTTCGATTTCTCCCGACAGCCCCCTCCTGGTCAGGATGACAACTTTGGTGATGCGCTCATCTTCGAGACACTTCTTGACAACTTCCTGGCCAGCGCGGCCGGTTGGACCGGTTACTATGACCTTCATAGAATAGTGTGACTAGGCTAGGACAACGGTTCGGTGCCTTGGGGTCGCGTGAGTCGGGCAATATGTGTAGATGGCCGCCAACGTGATTCATCGAACAGCAGACCGGGTACCGCGAAAAGGATGTAATTACAGGCAGCCAACCAACAGGCCGCGGCGTATGGCGAAGAGGATCTCTCACTGAATTATCTGTGCAAGGGGGATTCTTAGTGTCTGGACCGTGAAGGGGCATTGAGGATGAAGGCTGGAAAGGGCCTGGACAGTTCAAAACTGGCATGGGGGCAACGGCTCTATTCCAGAAGCGGAGACGGAGCTCGAGATGGTTCAAGACTTGAGAGTTTTTACCACGGTGCTTCATCAGTGCAGCCTTGAATCGAACCGTGGCTCGACCGAGTGCGTGCGTGTACTGTAGTCTATAGCTGAAGCCACGCATGGGTTCTGGCACTTCTGGGTGAGACTCGACATGAGCCGCAGCCCGAGAGCCAAGAATCTTGGCTCGTCTGCGAGCGACTGCCGAATCCCGGTCAAACATGTCAAATTGCGAGTCACCCCCCACGTACCTGTGAAGCTGTTGTCTCTTTCTGTTGCTTCCAGCCAAGCGTACAACCCAAACCCCCCCAAAATGAAAGTGGCCGGATGAGCCAGAGCCGACGCGGATGCAGTACGCGGGCGTAAATGCCAGGTGTCAAACACCCAAAGCACAGTTGGCTACAGCAGCAGCACGACTCGAGGCCGCAATCAAACGCCTACCAGATATGGGGTCCTCAATGCCGAGAGTGAGCGAGGCGCAGCGAGGAGGGAGTGGCTCGGCGCTGACGTCGACACATGCAGAGCGTAGCCCGAGCCCGAGCCCGAGCAGCCAAGAGTCTCGTCACTCTGGTTCTGGTGCCCGGAGTCTGGCAAGGCAGGATGCAGCCCACACTGCGGCTGGGAGATGTTGCAACTCGGGAGGGAGTCGGGACTGGCCCAGCACACTCGACGGACGGGGTCCGCGGCGGAAATAACAATGATCTGTGCTTCTTGTACCCGGCCACACAACAATCGATCGACTCGACGACGCTTGTGACGACCAGGCAAGAGGTCAGTAGATCAGGACAGTGTGCGGGATGGCAGAGGTTGGCGCGGCCTCGTTGCACAAAGTGAGTGAGGACGAGCACCAAGAGTCAAGACGGGCGGCGCGTGTCGAAGAATGACGGGCAAGGCAGGCTGTCTGTCGCCTCGGATTCCCTGGGCATCCGAGGTCCCGGCAACTCTGGAGTCGTACGTCGTACGTCGCACGCACGGCTGGACGTGACCGAGGAGTGAATAGCGAAGGCAAAGTACGCAGCAGGCAAGCCGACCTCCTCTGGCCAACATCGACTTGACCATGGGCAGCGTGCAGGCAAATCAAAGCTGTGACAGCCACTGGCGCGGCGGTGGGGAAGGAGCTCCCGCAGGCGTCAGACTCGAAGTTGCCAGGTTCGACGAGTTGGCTTTCCGCCGAGCCGACCAGACCAGACCAGACAAAGGGAGGAGACGGCAAAGCACTCGGATGCCTACTGCCTACTCACTCTACGGAGTACGGACATGGCCATCACGGCCCCCCGTGGGCTCTGCACTGCACCATCTGTCGCATCGCACAAAGGTCAATGTCTCACTTGCGACGCTTTACGCCGCCGTCACTCCGCTCCGTGCCTTGGTGGCCTGGCGGATTGACCGTCATGTGATTGATTGATGGAGCGTTCGACGTGCCGAGTCCCGACTATCCGAGTGACCGGTGGACTTTGCTGACCAGCATGCGGCCGACTCTGACGCCCGACCGCTCCAGTCTGTCTGTGTCAGCAAGATGATGCCGCTTCTAGAAACGCCGCCGTGATGTATCAGACGGCGCCGCCTCGCATCCGTCTGTGTCCACTGTCGGCCCTTTCAAATCAGCACAAGAGTGCCGAGTCGAACGCGGAGCCAACGGGGTTGACGGGAGGAGTGGGCGCGCGCCGAGGGCCGAAATTTAAAAATACCGTCAGGCACCGTGATGTGTCTGAAGTTTTGTACAACACGGGCCGGCGAATGGGATGCTTTGCCAGAGCCGATGGCTGAGCCATCATTCCCGTTTGTCTCGAGCTCTGCATTGCCGTGGACGAGAGCTGGACGAGTCGCCGTCTAGTGCATCCTTTGCCTTTGAGCCCGTCCTTGCGCGGCTCCGTCACGTCCTTGTCCAATGGGAAAAAGACAAAAAATAAGGAGCAATGCTGCAAAACCTCAAACCTGGGTCCTGTACTCCGTACCGGATGCCCGAAAACAAAGTCTAGTATTAACATTACTATGGAGAAAATGCCGCCATCATCCCGTCGAGCCACGCTGCCTCTCCAACCCCCGCTTCGGCCGATGTTGCTCTCTGTAGTCGTCATGAGTCGCAAATGTAGGCGTCAACGCTGTGCAAAAGATGGCTGTTACGGAGCCCAGCCCAGCACCGTCTGGTTGAACTTCTCCAGCTGCCCGACGTCCGTGGCCCAGGTGGTGAGAAGTCGCACCACGGCCCAATCCTCGCCGCACTTTTCCCAGACGTAGAATGAAAAGTCCTTTTGCAGCTCCTGCACGAGATCCGTCGGGAGGATGGCAAACACCTGGTTCGTCTCCGTCTCCGCGCGCAGCATGTAGCCGGCCCCGACAATGGTCCGCGACAGCTTCTCCGCCGCGCCGTTTGCCCGTCGAGCGAGGTCGTAGTACAGGTCGCCTCGGAAGAGCTCGGCAAACTCGACGCCCATGATGCGGCTCTTGGCCAGGAGGGACCCGTGCTGCTTGATGTAAAAGTCGAAATCCTCCGCGAGCCCGGGGTGCTTCACAATCACAGCCTCGCCGAGCAACGCGCCGTTCTTGGTGCCCCCGATCCAGAAGATGTCGGTCAGCTCGAGAATGTCGGCAAGTGTCATGTCGTTCTTTGTCGAGGTGAGGGCGGCGCCGACGCGGGCACCGTCCATGAACAGCAAGAGTCCCTTCAACTCGCAGAGCGCCTTGATGGCCGTCAGTTCTTCCTTGGAGTAGACGGTGCCCACCTCGGTGGCGTTGGAGATGTACACCAGCCGAGGCTTGGCCATGTGCGGGAAGTGCCAATTGTCGTCCAGCGCCTTGGTGATGGTCTCGGGCGTCAACTTGCCATTCGTCGGGGGCACGTTGATGATCTTGTGGCCGCTCGCCTCGACGGCGCCAGTCTCCCTCGTGACAATGTGACCGGAGCTGGCGGCGATTACCGCCTCGTGCGGTCGAAGGCACGCAGCAATGGAGATGGCATTGGCCGACGTACCGCTGGGGACGAAGAAGACTCCAACATCGTCGCGGCCTAGGTGGGCACGAATATTTCTCTTGGCCTCGGCCGAGTATCTGTCATTACCGTATCCGGTTTCCTGAGTGTGGTTGCTAGTAATGAGTGCCTCCAGGAGCCGTGGGTGAGCGCCTTCGCTGTAGTCGTCCAGGAAGCTATACTTCGCCTTGGCGGCGTAGCTTGTGTCGGGCATTGTTTTTTTTTTGTCCCGTTCTTTTTCGTACAAAGCGATGAGTGGCAATGTTGGGGTATGGATAACGAGATCTTTTCCCTGTTTTCCCCTTTCTTGGCCTGATTTCTTCAACCTAGCACCGCAACGCACGATAATCTATCAAACAGCCTGGGGCCCCGGCCGTCGCTCGGGGGTCGTCGTGCTTGAGTGTGTGTCGTCTACAATGAGACTCCCGCGTAAAGACAGTGACGACGAAATCAACCTTGCAAGATGTCGAGAGCCCAGGAACGAAACATGGCCACAAGACACGGCGTCTCAAAAGAGCCTGTCAGGCCTCAAAACTATGCGACAAGCAGTGGCGGGGGCTCGTAACCACCTCCCTCCCTTGCACAGGGCCCGTCGGATGCCGATACATGCCGGTGATATAATTCTGACGAATGGTCGCCAACAGTCTTTGTAGGGGCAAAAAGTGGGTTTGACGTTGGGCTTCTCCCTGTGGCGGACCATTTCCATCATTTCTTAGTCAAAGTTTCCTCTTTGTAGTCCGTAGCGCAGATACTAAAAAGCTCAAAAGACAATTGAGCGCCAATTACACCAGCTCCTCCAACTCATCCCGGTCCATCCGCGTCGACATCGGGGTGCGTGATCGGAGACGGCTGCGACGCCCAAGTGAGCCTCCTCGAACGTGGCCAAATCCGAGCAAGAAGGCACTCACGATGATCGTGAGATAAGAATAGAAAACCTTACCCTTCCCGAGGGCCACCTGCATCATGGTTGACACAATGTCTCACAAGCGAGCCTTTGCGGGGATCCTGGGCCGCCATGCGCAAACATGCAATTGCCGCCGATGTCGGTGGGGCTCCCAGTCGATGGCTCGTAGTGTTTTGCCGTCTCGTGCTTGCTTTCGGGATTGGTTGTGTTGGAACCTTTGGAAAAACCCTTTGCGACCTTCCCAAGGCGGAGCGCTCACTCATAAGCTGAGATCAACCAGACGCTCTCCACGAAGTCGTTCGCCAAGCCGTGTAACAAAAACCCATGCCGCTCGGGCGAGCTCGTCGGACACAGAACCGACCTTGACAATCTTTAAGCGGGATTGTGCAAGCATGAACCCGCCGCATGAAATCTGCACAACCCGTACACTGGGATGAAACATGTTGAGCGCCAGGTGATGGTCCAGATAACGGGCGAGTGCCTCGGTGAATGGATGCTCATCTGGTTCCTGGCCCGTACGCCAGCCCCAACCGTCATCTGCATTTCCACCTGCCAGCCGTCGACGCTCCCTGGCGTCGTTCTCCCAAGGGCCCGAGCTGCTGCTTCTGAATAGTTCATCCGAGTACTCGCCGCGGCGAAAGAAGCGACGTAGATCCTGCGGCGCGATGGTAACGTCCATGCCGCGAAGGCCAGGATCCGTCGACATGCCGTCGTTGTCTTTTTTGGCCATCGGCGCATTGAATGCTAGCGAAATGGTAAAGTCTGGGCCCTTCCCCGGCAACCCTGCCGTCTTGATCCAGTCTTCCCAGACTGCGACAAGCGTCCGTGTTCCCAGGTTTAATTTGCTTACTCGGCAGTCAAATGTAGTTGATATCCAATCGCCAATCACGCCTTTAAGCGCTTGTGGCATCCTTAATAGGAGTAGTGGTAGATGTATGAATTGATCCTGGTTGATTCTCGAATCGGGAGCGTTGCCATCAGGCTGCATGGTGAAGCCATGCGTTGCTGATTTTCTGTCCTTCACGGTGCTTGGGTGTCCTGGCAGTAGCAGCGCGACGTAAGCCGCATTCTCGTGTCGTATTTCAATCCAGAGGCCCCTTTTGTGTGTCTCCTGTAGTCGGTTCCACTGACGCATCACGGTATCGGTGAGTCCAGAGCCTCCGTCTTGTTCCGTGAAGAAGAGGTCACGATCCAGTAATCTTTGGGCGTGAAACCAGCGAATATTGACCGACCTGAGCGAACCAACTTGCCCAGCTGGCGTATCTGTCGACTCGAGACCAATTTGAATGCCGCGTACAACGTCCCCTGCTAGAGTGTCCCGAAGGCGATGAGCCAGCTGCTCTAGTCGTGATGACGTTAGCTCCTGTCGTCCCACGTACAATGGAGAGACGCGGTGCGTGGAGAAGGTGGTGTTGAAGAATGGCGGCAAGACTTCTTCCGGAGTCTCACTGTCGTCGTCTGCCGGATCATTTCGAGGTCGTCCAGATCTGGGCGGCATCGCGTCTTAAAATTCTCACGACGCGAAGGCCTGATGTCGCGTGAGGTTCACGCGTCGCACTATTCTCTTCCTACGATTGAGCCGCGGAGAAAGAAGGGCATACAGCAGACAAGAAAACAACTTTTCATGTAAAAATCCCTTGAAGAGGAAGAAAAGAATCTTTACATGCGAACTTTGCCGTCGGGCGAGTTGAAGTCGACTTCCTGGCGTTCTTCAAGGGTGCAATGAATTTTGCTGACTAAGATTTTGCTTCACATGCGCGACCAAGCGGATTAAAAGTTTGGTAGGGGTATTAAAATGCTTTTGTCACAAAAGTTGCGGGTTTCTATTTACATTGGAAATAAAAAACCCTTTCTTGTATTACACTACTGTCAACAGCTGACTTTAGTAGGATGCCAGCTCGCGACAAATTCGATTCTCCAACGAAACTACAACAAGCTTGGCAGCGCTCATGACTGCGTGCCTGCAGCACAGTAGAAGTCGCAAACCAATATAATTCGTTTGATTCTGGATTCCTCGTCATATTCTGCTATCAAAATTTTCCCCGTAACCCGCTGAATCAAATGCTGCAAAACGCCAGTGAACCGGGACTGTCCCGATTCTATGCTCCCACGCTGAATCCAAAAGAACCGTCAAATACATCAAGCTTCCTCACGTCGTTACCTCCTCGGAGAGCCAGCAAAATATCCATGGAAGGGACCTTGTCAGCCGGATAGAAGAGTAGCAGGTTATCCATGTCTTCTATAGTGAGGTTGCACATTTCATCCCACTTATAGGTATCGCTGACCTTGGACATCCTGTAATATTATCAGAATCCATTTTTTTCGAGCCTGAGGAGAAGTTGGCCAAAGGCTTTGAAAACATGGAGACTCACCATCGCATTCTCTTTGGACCGTCTTCAGCATTTGGTGCAACCTTGCGCAGCTTTGTCCGTAGCAGACCAATTGATTCGATGGCATTACCTGCGTTCCTCGGCAACTTGCCAGCGATGAAACGCCGAATGGAAGCAGCCAGTCTGGGGCCTTTGCCATTGGTGCTCACCATGATCTGAAGCGGACCGTCGCGGTGTACGCTGCCAAAGTAGAAGTCGCATTCAGGGGGCACGTCGGCAATGTTGGCAGGGATCTTTTTCTCTTTGCACAGCTTCCATATAACGGTGGAGGCAATAGGATCGTCAACGGCCACAAGGACCATTTCAGCACCATCCAGATCTGAAGGCTCGAATACTCGATCGACGTGTGTAACCTGCTTCTGGGCAACGCGGAAAGCTACCTCGGCATTGAGGCCCGAGGCAGGACAGACCACGGCAACGCTGGCGTCGGCATTGAGACAGTTGAGGATTCGGCCGGCAGCTACCTGATTTGGAGTTCTATAGTTAGCAGCCGAGCGTTGAGATAACATCTGCCTGGCGTCGAATGGTGGTTGCATAGGATGTGACAGCCTCATAGCATGGAGATTCTGTGGCATACCTCGCCGCCGCCAACAACAAGCACCTTTTTGTCCTTGATCTGCCAGGCCAACATGAGACTACCCCCTGGCTGCACTTCTGGAAATTTCCTAGCCATGGCGACTGAGGAAGGCGAGTTGGAGAAGGTGGCGGTGAATACAAACAAGAAAGAGGACAAGCTTCAACGTTGGGTCGGGATGCCCATGTTCGTCCTGGTGGAAGCGCTAATCCTGTCAGGGCAAGTAACTGTAGTGGTGTTTCCTGCCTACTTCAAATAAGTACGTACTTATTAGGTACCCACTTAAGTATTTGAGTAGTACTTATTTGTAGGTGGTGGGCAACTTCCTACGTAACTACTTCTTTCTTGAAACAAAGTAAGTACCTGATATCTGCTCAAGTACTTAACAGGTAAGTACCTGAGTACGCTCTCCGCACTCCAGTCTCCGGTGTTGAAGCTGCTGGCGGCTGCGATCGCGACTGTTCACCGATGAGCTAGAATTCAAGATGCATTCTGTCTGCGCATTACGAGTTGACCCTCCACGGCCGCATTACGCCCAACCGGTTAGTTGCACCACGCAGAACATAGCAAATGAGCCTCGAGGACATCCAATTTCAACATAGAAAACATTGCACTGGCGAACGACGGCAGGCGGGCGCGTCCACTAATAACCCCAGACCCTCCACTAGCCACCTGAGTACCGGTGCTACGTGCGCGGGTACCGATACCTAGGTGCCTACCTACTCAGTACCTATCCGAGGCGCTTGGCAAGTCGTAGGTACATCAGGAGGCACCTACAGTGGAGTGTAGGCACCTAGGCACCCGTACTTGTGATTATTACGGAGTGAACTAGTCGACGAGTCTAGTTGCATCATCGCCGCACCCAGCTTCGTAATCTTGCTTCATCTTTCCACTGTTATCTTTCCAAACCCTAGCTTGGCTATAACTATTCCGTCTTCACCACGCAACGACCTTGAATGCACCCGCACGCATCAGAGCAGCTCGAGGCACGCAGCTCGACCTGCCTGGTCGTCTCGCTGTTTCGAGTTGCGTCGACCGTCGTCTCCTTTGAGCTTCGCTCAACTTCGACTTCAGTATCCAGCCGTCTGCCTCGCCGCAGTCATGTCTGGACGTAAAATTGGCGGTGGCCGCATTCTCGGTAGCGGCAAGGGCCTGGCACCTCCGACTCTTCCGTCGGCACCCAGATCCACGAGCCCGCTTCCACCCTCCGAGAGCACCGCGTCTATGGGCTCAGTATCAATGTCACCGCCGGCTAGTGGGAGCTTGCCTGAGCTCGGCCAAGATATCCGTGCTAGCATAAGCGTCGGATCTCAGGGCAAGGCCGATGCGGCTGACGCTACTGGTCTGGTTTGCCCTATATGTAATGAAGAAATGGTATGCATCACCCGTTGAGCATCGATTCTACAACGGCATCTCTAAGTCCGCACAATAGGTCACCTTACTCCAACTCAACCGACATATCGACGATAGCCATCAAGAACTACCAGAAGCAGCGCAGGATGAGGTCAAATCCTGGTTCGATAAGCAGGTCCTCAAAGCCAAGCGTTTCCAGCCACTATCTCTGATAAACCAGAAGCTACGCGGGCTGGAAGTTTTCGAGTCGAACGAATCACATCCTATTCCGGTACCTGTCCCAGGTGCTGCCGTAGGAAAGGCGCCATCTGAGGCACCTCTAGATCCCGATGACCTTATAACTCGAAAGCACTGGCAACGACCGACGAGCCATGACTTATGTACAGATCCTGCGTGTGGGAAAAGGCTTGGCGCTATGAATGGCAGTATTAACTGTAGACATTGCGGGCGGCTATTTTGCGAAGAGCACACCATGTATCAAATGAAGCTTAGTAGAAGCGCGAACCACGAACCCGTGCGGGGATACTGGGCAAGAGTATGTGAGACATGCTATAAATCCAGGGACGGGTACAACGACCACAACGGAGTGCTGGTCGATCACATGAATACTTTTGCTGAAATCAGAAGGAAGAAAGTGGAACGACAAAAACTCGAAGTTTCAAGGTTGGAGAAGCGGTTGTCAAAATTGACGAGGATATTGGCCAACCCGCCTGAGAAGCTGCCGTCGCAAAATGGATCATTGCTTTCCCCTGTATCGACGCTCACTGGACAGAAAAATACGAGAAAATTACTAGAGCAATCCGTCGTCACTTGGGAGGACGATGAAAAGGTATCGAAATGTCCGTTTTGTCAGCAAGAGTTTGGTTCGTGGACATTTAGACGACACCATTGTCGTATATGTGGGCGGGTTGTCTGCGCGGACAGCCAGACTGGGTGTTCCTCAGAAGTTGGCCTCAATGTTACTCCTGGTAAGAGCATGTTAACCACTTCCTTCGAGTTTGATTTGAGACAGTCCACTAACTGAGTTACAGTTCCGGCCAAACATGGAGCGGAAAAGCCGGAGGCAAATGGGGAGAGCAGCCTCGCACTCAATATACGCATGTGCCGTGAATGCAATCATACTATTTTCTCCGGTCGTGACTTCACAGAGTCGCTACTACACAAGCCTCCAGATCAAAAGGCATATGAGACCCTGCGGCAATTCGAACGAGGTATTCGCCAACTGCTTCCTTCATTCCACCGAGCTCTTCAAGCTTTGCAAACGCCAACGCTGCCCAACGGAGAGATGGACCTATCCGTACCTCCGCCAAGCCATGCACAAATCCAAGAAGCCAGCAAGATTCGGAAAAGGCTGATAGACAGTTTCGGCAAGTATGGTATGGCGGCAAAGAGATTACGAGACTTGAAAACAGACAGCCCGACGCAGCGAATGCTACAGCAGGCCGTGTACACGTACACGAACAGCTTCCTCCACACAAACATGTTGCCGCTCAAAAGCTTACCGCAGGTGTTGCGCCACCGCTCCACGCCGTCACAGTCTTCTCGTTTGCCCGCAACGCCGTCGCAGTCTACATCGAGCTTGCGACATTCGGAGCTTGCTTCAGACGCCGGATCCCAGGCGGCCAGTGAAGCCAGCACCGTTGTCAGCCAATTAGAGACGGAAGAGAAGGATCTCAAGGAGCGATTGGCCATACTGGAGGAACAAAAATACATGGTGGAGGAGATGATTCGTTCTGCTTCCGGAGCGCGACGATTTGAAGAAGTCGGCGCTTTGTCTCGAAATGTTGACGAGCTGGACCAGGAGATTCAGCAGCTCAAGACAAAAGTAGGGCATGTGGAGCAGAAATGGGAGGGCGTGTATCGCAATGGGGTGTCCTAGGGGGGTGGATTTTTCCAGCGTTTTATTTGTTTGGTTGGATGTTGACTTTGCACATCTCGAGCACGGCATGGCATGGCGTTCAGGAGCAAGGGGTTGTTGGTTGGGTTAGATGGGAGTCTGGGACAAGCGTGGGCCAGTTGTGTAGTTATGTATGTGTAGAATGGACAGCAGTCAAACCAGCTTGAGACGTAAGGTGTCGCACAGCAGCACAGGCCGTCGCCCGACAACGCTGTCAAGTCGGGGCCATTTCACTGGATGATGCGTTGCTTATAGTATATGAGCATCTCGGACAAATGTCAGATTCCAACCTACTTGCGAGGAAACGACATGGAACCCCACAGAATGTACTATAACAAGCATGACGATGCCAACCACAACGCCTATCCGCACGCTCGACAGCGCAATCTATACAGAAAGACTCCGTAGCCAAAAAGGGCAGGAAATAGTAAAAGACAGGATAAAAAAGAAAGGCCAGAAACAAGAAAAGGATACCCAGTCCAAAGGGCCGCAAAAAAAATACAACTCGTGCCCTAGCAGCGCCGGAAAATAGGAGGGTGTTGCAAGCATTTGAACCGACGGGATATCGTGACAAACGGGAGTCTGCAATAACTTCATCAAGGAGAACAGACGAGGCATTGACTAATGCACCACAGCTTCAGCGCCGCCCAGGAATCTGCGCACACGGCCAATGTCCAGCTCGTCGCGCTCGCTCTCGACGGCCTTGAGGAGGTTGTCCACCACGGCGTCGACGTCTCCCTCTTGGACACCCGTACAGAGGGCCACGACACGGCGGTACTTGACTTCGACGTCGCGGCTGCGGCCTTTGAGAGCGGACACCATTTTGCGGGTGACTTCGCGGCGGGCTTCCATGGCGCGGATGCGTGATCGCAGCATGGACGCCGTTGGGAGCATGCCCTCGCTGCCGAAGCCGGCGGTGTTGGCGGATTCCTCGGCTGCTTCGAGCATGGCTGACAACTCGGTCTCCCACGACGCCGAGGGGTTGGGCTGTGATGAGCGCTGTTGTTCGTTCATCAGGCGGAGCTGCTCGTCTTCACGAGCATGTGCGAGGTTGGACACCTTCTGTCGAGCAAGCTGCTGCTTCTTGACCGTGGACGTCAGATGTTCAAGATTGCGGCGCGCGTCACCGAGCTGGGTCGACGTGGTGCGCAGCGTCGCGTGCATGGCGTCCAATGAGACTTGCTTAGACTTCATTTCCTGCTGGAAAGCTGTTCCCGTCTCGCCGAGGAGGTGGGTAATGGCTACAGCATGTCAACTGACCTGCAGTACGGAAGCATAGACAGCGGCGGACGACGGGGAAACTTACACGCAATAATCTCATCACTGCTCTCTCGCGTCCTTTGGCTCGATCCGGCGGCGCCGTTCTTCTCCGCTGGCACTTCGTTGTTGGTCTTTTCCTCCGCGTTGTCACCGCCAATGCCGAAATCAAGAGGTCGCAGACCGACTCGATTGGCAACGTTGGGGTCGGCACCAACCTCCAGGAGCTGAGAGATGATGCTTCGGTTGCCAATTCTGGCCGCGATGTTCAAGGCCGTGTCACCTGAGCTGTCCTGGGCATTGACGATTTCACTCATAAAACGAGCAATTCCCATCTTGGGAATGGTAGACTGCGAGCTGCTGGGAACGTTTCCGTTGGCCTGGCTGCTTGGGACGCTACCCTGTCGAACAACCCATTCCAAAAGGCTCTCCAGATAATATCGACTAGCAGCGTTACGACCCTTGACGGCGCTGGTCACAGCAATGTGATGCAGCACTGTACGACCTTTGTGATCTCGAGACTCAATGGTGCCTCCCAGAACCTCCAAGAGGTCGGGGAACGAGCCCTGGTCCATGGAATTAGTAACCAGACAAGCCCTCATCAAGGCGGTTTCACCAGATGCATTGACCCGGCATGGAGATG
Organism: Metarhizium album ARSEF 1941; assembly: GCF_000804445.1. NCBI lineage: Eukaryota > Fungi > Ascomycota > Sordariomycetes > Hypocreales > Clavicipitaceae > Metarhizium > Metarhizium album. The sequence goes on along the minus strand of NW_024467579.1, from coordinate 1,146,946 downwards.
CGCCGGCTGCGATCAGGGCACGAAGAAGTGGCATCCGAGCCAGTGTGGCCGCCCAGTGAAGTGCAGTGTGACTCTGGGGGTCGATGGGCATGTCAAGCTCGGCTGGACTGAGTGTTCGGAGTAAGTCGTGCTTTGAGGTGTCATTAGGCGATGAGTCCATGAATAAGCCCATCAAGGTGTTGCGCTTCATTTCCACATCGGGGGACATCTCATATGGCAATGGAGGCAAGGGCCCGTTGCCGTCACCGCCAGCAGCGACACCATCCTTGATTGCACTTTGAGCGTACATGAAAGACTCATTGGGTTCGGTGGGCGACCCTGGATAGGCGGTCGCATAGATGTCCATATTCTGGCCGTATCCGCCGAAGCTGTCGACTGGCGTCATTGTTAGCCGCTGGCGTTTGCGGGGAGGCTCATGCTCGGGCATGCCAGACATGGCGGCTGCTTGTTGCGTAGAGTATGCCGAATCTACTTGTGGAACATAGTCGGAGGTGTAGCTCTGTTGCGAGTTTCCAGGGAACTCATCGCCGTTCGGCATCGAGGGCTGCCGGCTGAAGCTGGGAGCTCGGGTAGGGCCGTTTCGACTTCTCGGCCCCGGAGAATCGAAGCGAGCCTTGCTGATGGCCGCAACAGCATGAGAGGCAGTACTAGAGATGTTTTTGAAAAAGGTACCAGACATGCCGTTTGGTCTGGCATCTACGCCCGAGTTGTACAAGCGCTTTCTCTGGGCCGCCATGGCCTGCTCCTTGGTGGGAGTGTTGAAATCGCCCCTGCCGGCAACACCGCCGTCCTGTCCCATGTCGTACGTCAGAAGGGGTCGCAGAAGTTCCTCTACGCCATACTGCCGGCACACCTCAACGCCTCGTTCAAACTTGATCCACGTGCCCTGGTATTTGCCATAGCCGCCTTGGACCTTTTCGTGCTCGCCTGTTTGTATCTCCTTTTCGAGAATCTTGGTTCGTTTGCCTTTGTCGACGCCGGCGACTTTGAGGATTTGGGTGGCGTTTAGCCAAGAATCATTACGTCTTCGCATGACGGCCACGTTATTCACCTCCATTTCGTATACGTCAACACCTGAATATGAAGCCTACCGTATGGCAATAGCAAAGAAGAGAACGAAATGTCAGCCACTAACAAGCCCCGTGGTGGCCAAAGTCTTGATTTTTGCGAAGACTCGGGGGACGTACAGAGTATATGGGTCCGTCTGCTCCATTGAAGCTTTGATGGAACGAGGCGCCATGCCTGGGTTGGGACTGTTGGCTCATGGTAAAAGACTGTTGAGAAGACTGCGATGTGGATGGCATAGTAGCAAGCTTTGCGCGTGATGCGAAAGAACGAATTAAGAAAGGCTGAATGGTCCAAGAGTTGGGAGATGGACAATCACGCGCAGTCAGCGTCGGAGGGAGACAGACTGGCCGCCAGAGCTGACGCTGACGTCTCGAGCATAGATGTGCGAAGACGGCCGGGAAAGCATGTGCGCGTGATGCCCGACAGCTCTACTCCGAGGGTCACAAAGAACCAAATGACAACAAGTTGAATTGCGGCGTCGTCGACGGCGAGGGTGTCGGGGTTGTACTTGTGAGTGCCGGCTGCAGGCGAAATGAATGGCGGAGAAGGGAGCGAGCGAGAAGTGAGTGGGTTCCAATGATGGATGATGGTTGCAGGGCAGCGCGGCGGTAGTTATGCGGGTGCACAAGTCCAGGTCCGAGTCGCCTTTGGAATGGTGGAGAGGAGGAGGGGAAGTTGGGAAGCGCAAAAATGCCATAAGGCGGCGTTTCTGCTAACCGAGACGGGCCAATTCGACTGAGGCCCGGCCGGATGGCAGGCAACCTTTGCCTTTGGATGGAGTACAGGTGCTTGCTTGCTTGCCCCTGCTCGGACGGGGGAAGGGGAAGAGAGAGCAATTGGACACAATCACTCTCGAGGCGTTTGAGAGTTGCACGGTTCTGGACGGACCTAACTTCTGGTTCTGGGTGCACCAGAAGCGAGGAAGGACGCCGGCAAATGCACGAAATGCAGAACGAGGGGCGCGACAGCGTCTAGAACGGGGCATGCGCTTCCAGTGACCTGCCTTAAGCAGTGCCGTGACGAAACCAGGGATGCAATCTTGGCCTGGATAGCCGCCGCGCGCCGTCGTGGGATGCCGTCAGTTAATTAATCAGGACGTGTCGGTTTCGTGGACGCATCGTGTCGAGGCGTGTCGCGCGTGTCGCGCGCGCCCCGTTTTTTTTTTTTCCTTTTCTTTTTGGGCGGACAGACCTCTGGCCCTTCCACGACGTACCAGGGTCCCGGGCAATAGCATTAGTTGTAACTTGTTGAGCAAGTAGGTACCTACTAAGTACCTAGATGGGTAGGCAGGTACTTGAGTAGCTACAAGTACCTAATATTCATTGATGCATATCATCATGCGTCCGCCCCTGCACAGACATGCACAAAATTGAATCTGCAGTCTGGTCGGGCAGGCATTGCTGCTGCTCGTCATGTTTCTCTGCCCTTGGTTCGTCTGCAATGAAGTAATAGTGCTGGACAAGGTCGGGTTTGCCTAGACCACCGTTGACAGTTGTGGTAGCCATTGATCCAAGACCATCGCCGCTGGTCCTCACCTCGACGCAACCACCAACTCCGTGTTTGTGGACCGCGGTTACACAGTCCGTCATGGACTGTGGGCCCGAGGTTGGTCCGGCCAGGCGGAAACGCTCCAACGTGCAGCGTCAAAGACCGTCGTCGACTCGTCGGAGTGAGATTACACTCGACAATCCTCCATTCTGCGTGTCCACGTCTCGCCATCATGCCTGCCCCGGCATATCCCCTCCCTCCATCTCTGCCCCCTCTCCATCTTTATCGCCATCTCCTCCGTGAAGCTTCATATCTCCCGCCCGCTTTCCGAGCCACCATCGACTCAACCATCCGGACCAGATTCCACAAGAGCCGCCAGGATGGAATGCACACCAAGAGCCGGCTGGCCAAGGCCGTGTCGACGCTTCGGACCTTGCGGGCTGCCAACAGCGGCGCCAAGAATGCCATGCAGAGCTTGATCATGAAGGGATTTGGCAGAACCGGAAGCCGAAGACGGCAGCTTGTGGCGCACCTTGTCAAACCACAAGGTCCTAGCGACACCCAGGCCCTGGAGACATTGATGGAGGATCAGGCTGGGAAAAAGGAGATGCAAGCACAATCAGTGCCGCCGGGCGCCTCGAATGCGAGGCTGGCACGCAAGCCAAAGAATGATTTTTTCGAGAAATGGGATCGACCCAAGCTGTTGAAAATTCTCGAATCGCAGAGGCGGCACCAGAAAGTGACCAAGGGCACAACCAGCTGGCCTGTAATGGCCGTGAGAACAACCGATCCCGACCAGTTCGTCCCCAAGACCAACATATGGGGGAGACCACCCGCCGAGTGCCTGGTGAGGGCAAAGCGAGCTCACTGGTGGAGAAGGAGCGCGGACAAGATCATGCCCCCGCTGGGTAAAGGAGAATGGGACCTCTTACAGCGACTCAGCCGCGGTGTGCAGGCAGAAGGCGAATGGGCCGTGCCTCGGCGACGGCATCATGCGTCGTCAGAGGTGCCTTCGTCGGCGGAGTCTGTCCAGGCTTGGAAATGGCAATCCTATGCCACCACGCCCGTCGCCAGAATCGAAAAGCCCAGAACCATGCCACAACGACGCCGAACCGGACAATGCGACACGGGTCCTTACGGTGGACATGAGCGCAGCCAGCACGTCTCAAATCGATGGTTCCGCAGAGCCTACAATAGGACGTGGCAGCTCACCCCGACTTTGGAGCAGGACCCAAACACACTACAGTACTCCCTCTGTTGGGGAACCACGACATGCAACCTACCGGCCGCAACAACAGTCCAGCAGGGAGTTTTCGAAAGCGTGGACAGGAGAGGAAACAAACTCCGCAAAGAGCCAAATGTTTGAGTATAGCGCCACGCTACCATTCCTCTCGCCTACTTTTCCCCTGCGTCACCGGCGCCGGAATCTTGGTGCCATCGTGTCCATCTAATCCAGCGAGTGTGCCAACTTCTCCAGCCGCTCTCCGTCAACCCGCATGCCAACCCACTCGTCCAACAACTGCGCTCCAATGCTCTCATAAAACCTGATGCTGGGCTCGTTCCACTTGAGCACGACCCATTCCAGCCTTCCGCCCTTCATGGCGACGACCTGCCTCGCCAGCTCGACCAGCAGTTTCTTGCCGTACCCGCACCCACGCTCAGATGGCTGGACGAAAAGATCCTCCAGATGGATGCCAGCCTTGGACCGCCACGTGCTGTAGTTGTAGAAATACAGCGCCATTCCGACGGCTTTTCCCTCGGGAGAGAACAGCAACAAACAGCGAGATGGCCGGTCGGGGGTGATGGCCTCCGTGTCGGGAATCGCGGCATCGCTGCCGGTCGAATCGGACGGCGCAAAGGCAATTGTCCTCTCGAGTGACTCGACCGTGGCCTCGACTGCATCCGGCTCTTTTTCGTAGTTGGCAAGGGCCTGGATGAGTTCGAGGATGACGGGGGCGTCTGTCATGGATCAGTTCCAGCTGGTACCTCCCGGTTGTTCATGTGGGGGCATACCTTCCCGCCGCGCATGTCGGATTGTAGCCATGGTTCAATACGGTCTTCAGCACACGTCAAAATCCAGGGTTCCGATCTTGTCCTTTTTTTTCCTCTTGTTCAACAGTGAACACTGCCGCTGTCTGCGATGCGGGGGGTTGACGGAAGAATGTTTCGTGGGGCTCGTCATGGAAGGGCGCACGAACAACTTGTCCATGTTCTCCTGGTGGGGGAGGCGTCCAGCTAATCGACTTTGGGTGGATCATGCTTCATTATTCTACGTTGCCAGAGACATGCAATGTCCGGCGTGCCGTCCGTCTAGTTGGTTGGTAGGAAACGTATGAGCTTCTTTTCGTTGCGGGCAGCAGTCCACGAGCAGGCCAGACCGAGACCCTCTACATAGCCTTTTGCGGTTGCGGAATAGAAACCTGCGGATGCGCCCTGTGGTGAATCTTTCGTATTTTACTCGTCCTCGGCGGTTGTACGGCTCTCGTGTGCATGTCAAGCCCGCCCTGTCACCTGTCGGAAGTGAGAACACATGAAGCTGCGGAATCCCGGCCCTGCCTGCGCCCCTACAGGGCCCAGATGAAAACGGGCGAACATCTCGTGGTGGCTGCAGGTCTCATTCTGCCATGTCTACGGGTTCCCTGGTGGCCTGTCAGCTTCTTACATGAAGCCTCTGGACGAGGGCGGCTTTCGAGTCCCTCAATACGACAGCCGTGGGATCTCGCATCAACGTGGGCCGACTTGACGACTGCTACATTCAAGATTTCCCCGTCTTCCATTCATGGCTGCTGTCGAAGAAGCAGGAAGAATAGACGTCGGTACTCGGACTCCCTATCGGATGGGTTCTATCCCAACGTGCATGCATGCTCCGAGAGCAAAGGCCACGGGCTTGGGACCGACGGTGGAAGAGATTTGGCGAATAATCCTGGGGAGGGATGAGTCTGAGACGTCGTAGATTGAGTGAGCAGAAAGGTCGCTCACCATGCCCCGTTTGCGACTGGCCTTTGAAGAACGCTTGGGGTTCCGTCTTGTGCTGGCCTATGGGTGGCAGATGACACGGGACAAGCAACCCTCTTGGTGTCTGGTGGTTTCTGCCAGCTCCTTGACTCGGTCTGGCCATTACGCTAGACCATCACGGAGGAATATAGCTGAAGTTCGGTAGCCATTACTGGGTTCTTGCAATGTCCCGCGGCCGAGATACGGGACAGTCTCCTTTCAACAAAGGGCTTCGGATCAAGTGGCTGTTACGGCTGACTGGGTGATCTTTGATCGAATCCGTTGGGTTGCCATTCGCAATCTCGTCCTGGTGAGACTCGGCTGACCGAGACTGTCGTCCGACATCTCGAGCATATCACATGATGAACAGGCTAGCTAGGCGTGCAGATAGCTCTGTGGTGCTCTGTGAAGCAAGGCTTGACCTGCGATATACTCAAAATGTCGCATCGACCGAGCAAACCTTTTGCAGCAAATGATTCTAAGTGGTGCATTTGTCACCCGCTAGGACGTCTAGATGTACACACATGTTATGCAACATGATATCGCCATAGTATAGCTGACTCAATGACCCAAAAGATAGTTTTAGAAAAAGCATTCGTCCCGAGGTTACAAAAGATAACGGTACTTTGGATTCATATCGCCCAGCGCCAGCTGCTCTTCTTCCGACAGGTGGCTCGCGTCTTGTTTTCCATCTCGACGGTCCTTGTTTGCCTTCCAGCAGCCAAACGCGTAGATGACGCAGGCTACAATAGAGGCGCAGCAGAATGCAATGCTCAGAGAGTAGCCGAGGCTGTAGTCTTGGGCGGACTTGGCGCCGGAATCTTGCTTGAAAGAAAAAGCAGCGACAATGCCGCCGAGGTTACCGAACCCGACTTGCCAGCCGCTGCCGACGGCCCGACGGTGGTGGCCACCCAGGTTCATGTTGAACCAGCAAACGATGATGGGCATTGCCGTAAAGGCGCCCATGGCGGCTAGGAAAAGGGCCGAGTACTGCGCATCGAGGTTTGCATGGACGCGGAGAAGGATGGCGAACCCAGAGATGGCCACACAAATGGGGACTATGGCGAAGAGGGCTCGATGTCTCAGCTTGTCCGAGGCGTACGCGCACATCATGGAGAGAGCAAAGGCAGCAACCCACGGGGGTACGCTGCGCAGCTGGGTCTGGATCTTGTCGTAGCCGTAACCGTTCAGAATCGTGGGCGCAAAGTATGCGTACCCATAGGCCGGGACGATGAGGCCAAAGTACATGAAGCCACCGACGATGACCTTGTAGTCTTTGAAGATGGTCCCGACATCACGCAGGGTGATACTGCGATCCAGGCCAGCCTTGCCCTGGTCGAGGCGGAGCCGGGCAGCGACATACTCGCGCTCGTCTTCCTTGAGCCACTTTGCCTGCTCGGGGAAGTTGGGAAGCCAGAAGTAGAAGAAGAAGCTGACGAGCACAGTGAGGCCACCTTCGATGATGAAAATCCAGCGCCACCCGCTGTAGCCGCGCATCCCGCTCATTTTACCAATGGCAGCAGCGAGCAGTCCGCCAAAGGCACCGGCTAGGGTTGTGCTGTTGAAGAAGAAGGAGTACCGTCGTTGGGCTTCATGTCGGCGGTACCACATGCCGATCAGATAGAAAGCTAGCCGCAAAGGAAGCGCGAATCAGCTTGGAGTGCCATGAGAAATCTGCGCCGCCGGGGAGCAAGCATTGGTCCCACGCACTTGTACGAGAAGGCATGACGTACCGCCCGGAAACATGCCTGTTTCAAACAATCCAAGGAAAAACCGAGCGGCCAGCAAGCCACCGTAGCTTCTCACCAGTCCCTGCATCATTGTGGTAAATCCAAACAAGAACATGTTCAAGGACAGCCATGTGGAGGGCTTGAACTTTTTGAGGAGGATGTTGGATGGGATCTCGAACAGAACATAAGGCACAAAGAAGATGACGATGGCCGTGTTGAACTTTGACGGCTCGGATTGTATGCCGAGGTCTGTCTCCAAGTCGAAAATCCTGGCATTGGCAATATTGACTCTATCTACAGAGTAGGGCATGTCAGTTCGCCAGGCACAATGTGGGATGGCCATGGTTACGCGTCAGAAAGGTGGATGCACATGTAATGGTGTTCTTACCAAGAAAAGCCAGCAGGTACATGACACAAAGGAATGGAATGACATGAAAATCAATCTTGGTCAGGAGCCGGAGATCGGTCGTGTGTGATGGGCACTTGACCCCTTCCTCGTCCAAATTGCCATCCTTGACATATCGTTGGTGCGCTGCAGAGACCACTCCAGCCTCGCCCTCGCCCATCTGAGTCGGGCGAAGCGAGTCGTGATCTTTCTCATCCGCAGGGACTGCCATGTTTTGGCGGCGGACTTTGGCCCTGGCTCAATGGACCAGAGTTCGAATGCTTCCGGATGTTCGTTTCGCCCGAAGAAACAAGGGCAGCCCAGGTTTCGGCTGAGCACACGAGGGGAAGAGTCGGACGATGACCGCGGCAGCACGGCAAAGTGCGCAAGGAGATGAGTAAATAGGCATGCCGCCCCGGCCCAGGTCGCCGGGAAAGGCGGATTATTATGGAGAACAACGAGTGTCTTACAATCGGAGCGTAACAAGCTGAGGGTGATTTTTCATATACTACTACTACTACTACAAGAGAACCTAAGGGATCGTGAAGTGGGGTCCCTGTCTGGTCCTGGACTCCTGGTATCCGCGGGGGTGGGAACAGATGACGGGGCACGTGGAGCAGATGGGGGTTAAGGTAAGCCTGCGAGGGGGGTGGGGAGGTCATGGCGGCGCCAGTAGAGCGGATGGCTTAACGGCCGGGGGGCGAACAGCGTTGCCCACAAGCACAAGAGGGGATGTCTCGGGACCGTCAATTCAAATATCAACAGGTTCGCTTCCGCGGGTCCAGATGTCCATATTCTCCGAGGTCACTGATGAATGGGACATTCAGTCGGGATCCATGTCGCCGTTCGGATCCGTGATGGATTTTTGCGGAAGACTTTCGGGGCAGGCGTTGTCGTCCCCCAACGCGTCCTTCTTTTAGCTTGCCTGAGGCCACAAACATGTGTGTGCGCGCACTTTCCGCCTGCCGCAATTTTTAATTTTTAATTTTTTAATTTTTTTTGAACCAACTCCCCACACATCCTTCATCAACAACAAATTGGCGTTTACTCTGTAGTCCTCAGTCTTGTCGCGGTCTCATCATACGTTTCTGTAGCCAGCCATCCATGCGCGGCTGACAGCATAATGCTTACATGCTGCAACATGGCTCGCTGGCTTTACCGAACATCCGACGCCGTCCTCTACCGTCTCCCAGTTGGAATCTATTTTCCGCCCGGGATATTAGCCCGTGCTACATGAACGCCAAGCTTCATCCTTTCCGTCAGTCAACGAATCGTGATTTCGTCCTCAGTGACAGTGCCTTGCGTAAGGCAGCGTCGCGGATAGGGAACCCATGTGGCGATGTCAGGGCACGAGCTGAGCGTGACGAGTGTCGAATCAATCCATCAAACTAAGAAGAAACCGCATCGTCAGCTTTGGTTTCTACACTAATCCCCGGTGCAGCTCGCCATTCGACACCTGGGACGGGGTACGGTAGCGATATGACTCTGATTATGGTGACTGGCTTACCACGCCTACCCTGGTGGTTATAAGATGCACGACACTGATGAATCAATCGGAGATGGGAGGATACCGCCCTGCATTATTGGCACAGCTTCGGAAATACCAGCCCGCCGATGACTCAAGTTTGAGTGACGTAAACCGTTGACCCCCTGTCAACTGAGACCCGGAGGCCGAGAGCGCCGCAAGCACACGATCGCGGGTGGTCAAGTCGTCGACCTGATTGGTCCCTTCTTCCAAAGGACAAAAGCCAGCTTTTGGTTGGCGTTTAATGATCGAACAACACAACTGACTGGCTGTCCGGATTCAACCGTAGGCCACATCATTTCTCCAACGCCACCGACATTGTGTCTTTGGTCACTACTCGAGGCACAATTCTCCGTCGTTGAGAATCTGCCCAACCTTGGTTTTGTGGGTTATTGAGAACATGTGCGGAACGCCATGGTCTGACCATACACACCACTACGCTGGTGAAACAGACAATATGGACGACGTCGACATCGGTTGAAAACGCCTTGGCGCAAGGTGTGAAGGCTCTTGGAGAGTTTCCAGTCGCCATACATAGTTGGTAAACTGCTTAGGATCGAGGAGGCTCTCTAGCACACGACAACATTTTCCGGGGGGGGGGGGGGTAATCTTTCCTTGGGTGATAGTGTTTTAAAGAATTCGATGGTCAGACATGGGGATGTTTGTTTGAAAGTTGGAGAGAGCGGGAAAGGACATCCATGACATCATGTCCTGACGTCTATCCAGACACGTTTGCTTATGGAAGATGGAACAGTCTATATGTGTCTTCCCAGTGCGAGGACGGAGGGATGCAGCATTTGAAGAATTGGCAGGTCGTGGATGAGCCCAAGTACTCTTTCCTTCGTTTCTGCATCAAGCTTGGTGAGGAAATTCACCTATTTCACTCAAGCCCGCCGCTTTTTCAAGGACCATTTTTAGAAGGTACATGTATCGACCTTGACCAGAGTGAGACGTCAGGTTCACATCGTTGATGGCAAGGCCGATATAACACCACTTGTACCACCACGCCGGGAATGATACAACGACGAGCTGCTCGACGAGCTATTGGCAGAAGGTCGCCAGGTCCTCGATGCCATGTGCTACTGGTGCATTTTGGAGTGGCGGACAGGTTTGCCCGGGGCAACGAGAATCGCGTCGTTGCCGATTCGGCACTCGACAGACGGGAGCGCCGTCGGGATGGATCAACGGACGGCCTGTGGAAAGACTTGACGCCATGAGGCCGAACTTGCCGTGTGCTGCCCTCCATCGAAGATCAGCAGCCGAGGTGCTGAGGCAAGCAAGTACCTGGTGGCCAATTTCTCCAAAAGGGACAGCTTTGACCGTCGGAAGCAGACCATTAGCATGATGCATGGTGCCGCAATCAAGTCCCAGCAAGGAAATACCCAAGTTCCATACCGGTGCGTCTGAGAAGGCGGTTAGGAACGCCGTTGTGCGAAACGCTCGACGCCCGCCTGGAAAGTGTGTCGTGTTTTGCGGGTGCGTACGTTATGTTATCCCGCCATACCACGGCCCCAACAGAGTTGACTTTGTCCGTGTGCTCTGTTGGGCAGCTCTCAGAGCTTGTCGTCAAGTCTCTTCTTGGTGCTGGCAACGCCTGGCAGGTACGGATTGTCAATCATCCACGGAAAGACCTCGAGGTAAATTCACGGGAGACGCGTCTTGGACCTTGTTGCTGACGTGGACAAGACTACCAGACAAAGCGGGTAAACTAGAGGAGCAATTTGTCTAGGCGGAAAAATTTGAAACACTCCGCGAGAGCCGTTGATGACGGCCAGCGAGATGAAGAAACTCGGAGCAACGGCCGGTGAGGTATGTCGTTCACGTTGGGCCGAGATTCGAGAGCCGGGCCGCCCAACGCCGCAGCACCTTGATGCATCACCCTTCTAGTTTCTAATTTCATTGCATGATATCTTTGTATTTTCCCTGACTGGTTTTGACTCGTGTAGCCAAATCTCGTGAGATCCGAAAAGAGTAATGTACAGCCCGGGGCAACCGTGACTACGTCCTTGCCCTCTATAGCATAATAATTTCACGTCAGGTCCATGTATCGTCATACATGCGCGCGTTTTACTTGCTCCACTCGCCCCTTATCCAGCGAGTCATGAGGTCAAGCGCACCTTCAGGCTCGTCATGAGGAACCAAATGTCCCGCCTGGTATACTCGTGCGAATGCGAAGCCTTGGGCGTGCTTGATCTTGGCGTAGTTCTTGCCCGAACGTGCAGTGAGCTCCAGGGGGCCGGCACTGTTGAAGGCGTCCTTGCCCGGCCACGGCAGAGCATTGGTCCATGCCTCGTTGCCCAGCCAGTTGCAGATAAAGTCGACGTCGCCTGCGTAGATGAGAACGGGGATCTGTGCCAATATGTGCGGAACGTATCTCTGGATCGGGAGGAACCAATCGCCGGCCTGTCGGAAGGCAAGGTTGATCTGGGGGTTGCAGGTGTCGAAGGTCCTGACCTCGACCCCAAGGGTTTGCATGACGTCCTTTCTGTTCAGCCACTGCTGGGCGTAGTTGGCTTCTTTGTAGCAGAGGCTTCCTCCGACACACTTTTTCCGGACGTCGTACGGGTTGAGGTTTGTTTTCAGGTAGGAGGCGAGGAATGGGCCGTCGCAGTAGGCGGCGCTGTCGACACATGCGTAGTGGTTTCCACCGTAGCAGGCCTCGATGGCGCTTCGGCATTGGGGAAGCGCCTTTCGCATACCCTCGCAAGTTTGCTGGTCGAGGACGGCCTTGTGTCCGCCTTTGCCGCAGGCCATGGCCTCATAGTAGCCGTACTGGGTGTACGGATCGGTGAGGCCGTTGCCGATCAGGACGCTTTTGAGGTTGATATTGCGACGACTGTGGGATAATATTTCGTAGGCAGTTGCCGGGATGTAGTGGCCGGCGTAGGACTCGCCGGCAATGTGGAAGTCCTGTTTGGCGTACTGGGGGAATTGCTCGAAGAACAGGGTCATCAGGGCGTAGATGTCGCGGGCGGCGGCAGCTGTGGTGTCGACCTCGGCCTTACTGTAGGAGAAGCCAGTGTTGACAGGCTGATCCAAGAAGATGACGGATGCGTTGCTGTTCCAGGAGTATGGGTTTGCGTGGAGGCTGCCGTTCTGGTCAACCATGGAGGGACCCAACTCCATGAAGAGACCAGACATGGAAGAACAGCCCGGTCCGCCGGTGAGCCACAGGATAACGGGGTCGTTCTTGGGGTCGCTCCGAGATTCAAAGAACCCTGAGTGCAATGAGAATTAGCTGCCCAGTGCCTTGCTTTTTTTTTCCCCAGCTGGCATTGGCCTACAATAGAAGAGATGCTTGTCCGTGGAGTTGTCGTCGAGATATCCACTGAACTGTCTGACCTTATCGACGCCAAGTCGGGACGGGTCGACAGCTCTAGCCCGGAGTTTGTAGTCAACGAGGCGGCCTCCGTAGTTCTTGGAAGCTTTCACATCAGAGCCGTCGATTATATGGCTCCATTCGCTATCTGACCTGCGAAATGACCTGCTGGAGACCGGAACGCCTGCCGTGTTAGGAGATGGTGGGCCTGGAGACGCAGTCACCACGAAGGCTAGCCCCAAGGAAAAAGCTGTGAAGAGATGCATGCTGTGTAATGTGACCCCAAGACGACAGCAGGAAGGCGACGGTCCGAGTATGAAACTGTGGGGGAGGGAGAGACGGACACACTCTTGACGGGTGGTTACTCCCGCAATATATATCCCACCACACGCGGTCTGCTTCATGTAACGTGAAGGCTGGTTTAGTTGGTAGCTGTTGTGCTAACATTCACCACCACCAACATGACCTTCCCTCTTACTCCGCAAGTGGCAAGGGCAAGTACCAAGTTAGCTGGGTACTTGGTACTTTGGTAGACTCTCCCCGACGTCGATCATGAGAGTAGGGTCCAGGCTCCTCTTGCAGTACCGTGGTGTTTGTGGCCACGGGTAGTGCTGCGTGGGCCAAACCCACAGGTGAATCTAGCCTTGCACAGGGAGACGTGCGGTGCGGCTGCCGATCATGGGCACTTGTAACCATGGCCTGTTCCCTATAATGATGGTGATTCACCGTTAGGTAATTTCGGGCTGGACTTGCAAACCTAGAGCAAAGTCAGCTTATCGAGGCACTGAAGCAGGCCATGATTCACCGTACAGCTTTTTTGAAATCACATTCATATTCAACAGAGAGCCCGGCTGGCACGAACCCAGAATGATTAAAGCCATGGGTGAAACATACATACCAAACATTGACTGCCGATCTCATTTCCAAGGCCAGGCCTCAACCGCCGCCATGCGCACCATGCGGCTCGCGGGGTTCAATGGGTCCATGATGTACTAGATAATGGGGACAATGGGACCGGCGTCTTGCTAGTAAGTAGTTGCTAGCAGCCACGTTGGCCCTGGTTGCGATGCTGAGTGCGCCGAGTACGTTTTCCTTGTCGTGTAATAAGCATCCTCAACCATCGGGGGTTTGTCTTGAGCATTTCGGCTGTTCGTCGTGTCAGCGTTGAATCGGCTCGATTTCTGTTCAACTCAACTACTGTAATCTATTGTTAGCCAGCGGCCGACTTGGTAATCGATCCATTGTCGAGGTGACTCTGGAACGGCATGCACTGCCGGCCCTGCCTGAACGCCTGCCTCCCTAGACGGGCAGGTGAGGACTCTGAAACCTCTGAAACTTCTTCCACGGGCCTGTCGAGATATCTTGCCGGAACATCAGGCACCGGCAGCCTGTCAAACCAATCCATTTGGATTTCTGAGAGAATGGCCCCGCCGTGGAGGCTGTTGGCATTACGACGGACCAGAGCTTGCAGTGGAGCTCTCCCGACCAACTCAAACAGTCCCGGGGATATTCCCGCGCCGCACTGGCACGAACGTCAACTCGTTTGCTCGCATCATGACCCGTCTTGGCAGGCGTTCGGAATCGCGGCACCAACGAGGGCTTCCATCAACCGTCTTGGCAATACTGGCGCAGAATAAGGTGGAGTCCCGTTAAATAGGAGGGTGCTTGATGTTTTGTTTTTTTATGCATCCATCGTCTCGTCTCATCCACATTCAGGCTCTGTATGTCTGTTTCGCTCGGCCGTACAAGTTAGACGGCGGGTTTGAACTTGGGTTTTCGACATTTTGTTGCCGTGTGAAACAATAGCGACGACGTAACCTCGCCCAGGGTATCGAGTTTTACTTGTTTAGCACATATGCATGAAGTAACTACTCCGTACTATGCATTAATCACATTTGAAATATGCACCTAGGGATATATTCATGTAAGCATTTCCACACCCACGAGCCACGACGACTTGCCGTCAAACAAAATCCAATCAAATCGCCATGTTGAAATTACTACTAGTCTCATGTTGAAAAGAAGATGCGTGGACAAGAATCACGGAGAATCGTGAGGATCCCCGGTGTTCTTGGCCTTGTCTCCCAGCGGCCGAGTAAAGAAATAACTGCGTTCCCATCCGTCGAGGTCATCCACGACGGTCTCCAGCACCAGCTCGTACCGGCCGATCTTGGGGAGGACAACAGCCCAGATTAACCAATACACGCCTCCGGCCAGAATCACACCAAAGCCGACGACGCAGTGGATCCAGTACGGCAGGCTCTCATACACACTCTGCCCCTCCTCGGGTGGCACAAACGGCGCCACGACGAGGTAAATGTTGCTCAGGAGGAAAAAGACGACGACGGGGAGGGTTGCCCTGAGGGGAGGGCTCCAGCTCCTCCGAGCCCGGTTGCGGTAGAGGTGAATCAGCCCGCCCGCGACAAAGGTGTTGACGATGGCAAGCGGGTACGAAATGAGGTTGAGCACAAAATTGTACGCGTCGCCAGAGGGGGGCGCGAGGATGGTGATGGCCGTGACGAGCCAGTGCTCGAAGAGGCCGGCGAGGGGGGCGTTGAAGGGCCGGTTGCTGGCCCAGAAGCGCGACAGGGGGAGGACGCCCTCGCGCCCGAGTTCCTGAACCAGGCGGCCCTGGGAGAAGATGACGCTCAGGACGTTGCCAAAGGCGGACAGGGCAACAAAGACGGACAAGGCGCGCTCGGCCGACTGTCCAAACATGTTGCGGAAGAGCGAGGCCGCCACCAGGCGCTTCGACTCGAGCATCTCCTCCCTCGAGACGCCGGCAAAGTAGGCGACGTTTGCGAGCATGTACAGGACGGAAATGGTGCCGAGGGCGATCGGGGCGGCGAACTTGAGCGTCCTGGCTGGGTTCCTGGTCTCGCTGAGGGCATAGTTGGCGTTGCTGTAGCCCACGAAGCTCCAGATGACGTTGTACAGGGCCGTGACGACGCCGTACGCGCTGCTGGTCGTTCCCTCGAACGGCTTGGAGAAGTTGTTGTTCTCCCTGACCTTTTTGAGGTTGACCAGCGGGGATATGACGATGATGACGACGACGAGGATCTTGAGGACACCCAGAAAGTTCTGCAGTCGAATCCCCCATTTCAGCGCCGTGCCGTGGATCAAAAACGCCGTCGTCAGACACGCCAGGGCGATGCCGCGCTGATTCCACCGCGTCACCTCGACCTGCGCGGCGTGCAGGATGTACTCGCCGAAGATGACTGAGTTGCCGGCGGCCCACCCCAGCAGGATCACGTAGCCCGTGTACAGCGACGTGGTGAGGAACCTGGGCTTGCGGTACACGAACTCGAGGTAATTCTTCTCGCCGCCGTTGCGGGGCAGTCCGGTGCCGAACTCCAAGTAGACGGCTGTTCCGGCGGCGGCGATGAGCATGCCCACGAGCCAGATGATGAGCGACAGGCCCGGGGAGCCACACTGGGCGAGGACCGTGGCCGGCGTGGCAAAGATGCCGGTGCCGATGATGCGGTTGAAGATGAGGAGGGCAGCCGAGGGGATGCCTATCTGGCGCTTGTTCTGGCGGGCGATTTCAAGCTGGCCTGTTTTCACGACTATCAGGTCAGTCAGTCAGCCAGTCAGTCGAGTGTGCAAAGACGGGTGAAACACTCTTGGCAACGCAACAAGGGCATACCATTCTCTGCGTCGGACCCAGAGCCGGCCTCGGCCTCGCTCGGATTCACCCGGATGTGGTGTTTGCCCCCCTCGCGGGCGCCTCCAACAAGGCGGTCCATTCTGGTACGTCGGCTATTCTTCCTCGTCTATAATGCAGGTGGATGGACGGCAGGGTCGCCAGACATGTCCAGCTCACGTGCGTATCTCGACGACGGATAGGCGATGCCAAGCGCCCCAGATATATAATATTATATGTCAACGAGGACCAACAACAACACCCCGAACCGGAGGGAGAGCAGCCAATGCCCGAAAAGGAAAAATATGCACAACGACCCCAATGAAAATTAGGAAAAACAAAAAAAGAATCCGGCAGACTGCCACAGAGTGCACCATCTAAATATATATAAATTGAGAAACCCTTGCCCGCCGCAGCGCGAAGCCAAGAGTCCGGTCCCATAGGCCCCAAGCACATCATCGTGGTGCGGTGCAAAACGCGGTCGACGGTGGAGACGCAAAGCGGGCGCCGCAACCCATCAGAAGCTGCCGGCGGCCCCTGTTGGCCCCCCCCCCCGAGCGGGGTCTCGCGAGAATGGTGCCATCGAACCCCGGGGTTGACAGGTCTCGGGCACGTTGCGGACCGGAAAACATCGAACGCAGAGCACGATGGGCTCTTCTGCTCCTTTTGGCGGCAGGCCTCACGCGCCGGGCTGCAAAGAAGTCCGACCGCTCCGTACGGAGTACATCTTTGTACCGTGCCGCGCAGCGCATCAACCGGGTCAGAACCACCAACTTACTAGTTACCGGCTGACTGTTGTTCCATGTCCAAGGAAAGGAAATAAAAGAATGCCATGCGTGGTTTAAAAAAAAATGGAGCAAGGTGGTTTTTCTCGGCACTAGCTTCGATGACGCGATCGACGGCAACCACCCGTTTTAGGGACCCGTGGGCCAATGGGAGATTCGAGGCGCTCCGGGAGGTGGCAAGTGAGAAATGAATGGGCGGCGAGCCTAGCCAGGCCTTGGCGCTTTTGGCTTTTAAGCTTGCAGCGCGCTTGGCGGCGGTGGTGGTGGTGGCGGCGCGGTGACGGCGGCGTCGTCGTCGTGGCGGCACGGAATGTTCTGTGCTTCTTTGGTGCGCAGGCTGAGATGAGCATGGACATGGCGGCACGTGGTCTTGTCTGTCTGGCGAGAGCAGGACTTGTCTGTCTAGCGAGAGCAAGACTCGGCTCTTTTTAATTTAGATAATTTGAAGTTTGTTACAGATTTAGGCATAAATTCAGGATAGATTATAGTTAGCTAGTGTCAGGCACAGACAGGGTGCGTGGTGCCGACTCAAAAGGCCTTGATACGTCCGGTTCTCGAGCGCGTCTCGCCAGCATGGCCCTGGAGTCCTGGAGTCCTAGAGTTTCTGTCGATTCTTTGACCAATGGCGTGACACGTGACACGTGGAGTTGCCAAATCCCAGCCCTGCCTCACTTCTCACCTCCATCGTTTACCACGCAGACAACCTCGCGCTGTCGTCGCGCAACTACATTCTCCCACAGGCGTCACCACTCGCAAACAGTCATCTCGTCCAACATGGATTGATTGTGTGAGTATATTGCGTGCCTGTCGGCCATGAGCGTCTAAACAAAACCCCCCCCCCCCCCCCCAGACCTCCCCTTCTATTGTCCACGCCGTGTTGCTTCCAAAAAGGAGTGTCCAGTGCAAGGAACATTGGTGCCAACTTCCAAGCGTGACTCTGCTTTGGCCTGGTCCCAATGTCCCTCACATCAACGCCGTTGCAAAACCTCCACGACAGTCAGGCGCGCCCTCTCGACTGCCCGGTCCAAAACACAACGTCCAAAAATGTACACGACGTATGCGTCGCTGTATGCAAACGGGTACGGGACAAGACGCACGCGTCGCAAGGGCCAGTCCCATGCCATGACTTCCCGGCACGGCATCTGCTTCTAATCGTTTAATTCTGCCGGCAAGCAGTGGCAAGTGGATGCAAGCTTGCCTATGCAATGGCCCTCATGGTCTCAACAGGCACAGTAGCATCAATGTGAGTGCAGTTGACAGTGCGATCGGAATAGATCTGGCCCATCTTCCAGTCCGGGTTCGTCCAGGTGGCGTCGTCGCAGGTCAGGTTGAGCTTGAGGCCTCCCTCGGCCCAGAAGCGGCTGCCCTCGCCGCGGCACTCCCACGTCTGGTTGACCTTGAGTTGGTCTTGCTCGGGCCGCGAGAAGGCGAAGCTGGCAGACTGGCCGGGCCAGGACCGGCTGCAGTCGTAGTTGAAGTTGCCGTAGAAGAAGTCGCTCAGCTGATTCGAGGTGCCTGAGCACTGCGTCGGCTTGGAGGGGAAGCTGGGGTTGAGCAGGGTGAAGTTGACGTAGCCCCAGGAGTTCTGGTGCGCCGGCGTGGTGAATATGTAGCTGGCGTGGAAGTCAAAGTCCTTGACTTGCCAGTTCTCCATGCGTGCGGATTTCTCGGTGCAAGGGTTTCCGGTGCGGAGGTCAGGAGTTGACGGGGCGGCGAGGGCGGCGCCGGCCAAAAGCAGAGACGTGAGGAGGTTGACCATTTTGACGGGGGTTGTTGTTGTTGTTGTTGTTGTTGTTGTTGTTGTTGTTGTTGAGGTTTTGAGGGAGAGGAGAAGAACGATCTGAGGAATGGTTTTATCTTCTTTTCAAAACAAGATGAAGCAGGCGAGGTTGTTTGCTGTGATGTCTTGTGTGAGATGATGTCTCTCTTTTATACTTGGGGAGGGCATCTCGCCACATACTTATAACCGCAGCAACAATGGGCTCGTCGGCTTATCAGAAAAAGAACAGCCGAGCAGCATGGAGATTGCCGTCTCCTGCGTTGGCCGAGAGCCAGAGACGGCTTTGATCCTTCCGAATGATGCGAAGCGAGTCCGGACCGGTCAGGTTCGGCTGGGTGGTGGTGGGCTGGTCTGTGTGCGCGCTCGCGTGTGTGTGTGGGCGGGCAACCAGCTATCAGCTATTGGGGTTGGGGTGTTGACTGATGAGGTTGGTGATGAGGCAGAAAAAAAGACAGAAATAGAAAAATAGAAAAAGTTGGACGGTACCAGTGAGCAGGGAAGCAAGGGAAAAGAAAAAGTCACCAGACGTCAACATCCAGCCAAGGATATGACGTAGCACCGACTTCGTATTTTCTGAGGCCATACGAAAGGCATAGCAGGCAGCTAGCTGCTCGGCACTAGGCAGATAAGAGACTGGCGTGTTTTTGGCTCTCAATGGCCCAAGCTGATTGGGCGGCCGGGGGGTGCGACGAGGAGCGCCGGAGGAGGAGGGGTCGTCGATGCCGCATCTCGCATCTTGGAGCAAACACTGAGTTTCGCCTACTTCCTTTCCTGCCTTGGCAGCTACGGGCAGCTACGTTACGGAGCCAGGCCCCCACGGAGGTGACGAGAAGATCAAGTCAAGAGTCGAGACTCGAGTGGCCGCCGGACCGTCATGGCTCGCTCCAACGTCAGCCCCGCGCCAGCAGTATTTGATAATGCTGCTATAGCCTATGGCTTGCCGGGTTGCGAACCCATGCACCCGGCCGGCACCGGCACAGCTCAAGTCAAAGCGACGTCATGGTAAGCCGCCGCTTGCAGGGAGTATGAAGATGATGGATTGACGTTGTTGTTGCGAGGTTTCTGTGTGCGCTCCGCCATGAGCACGAGCGCCTCACCGCGTCGTGTCGACAGCTGAGACACTGCAATCTCAGGTGGTCATAAACGAGTGGCATTTACGGAGCACCAGCAGTCATTATTCCTCTGCCAGCGTATGAACCACCAACCAGTACGGAGTACCTGAGTCGAGAACCATGAACCGCCGAAAATGCTACCGACAAAGAACGAAACGAAACGGACGGTCCACACGAACCACGGCGTCGGGGCCCAAAAATGGCAGCACGCTTCCAGGGCCCGGAGCAGCGTGCGCACCGTCGTGGGTCGTGACTTGTACGCCAAGACGAGAGGCATCGGGCAAATGCCGATCTCATACTGTACGTCCTCCGTACGTGTGTCCTGCGATAAACTTGGACGGGGAGCCACCTCAGGCCTCTTTGCGCATCCAAGTCACCACCGTCCACCGGGCGGGCCGGTGAAAAAACTTTCAAAGGACATGTGCAGCGACCCAGACGCGGCACCCGGATCTCGTATTCCCCTGCCGCGTTGCGTTGGCGCCGTCCCAGTTGCTTCGTATACGGAGCTGAGCAGTATTCTGTTGTTGTTGGGCCGCTTCAACCTCAACGGTCGGTCAGCTGTCAACAAGACATGCAGAGGAACGGACGACCATGGCCGGAGCAAAAATCGTCCATACTCTTTCCCCATGAGTGGTATACTCCGGACCCTCCCTCATTGCCGTCACGCCGCCCCGCCATGTGTTGGTTTTTCTTGACAGCCTGGGCTGGCTGCATGTTGTGGGCGCCTGCACCAAGCGCACCTTGCTTGGGTGGCGTCGTCAGTACGGCGTACTACGGAGTAGGACCATCAACTTGCTCGACACGTGCCGAGAATAGATCCGGACCTCGCATGACTTTTGACCAGGCGGCACACATGCACATGCATGCTGCAGGTGATTTTCCCTCGCAGCCGGATTGAGACGTCGCCGTTCCACAGCCCGTCTCTCGAGGCCGAGAAGAGCTATTTCCTTGTTTGAGGTGTGGTGGTACGGGATACCCAACGACACTTGCCTGTCTGCAGGCAACAACGGGTGCGTGGAAGCATGGTTTATCATTCTTGGCTCACATCGATCGATGCAGCTCAAACGGGAAGTCGGGGGGGGCGATGTGGTGGTCAGATTCGAGCGGCGCCACTGCCCATGTCCCGGTGGAATATCATGCCATCAATTGATGTCCAGCTGATGGCCCCGGCGGCGGCGGCGGCCGTCCGACAGGAAAACCCTTGCTTCCGGGGATCCCGTCAAAGCTGGACAAACGTCTTGGCCACGAACACCCTCATCGCTAATCGGCGTCGTTCCCACACTTCCGGCATCGCCCCTCCGGCGCCAAGGCCGGGACACGAAGGGAGGATCCCGTTGCGGTGCGTTGCCAGAGCTGTGGCGAAAGCAACGTAGCTCTTTGCGACTTGAGATATTTACTAGGACTCTTGTTGTTATAGTGTTTCTAGGCACCCCGTACTCTGTAGAGCAATATAATATATATTTGAATACTCCGTACTAGGTTCATGATTGGCTAGAGTGTAAAATGCACATTTAAAGGCCATTCCCACGATCCATCCATCCACATCAGAGCACACACGAATCGGCACGGACGGGCAGCGCCAGCGGCAGTGGCAGCAGCGGCGGGCCATTCAACCTCGTGTGACGCGCAGCGAGTCGAACCTTGGCTGAGCTGGGCCGAGATGGCCTGCTCCTGCTCCTCGACATGTCTGATGTTTGCCGTGAGCCAGGAACCAGACCGTAGCTTCCAAGCCAACACGTCTCGAGACTCCAAAGACCTCGACCCTGTTTTCCCACCCACGGGGAAGCAGGAGGAGCTCTGGCGACTCCAGGGACTCATTCCCCTCACCGCAGTGTACGTACGGCTACACGTGTGAACGTGTGATGTACGTACTTCTCACACGCTATGGGGCTGTGAGTCACGCAGGTGAATAACGGCCCTCGGGATGGCGCCATTTTTGGGGGGGTGTAACGTGCAGGTCTCGCGAGGCACGTCGAGCGGACAAGACGACGAAGCCGGCGGGTAAATCTCGGCCAGGGCGGTTCAACTGGCTGTTGCTGGCTTCGAGACGATGCCACTGGTCCAAGACAGAATCGCCTCCCTCGTGCGTTCAGCTCGTCGAGGTGCCCCCCTGTATTTCACCGGGAAAGCGAAGGCGAACTTGTCTCGAGGCACAACAGGTTGGACAGTGCGCCGCACGGTGTCCCCCACGCTGCGGCCGAGGGCCCGTGCGTGCGCGGGGCTGCCAAAAGGCTGCCCTGCCGTAGGTGCCGCGTCCGCAACCTACTTAAAGCTGTACGGGGAGGGTACGAGACGACGTGCATTCATTCGCCATGCTCCGTACCGGGTTGCCCGTCCGTCGCCGCAAGCGACGCTCGAGCGCTGATGGCTGCGACTGACATTGAAGCAAGAGGCAGCTTCGCGTCCTGACGTCGCCACTTCTACCGGCGCCGTGGGCCGTGGGCCGTGGGCTCATGGCGGCCTGGCGGTTGCGACGCCGGCGTCGGGACCGAGCTCACGCGGCACCATGGTTCTACTTGGACGAGGATTTGTTCTTTTTTTCATTCCTGATGGTCTCGCGGGGTCCGAATTGGACGAGGATACTAGACGGCGCAGATTCCTCCTTGTTCATCCTTGATCGTGTCGCGGCTCGCATGCCCTCTGTTGCCCTTGGGCGCGTCGCAAATTAGAACATGGGGAAACATCTTCGAACCGGACATGCGCCGTACATCAGCCTCCCGTCCAATGCCGCGTCAAACGCGGCCCCGAGCACACTCCGCCCAGTACGGGCGTGCGAGGGTCCTCGTCGAGATTGCGAATGCAAACTCGTCCGTCTCCGTGCCCCCCCAGCACAACCGAGTGATGCATCACCAGCCCGCCGGGACGACATGACCGCTTCGGCTCGAGTTCGAGTTGTCGACCTGGGGGCCGTCATGCGCGCCAGCCATGTGGCGGCAGCCTTCAAAGCCGGTACTTGGTCCAATCAATGCCCGTCGCGTTCTTGTAGCACGCGGACCGGACTGCAAACCGGTAGTCGATTGGCGAGCCGCCACGCGGAGAGAGGGGCAGCAGATCGGCGCACTCGGGGAGGAGGCGGACGGGCGCGCAGCCCCTCGGGACGTGGCTGCCGGGCGAGGGATCCTCCGGGCGAGTCGTCCCGGCGTCGGCGTGTCTGATGACGCGCTGGGTGCCTCCGACGGGCAGGGCGTCGGGGCAGACGGCGTACGTCTCCGGCGTGAGGAAGGCGAGCGGGCCCTCGTAGTGCGTGACGCCGATGCCTCTGTCGCCGCGGCCGCCTGACATGGTGACCTCGGAGAGCGTGCCTGGTGCCGCGGGCGCCCGGTCGATCCGCCAGCTCTTGTAGGTGTCCCAGTCGGTCCAGATGGTGGTGGCGTTGTCGGCCGAGGCTTCCTTCGCGGTCCCGTTGACGAAGAAGATGCGGCCGTATCGGTGCTCCTCGCCGGCGACGACGGCATCCGTCTGCACGCCGTAGTGCGCGCCCGTGACGTAGGTTCCGTGGATTGGGGGGCTGAGGTCGCGCGAGAGATCCGTGACGTTGACCACGAGCCGGAAGCCTTTGGCCTGCGTTGTCGCGGGCCAGGCTGGCTGCGGCGGGAAGGCCGACGCGAGTCCCATGAGACTGAGGGCAAGGAGCGTCTTGGTCATGCTGACGGCGGCGTGGGGAGGTATGGATGGATGGGGGCTTCGAGGCGAGAAGCGGGCTGGTGATTGAGGCGCGTGAGGGATTGCTGGCTGGTGTAGATTGAGCGAGGCTGAGTCGAGAGTCGAGAGTCGAAAGTCGAAAGTCCAGACTCCAGCCGAGACTGGTCGGGCAGCAAGTTTTGTTTCGGCGCGGCAAAGAATCTCGTGTTACGTGCTTTGCACACGATACGTCGCACTCAAGTCGACAATGGCAAAATTCTCTGCCGGCGGGATTTGGATTTCAACCACGCACCAAGAGATGAATGACGTCGTCGATCAATCTGGTGGTGATGACACGGTTGTCGGTTTTGCGTCGCCGCGGCCGGCGTCGAGACGAACAGCCGCCCAGCCCCGGGCTGTACTGTGCGCCTTGACTCGATCACCTTTCTCACCTGTAGCACAGCTTGATGACCAGGTGGCCAAGAATAGTCTCGTACGGCAAAGGGCCTGATTCACAGGTCCCCAGGCGTCGCCCAAGATGTCACTTGACATGCGTGAGCTGTTGGCAACGTCGGCCCAGGGTCAACACCAAAAGGTCAAATGGTTAGCCGTCCATCTGTGGAGAGCCAAAATACCGCCCCGTCTGGTCCGACAGCTTGTCAGCGGCACAGGAAAGCAAAGTGGCGGAGCGCCTGGGCCGGTGGATGAGCCGCTCAGAAGTTGTGTGGATGACGACACTCGACCCGTCGAGGGATTTTGCCGCCGGCCTGAAAGCATCGGCCGTGACGGCTTCGGTGATCCGACTCCGCCAAGTCGACAACGTTTGTCACGGACAAACTTGCCGCCGGCTGAGGTGGCGTTGCTGTCTTGTTGTGTCGCCATCGCCCACGCCCTGCTCGCATGCCCGATACGTTCGCTCGGGCTGTTTGATAATGGATGATGCCAGGCGGGATAGTGTGAGTCATTCTACA
Organism: Metarhizium album ARSEF 1941; assembly: GCF_000804445.1. NCBI lineage: Eukaryota > Fungi > Ascomycota > Sordariomycetes > Hypocreales > Clavicipitaceae > Metarhizium > Metarhizium album. Next base: position 1,122,525 of record NW_024467579.1, on the reverse strand, counting down.
GACAGAGTCAACTAGCTAGGAGACACCATCCTTTCTTGTCTCTCTGCGCAATGCCAGCCTGTCACGCGGTAACCTGGCTATCCCTCACACGAGCGGCTCAGACTTGCACCATGTCCTACCAGGGATGCGGCGGTTTTTCTTCGCAACGCGTCTCTGTGGCCTCTCCCGTGCTAAGCTGCCATGATGCTCCTCCCTCCGTCTTCTGTGATCCGTTCTCTGACGCGAATCTTCATCACCCCTTGGCCCAAATGGATCAGGCCGCTCCCAGGGTCGACATGCGAAACCGGAGGATCCTGGCCAAGACTCCATGTTGCAAGGTCGTCGGCAAGTCCGTTGATCGTGTCATCCTGTTTTGCTTTCCTGACACCAACGATGGCGCTCGGGCAGAACATGAGAGCTTCCCCTTGACGAAGTGAGATGATGCGGCCGAGGAGTCCAGCCAGGCTTGCAGCACTACTGCCGCCAGACTCATCCTCTCCTGCTTTGGTCTTCTTCTCACTCAAACTTGCCCCGGCCAAGTGCTTCCTCAGACTCTCCAGCCAACTCGGAGAGGTGAAGCGGTGCACAATGGTGACCGTGCAAAGGTCCAGAAGCGTCGGCGAGATGGTTGGCTCCTGAGTCGCAATGACTATACGAGCGCCCAGGTGTCTCTGGAGGCGAATAGTCGACACAAGAGACTCGGTCAGACTCTGGCTCTCCGCGCTTTCCGTCATGTACTTGTGCGCCTCGTCGAGTGCAATGACTCGTCCCATGTCGGACGAGTGTTGCTCCAGGAACAAGCTGAGACAAATATTGAACAAGGAGCAGGCAGACTCGGCCGTGACACAGGGACATGACAGGTCGACAATCGTCAGCTGCCCAGCCTAGCGACGGGGGTAGCAGTGGTTAGTGCACGAGGACTCTCTCAAGCCGGTGGGTGGTGGATCATCTCCTACTTTTGGTTCCCAGGCGCTGGCTGTATTTTCGAGTTCATCGAGGCACAGGTGAGACTTGTCCCCCCACGGGTCGCAAGAACCGCGGCAGGGTATCTTGCTTTCCGCGACATCTTCCCGTGCCATGAAGCTCTCGAGCGTGTCGAGCCGTTGTTTGAGGGGCGCCGACTGCCCTGGCGTGAGTCCCTCTGCCGCAATGGCCCTCCGAAAGGCTCTGTAGTTGAAGAAGCCGCCATTCTTCTGTTGCTCGATCCTGAGGTCTCGCAGGATGCGAGTCACAATGTGCAGATACAGAGGCATCGTCCCCTCCTGGATAGAGCTGACGGCCATGAGATCCAACATTCGTTTGGTGTTCAGATCTCGCTGGCTGATTCGGAGCTCCTGCACCTCGACGTTTGGGAGCGTCTCGTACAGCCTCTGTGCATGTGTATGTATGATTAGGATACGACTTCTGTATTCTCCTGCTCAACCATGTCGCCGTCCACTTACTTTGATCTGTTGCACATTTGTTGGCGGGCACAGGACGCGGACTTTGACCCCCGCGTGCGAAGAGATGGAGGCGGCTTCGCAGCGCTGGCCTCTGTTGTCGGAAAAGAAGGGGTCGTAGTGGAATACTATCCCTGTCAGAGGCCGCGGCAACGTGTTGGCCTCCGTGGGGATGAGGCAATTCTCAAGCAGGCAGCTCAGGGTATGGCTTTTCCCCGAGCCCTGGCTGCCGCAGATGAAGACGCTCGACGGGGCTCTGATGTTGTAAAAGACTCTCGGATCGCCTTGAGCATCCGGAACGGCCTCGCGGTCCTCGGCTCCACGAAGCTTGGCAACGTCGCCTCCCAAAAGTCCGTACTGGGTGAAGACTTCCTCGCCCGACGAGGACGTGCTGTTGCCGTGCTGCCTGACGAGCTCCGTGAACACGGGCGTGCCGCTGATCTCCCTATCCTCCAAGCTCTTTGTAGCTGCTTGGATGAGGGCAATTTGCTTCTTGAGCGAGCTGCAAGGTTCTGTCCCGTCCATGTTGTCGGGGGACCCTGGCTTGCGCGCACCAGCATCCAAAATATCGACTTGGCCCGTCAGAAAGCCCCCGTCGAGATGGAGGGGGAACGAGGGAGTTTGATTTGAGCCGCATGTATCGGCTGTGTCTTGAAAAGTGGTGTTCTTCAACGTGTTGGATAGCGTCATGGCCTCGGTCTTATATAGAACAGCACGGGGAAGAACTGTGAACTTGAGTGGCTACGACAGGCTGTGAATCAACTGCCTCGGCGGGCTTAGGATGAGAGGAAAAGTTTTCATTAATCTCACTTTATCCTCACTTCCCCCATCCCCGCGCATGAGGCCAGCTTTGAAGCCGTGGTGACATCATGTGTGCGTGCCACGGTATTGCCTGAGGCAGGTTTGTCTGAACAACTGGGCGAAACGAGTTGGCTCCCGCCAGACTTGGAAGCCTCCGTCCTTGTTGGTTATCAGTTCGTCGTGCGTTCTCCGTGGAATTGTAAAGTCTGCGGGATACGACGTGGCTACATTTATGCCTGTGGTCGCTCCTCTTTTCTCGTCATCTCTCTCAAGCGACGATGAGCTCGTCCATACCAGTGTCAGGGACAACAGGCAGCGCAGCTTCACAGCCCAGCCTCACGGCATTCCGAGTCGTCGAGTCGTCCGAGGATGGGCTGTCATGTCATGTCTTGGGCAAACTATGGAGCCCTCGTCTCCATGAAGCCACGGCTGCAGGGAAGGCGGGGTTTCGTTTCTTGCTCGAAAACACCGCCTCATTCAATGTTCAAACGGATGCATCATCCACCAGCACCCCCCCGGCACGGTATCCATCGATTTCTCATCTCTTCACCTCCTCGAGGCATCGACCGTTTGTCGTTTGCTCGACAATGGCCAACGTCGATACGTCGCTTCCGCCGGAGCCGTCGGGCGCAGCCGCCGAGTTGGCATCCCGCCATTCCTCCGAGCACGCGCTCAAACTCTACGGCGGATGGTTCTGCCCCTTCGTCCAGCGGGTCTGGATCACATTGTGTGAGAAGCAAATCCCCCATCAATATGTTGAGATCAACCCGTACAAGAAGGAGGCCGACTTCCTGGCCCTGAACCCTCGCGGCCTGGTACCAACCCTAGCTGTCCCCGTCGGCGCAGACGGCAAGACCCAGAAACCGCTGTACGAAAGTCTGGTTGTCTGTGAATTCTTGGAGGAGGCGTATTCGGACGAGGCCAAGTACGGCCGTCGTTTGCTTCCGTCGGATCCGTACGAGCGTGCCCGTGCCCGGTTATGGATCGACCACGTCAACTCGAGAATTATCCCGGCATTCTACAGGTTTCTGCAGCACACGCCAGAAAAGCCGTTCAGCATTGAGCAAGCTCGTGCAGAGCTGCACAGCCACATACGAACACTCGCGGAGCAAATGGATCCTGGCGGACCGTGGTTCTTGGGCGAGCACATAAGTCTAGTAGACATCAGTCTGGCTCCGTGGGCAAACCGGTTATGGTTGCTGGATCACTTCAAGTCAGGCGGACTGGGGATTCCTCCGCAGACGGATGGTGATGCCGTCTGGCGACGCTGGTTCGAGTAGCACCACGCCATCGTCGACCGGCAAAGCGTCCAGGACACCTGGAGCGCCGACGAACGATATATCATCGCCTACAAGCGCTACGCGGACGATACGACAAACTCGCTCGTTGCGCAGGCCACGAGGCAGGGGCGGGGTTTGCCGTAAATTCGGACCTTGCTTGACTTTGACGCGTCTCCCAAAGAAGGGGCGAGACCTTGGAGGAGAAGAACGTCGTGTGCAGTGTTGTGTCCCAGTCTCGTTGAGACCGGTGCTGGAGATGCTTGTTTTTTTTTCGCGAGCACCCTTGTTTTGAGAGAGTCTGGTAGTTATAATTTCTCGCTGATATTCGATCATGGTTGCCGGCTGCCCAGACTTGCTTGGCCTTTGACTGTGACAAATGACGTTGGCTGCTTCCCGTGTCACAAAGGTACAGGGTAGTCTACACACTGTGACCCAGTGACGCAGAGCGGCAAAGTGCACAGTGCAAATATAGACCTCGCACCACCCGGCAGATAAACCTCGACGCCTCGCCCACGGGAACTGTCAAAGAGTGCCTCGCGCAACCTCTTCGCACCCAAGCCAACGGCCGCTGCGCCGCCATGTCGGACCAAGGAATCTCGCGCTTCACGCCGCAGAACAAGACGACGCACGAGCGTCTGTCGACAAACACCGTCGGGCTCGTCGCGCTATCCGACTTTCGCAAGCGGAGAGCAGAGGTGCTCGAGCAGCAGGAGCGCGAAGCTCGCGAGGCTGCCATCTCAGGCACGTCCACACCGGACCGTTCTCTGACAGGCACTCCTGACAACGCCGGCAGTGAATCGAACAGCGGCCCGGGTGCACGGGTGCGGCCGCCGAAGAAGAAGCAGAAGCAGGGCAAGAAGCTGCTGTCCTTTGACGACGAGGAACATGGCGACAGCGAGCCCAGCAGCAATCCCGACTCCAAGCGCGAAGCGAAAGACGCGGACCCAGACCCCGATAGCGAAACGGGCAAGCCAAAGTTCAAGGCGAACGTGAGCGTTGGCATCGTGCCCAAAGCCGTCACCAAGTCGGCCCTGCGCAAGGAGGCCTCCCAACGAGAGGCGTTGCGACGAGAATTCGTGGCGGTCCAGGAAGCAGTCAAGGCCACGGAGATTGCGGTTCCCTTTGTCTTTTACGACGGATCCAATATCCCAGGGGGGACCGTGCGGATGAAGAAGGGAGACTTCGTCTGGGTGTTCCTCGACAAAAGCCGCAAGGTCGGTGCCGAATTGGGTGTTGGGGGCCGAAGTAATGCGCGGAGGGGTTGGGCACGCGTTGGCGTGGATGACTTGATGCTCGTGAGAGATACCGTTATTATTCCACATGTAAGGCTCTATACTGTCTCAAACTACCGCACTGTTCACGTTGCTGACTTGAGGACGTCCATCTAGCATTACGACTTTCACTTCTTTGTGATGAACAAGACCGTTGGACCCAGTGGCCGCAGGCTATTCGACTACAGCTCCGAGGCACCCGTGGTAGAGGAGCCTGCCGAGGACAACTCTGGTCTGTCTACCGAAAACCATCTCAGCACGTCTGCGTCGCGGGCAGCCGCGGCGAGGTCTTTGGCGAGCATCGATACCCTTGAAGGGGCCTCGGAAGACCCCACGTTGACCAAAGTGGTGGATCGTCGGTGGTATGAGAGAAATAAGCATATATACCCCGCCAGTACTTGGCAGGCGTTTGATCCGGAGAAGGACTATGCCGGTGAGATACGCAAGGACACCGGCGGCAACACGTATTTCTTCTCGAAATGACGCATCGACGTCGGTGGGCAGGGCGGGTGGTCGATTTCAGCCTTGTTACGCCAGGGCGTCGAGTAACACTGCCCGTGGGCGCCTCGTCCGACGTCATGGGTGGCGCGTCTCCGACGCTCGACACGCTGACAATCTTCCACGTCTGTTCTTGGTTCGGCTCGATCGTCACCCCAAGAACTTCCACAACGCGAATGTCGCCCCGCCGACCACCAGCCACCCCGGCCAGAACAGCAACAGGATGATGGAGTTTCCGCTCCCGAGGATAAAGACGGCAAACTCGTAAAAGAGGTTCCTCCTCAACACGCGTGTTGTCTTGGCGTCCCAGAGATTCGCAAAAGCCTTGGCGGACATGTTGAAAGCGTGAACGGCGCCAGACTCGGTAGCGACATAGGCCCGGATGGTGAGGAAGCGACTTGCACAAAGGGCGCTGACGACGGCGAGGCTCGTGACGAAGCAGGTCTGGATGTACAGGAAGGAGGAAAATGAGCTGATTATGTACTGGAACCGCGCGGCGAAAGCAAGGAGTGGCCACAAGCGGCCGATGACAGTCGAGCGAGGGTTTATGGAAACCACGGGCTCCACCCTCGAAGCTGCCAGAAGCGAACCCTTGTCCATCGTTGCAGGCGGACGGCCCGTCTGTCACGGCTTTGTTTGCGTCTGATATAGATGATGCGGACAGGGAACAGGGAACAGGGAACAGGAGACGCGGCAAGACGTTGCTCTGCCGAGGCTGTCGACGTACGGAGTACGCACAGTGGTAATTAGATCAAAGGGAAACGTGTCTTCAACATGGACTTTTTATATCCTCAGGACACGCAGACAGCCTCACCGAGGGTCCCCCTCCTCCGCTCGTCCACCAAGACCGCTCCTCCTCCGCAGGCACGAGCCCACCCAACCAAATTCCCTCCATGGAGCAGATGCAGCCACAGGAGGCGACACTGGGGAACACCTGTCGGAGGATGTTCCTCGAACAACCCGGCGCCTGGGCACATTGCCGATCCGCGACGCTTCACTCGTCCAAGCCCCGGGGACGCGTCGGGGCTGACCTGTCGGTGAGCTTTTGGACAGCGGCCGGCCCACGGAGGAGAAGGAGGAGGAAGAGGGCTTGTGCTGGACATCTGAAAGCACGAGGCCAAGGGAGCCACCCGACAAGTCCCGTGGGCGGGCGAACGACGCAACGGCACGCTTCCACGTGGGACTGCTGATTCGTCGGCCGGCCCGAGAAGCGCCTCCGGAACCGCATTTCGGATTGCCATTGTGCGAACTGGGTTTGTGCCAGCCACGTTGGTGGGAAAACGCAATGCACGGCGGCGCCCAGGTATTTGCGGCGCGGGACCGAGTTTGAGAATGTACATTGCGGTGTGCAGATGTGTCGTCGTGCCAAGCCGGCTCTGTGGGCGGTGATTGGCCGGCATGTGTGGTCCTGGGATCATGGCTTTCTTTTTTTTTATTTTTATGAATAGTTGTGTGACTGAGTAATGCAAGCATGTTACTAGTTCTAACTTCCGCGGTTAGTTTTACGCCAGCACACACTAGCACAAGCACAAGCACAAGCACAAGCACATGTGTTTATAGTGGGATATGCACACGTACATGCACACTTGGACATTCACAACCAGCCATCTTGAATACCCTCACTACACAACAACTCGTCGCATCAACGCCATTCCGACTGTACCGAGTACAGCAACAGCCATGTCACCTCCCGCCCCGTCGCCTTACACACAAGCCTTTGGTAGACACCTCCCTCATCTAGAACACTACACCGCCGCCGTCGCATATCACATCCGCGCCGTTCATGTACGAGCCCGCGTTGCTCGCGAGCATCACCACCACGCCGGCCACCTCGTCCGGCGAGCCCATCCTCCCGAGCGGATTCCTCTCACACCACGTCCTCCTGGCATCAGCCGGCCCGTCGCCCTAGTTCAGCATCGTGTCCACGTACCCGGGGCTCACGCTGTTGACGGTGATGCCGTACCTGGCCCACTCGGCCGCCTTGGAGCTCTTGAGCAGACGACGGCCGCCTTGCTCGCATTGTACGCGGCCTGCGGCTGGGGAAAGCTGACCCTGTGCGCCGAAACCGACGCCGACAGCACGATCCTGCCGCCCCTGCCCTGCCGCACCATCTGCCGGGCGGCGGCGCGGGCGCAGATAAACGACCCCGCGGCGTTGACGTCGAGGATCCGGCGGAACTGCGAGACGGGCCTCTCGAGGGCGTGCGCGCAGCCCACGATTCCGGCGAGGCACACGAGCACGTCGACCGATCCCAGGAGCGCGGCGGCCTGCTGTGCGGTTGAAGCGAAGCGTCGAGGAACCATGGCTCGCGGACCATGCCGACGAGTTTGAACGTCCGATGGCTCGGCCGGATCGCGCCCGTCTGCGAGCGGCTTCTGCGGGGTGACGGGCCGATGTCGCATCGCACGACGCACATGACGGCCTTGTCGGACGGAGCGGAACGGATTTCGCAAGCGCCCAGCGTGTCGTGTCGAGTTGATTGTCGTCCTCGGCCAGCCAAGCCTATCGCGAAACGCCATCTTTTGCACGGCACCTCGCAGTGGAAAGGGACAAGTCACTGTAAACCTGCCGCCGCTTTGGCCGTCGACTGTAGAAACCCCCCAAAGCTCTCAAACGCCGTCGCGTCGAACCCTTCCACCCAGCGACATCCCACCACCACCACCCCCTTCACCGATACACGAATCCACACCTTGAAGCCAAACATGCACCTCGGCTCGCTTTGTGAAGCCGCACCGTCCTCGTCCCCGTCCGCGCCTTGTTGTTCCCTCTTCTTCCGTCTCCGCCACGCCCTCGCCCATACCTTGTCAGCCGCGCGGCCGGTTCCCTCATACGCTTGTGTGTCCCAGCTCCAAGATATCAGGTCCAGTGACTCGATGGCGCCAGTCATGGTGGCGGCAAACCCCCCAATGCTCCTGGGCATCTCGAACGAAATCACCTCGGCCTCCGTCACACGAGGAAGAATGTTCCTGGAGAGCGCGGATCTCGTGCCCCTCGCGACATGCTGCGCCGGACGCATTGGCTGAAAGGACCACGCGACGGCCCACCTCCGCGTCTTGTTCCCTTGCACGAATTCCGTGACTGCGTAGTTGGTCACCCCGTATGCCCGTAGCTGCCCGATGAAATCGACGAGGTTGGAGAGAAACCCAAACATGGCAGAGTACCACTGTATGCGTGTCCGCAAGGCACAGGACTCCTTGAGCAGGCCGACGACAAAGGCCAACTCGCCGCCGGGAGTGACCATTTCGGTGCTGCTGCCCGTGCAGGCGGTGTGCGGAGGCCTCTTCTTCTTCTTTGCGCTGCTGAGCAGGTCCTCTTCCGACTCGTAGAAGGGGGGGTTCGTCATGGTGAAGTCGACAGCCTCGAGACCGAGCTCGTCCAGCGGGATGAGCGCGCTGTCTGCCGACCGGGCGACCACATTGATGCGGCTTGACAGGCCGTTGATTTCGACGTTCCTCCTGGCCCATTTCAGACTTTCGGCGTCAATGTCTGCCCGCCAAGCTTGTCATGTCAGTAGCGCGGCCCGACGACGGCATCGCGAGAAAAGGGGTGCAGGAGCCCCCAGGGGGGGGGATGGATCGGACGTGCCTGTGGCAATAAAGGACCAGGGCCGCTGCGCACAACCCAGCAAGGGATAGATGCAGCTGGCACCGGTGCCGATGTCCATTCCCGTACGCTTTCGACCGGGCTCGTCGTACGAAGATGTGTCGAGCAAATCCTTCAGCCAAAGGATGTAGCTGTGGCGGTTTGGCACCTGGTGGTCTCTTGGTGAGCATGGGGCGTGCGGACGGACCCAGCTGGTCTTTTTGCGAGTCTGGTCTCGAGGCCTACCGGCGGACATAATCTGTCGGGGGGGAGCTCTATCTTGATGCCAAAATCCAACTCGAGGAGCGTCTTGGTCAGTTGCACCACCGACTTTGGGTCCCGGAAGTCGACGTCTCGCCCTTTGGCACTGCCTGGCGCATCAGTCTCATGATTCGCGTCAATCGGGGGCCAACGAGCTTGGTGGAAGTGGGCGACAAACATGGCGGCAAACTCTGGATCCAAGCGAGATAGTTCTTTGAAGTCGGGTGGCTTCGAATAAAGCTCCCGGAAATGGGAATCTGCCGCATTTCTGCTGCGTGTTGTCACTGGGCGCTTGTCCGATTGCTCATTTACACTCGCGTCGTCGGCGCCGGAAAGGGCCCTTCGTTTGTGCTGCATCGACTTTGGATGCGTTTGATCTGGAATCGATATTGGCTCATGTCCTCCAGGGCTGCCGAGCGAGTTGTCGGCGCAATTTCTCGTCTTGTATTGGAAGTGTTGGGCTCAAATTTAAACGTACAGTACAGTACAGTACAGTACAGTACGGAGTACATGCAGTATGGGCTCAAGAGCGTGTGGATATGTGGGGCGGCTGGCGGCGGGACTCGGGACTCGGGACTCGGGACTCGGAGGGTGGAACTTGGTTCATGGAGCTTTATTTCGTCTTGGCTGCCCATCAATGCTTGTAGTGACAATAGATGCAACACCAACACTGCTGTCCCAACGGAGAATAACAGAGTGAGAAAGAAGAAAATGAGAAACCAAGACAAAAAACAACAAGTCGGGGGAAAATCTTGATCAAATACAAGTCTCACAACGTGACAATTATTTACGCAGCACAAGGCCGAGAGGTCGTTGCAAGACCTGCTCTCCATCCGGAAACTCATGTCGGCAAGAAACTCATGTCGGCAAGAAACTCATTTGCCGGTACCTACGAGAAGAGCCTCGAAAGAACCTTGACGAGAGGTCTCATTCCCCAAATGACAATCCTCCTCCCTCACCACAACAGCACCCGCCATCGCCACCCGTCAAACACCCTCAAGTCGCCTTCGTTCATGTCCGGGTCCCCAGCCTCAAGCCGCTCCGCCAGCATCCTCAACCTCTTGTTCAGCGTCCTGGCCACCCTGATGGTGACTTCGTTCTGAAACACGTACAAAATGGCAAAGACGAAAAAGGCCACCTTGGCAAGCACGCCTCCACCCAGTATGGCCCTCTTGATTCCCGACAAGAGGCCCTTGGATTTGCGAAAGGCGTACTCGGTGTCGTTGGATGAAAGCTGCGATTCTTCGTCGGAGTTGCGGCGGAAGATTTTGCGGACGGCAGGGATGAATGCCGCGCTGACTTGTCATTAGAACATGTACTCGCATACAGCAGTGAAGACTCGGCTCGACGAGTACTTACATTGCGCCTCCGACGAGGAATCTTCTCCACCGATGGCCCTCGGCAGCTTTCGCAAGGGCTCGCACCTCGGCTTGCAGCGTGCTCAGGTCACCTAGTGCCATGCCAGCCCGACTTCTCAAGCGGGATTCAAGCTCGAATCTCGCCGCGCCGCCACCTTGTTGTTGTTGTTGTAGCTGGCCCCGGACACGAAGGAACTCGCCGAGGTGAAACTGCGCCGAGGCCTTGATGTTGCGGACGTCCAACGCTGCCGGGGGGACCATGGGAGTCAGGGTGTGCCCGGGGACGGTCGGGATACTGGTTGCGCTCCCTGGGTGATCTGGGCCGACTTGCAAGGCGAGGCCCTGACCTGGCGCTGGGGGAGGAGGGCCCGGAGGACCGTGCAGCTCGGCGGGAGGAGGCGGGAAGTATGGAGCACGAGTGGATGGCGATGATGTCGGTTGGGGTTCTATGGGCTCCATGGGCGGCGGCGGCGGCGGTTGGGAGCTTGAAGACGCCATCTCTTTCGCGGCCCGACGAAGCTGTGAGGCTCCTGGACGATGGTCAATGAGAGCAACAGCCGGGACGAGCAGCTGATGATTCTGCACTCGGTCCGGACGAGTCCATTGGAGGGAGGCTGAGGCAGGCGCGGCAACGAAGCTGCCTGGCACCTGGAGCCAGCTGGTCGAGCTCAACCTTGAGCGAGTTAGCGGGGGGGCACGGGAACCGGCACAGGCACCACAGTCCCCCAAATACCCCGAATCGTCAGCTCAGTGACGGCACTAGCCTCCTCTCATTCATCATTTCATGCGCACAAGACCCCATCGGCCCATGTCCAGTCGACGCCACCCAAGCCTAGCGGCTGCGTGCCGGCACTCATGACACGTGAACTACTCCCTAGTCAGGCCGAGTAAAGTGGGTCTACAAGCGCCGGCCCAAACATATAAAACTGACGGCCCCCTTCAGAGGTGACAATCACCATAAAACTATTCAGCTATCCTTCGATATCGCCGTCAGTAGGCGCCCTCTTCTTTTATACGATTGATAAACCGGCCCTCTTCAGGTTGTCGGACCATTATAAATATATTAGGGATCCCTCGTTGTCATCACAAGAGGGGACCTCACCTTGATCCTTCGATTCTCCGGTCAATGATGTAAACGCCTGAAAAGGTCTGAGACCAAAGCAATACCTATAAAAAAAAAAAGAGGTCAGCCAAAGTAGCTGAGTGAGGGCCCCTTCCATGTGAGAGGATCATCATAAGAATATTCAGAGTTCCTTCGATGTTAATGTCAAGAGGGGCCCTCACCTTGGTCCTTCGATTCTCCGGTCAATGATGCAAACGCCTGAAAAGGTCTGAGACCAAAGCAATACCTATAAAAAAAGAGACGTCAGCCAAAATGGCTGAGTGAGAGCCCCCTTCAGAGCGGGTTGGATCGTCATAAGGATGTTTCAGTGATCCTTCATTGTCATCATCAGGGGCCCTCACCTTGATTCTTTGATTCTCCGGTCAATAATGCAAACATATAAATAGGCCTGAGACTAAAGCAATTCCTACAAAAAAAAAAAAAGAGGTCAGCCAAAATGGCTGAGTGAGAGCCCCCTTCAGAGCGGGTTGGATCGTCATAAGGATGTTTCAGTGATCCTCCATTGTCATCATCAGGGGGCCCTCACCCTTATACGATTGAAAAGCCGGTCAATGATGCAAACGTCTTAAAAGACCTGAGACCGACAAGATTTGGGGCGCCTGAAAAGGGTCCGAGAACGATGCGATACCTAGAGCAAATCCGAGTTGTCAGCGCCAGTCACTCTTGCAAAAGACTGACACTGACAGATCAGATACACAGCAGATAAAGGATACCTGTCGCAATCAAGACAAAGGAATGCAGAATGAGGCCGACGGACCAAGTACGAAGCAGCGACGTCATGCCACAAGGAAGGCAGTGGCCACACTCGTGAAGAGGATGAATCATCCCTGGAGGAGGGCATAGGAAGCATGAGAATAAACAAACAAGGTGCTGGGGCAGTACAAATAAAAAGCCGAAGAGGGAATGTTTTCAGAAGAGAGGGAGAGAAAGGAAAAGATGCTTGATGGGGATCATGCTGAATTTATATACAGGCGAGAAGAGGAACAAGAAGACAGCAGCTTCCCAAGAACAAGTGTAAGTCTTTTACGGAAGGATTGCAGGAATACAGCAACAAGTTTTGCCGGTATTCTGTGGCAAGAAGTCTTAATTTTTTATGGAAGGATAACAGGATTGCGGCAAGAAGATGCCGGTCCTGCGTGGCGAGCAGGAGAGTTGCAGGCTGATGCTTTGCTTGTATAAAACAGCAGCTTCCTAAGAACAAGTGTAAGTCTTTTACGGAAGGATTGCAGGAATACAGCAACAAGGTTTGCCGGTATTCTGTGGCAAGAAGTCTTGATTTTCTATGGAAGGAACAGGATTGGCGGCAAGAAGATGCCGGTCCCGCATGGCGAGCAGGAGAGTTGCAGGCTGATGCTTTTCTTGTATAAAACAGCAGCTTCCCAAGAACAAGTGTAAATCTTTTACAAAAGGATTGCAGGCGGAAGCTTTGTATCAAACAGCAGCTTCCCAAGAACAAGTCTAAGTCTTTTACGGGAGGATTGCAGGGATACAGCATCGTTCTGTGGAAAGAAGTCTCAACTTTTTCGGAAGGATAACAGGATGACGACAAGAAGATGCCAGTCCTGTATGGCAAGCGGAACAGTTGCAGGCCGATGCTTCCCACGCACAGATGCCCGATTTCGATAGAGACGGCTTCTTTCCCAAGCAAGCAAGCAATGAGACGGACCGCTCACGACTGACTACCGGCGCCTTGACGACTTGACGAGGAAACCGGACAAGCGTAGTCCCCTTGCGATGGAAGTCAAGGGTCCTTGCCGTTTTCGGCAACTGCGTTATCCATTATCCATTACTAATTTAATTATCCGTCATCCTCCGTCGCACAGCATTGCTAGCCAAGCAAGGGCGCCTCCGCATCTGAATGCGTCCACGTCCCAGCCTGCCGGACAGTCTTGACGTCCAAATCACCCACACGTCGATATATTGTCACGGAGAAGAGGATGCCGTATAGAAAGTAGACTCGATGAATACTCGATGAAACTTGATGGCGAAACTTGTCTAAACTCGAGCATCTCCGAGCGTATACCCAAGTACGCACCGAGGCAGGTGTACTGTGCGAAAGAAGCCGACGTTCACACTGTACAGGCATCTGAATCTCTTGAGCCTCAACCTCGACAAAAGAGTTGCAGACTATACGGAGTACAATGGAGGCAGATGGATGCGCTGAGCTTGGAATGTCTCGTGTAGAGCGCCGGGTCTCTGCGGTTGCATTGGCATGGGATGCCTGATCCGAATACAATGCAAATGCAACTCTTTCCTACACTCTTGAGCCAAAGCAAGTTCCAGATGACAGTAACCCACCCAATGGCGAATAGACAGTTTCGTTGCATCTGCATTTTGTTTCTCTCTTGTCTTGACGTAATTCTCTGCGATGCGTAAATCTAGATACATAGCAGCCTGTTTGTATTGACGCACTAGTGTCCGCTCCCGCAAAGACAAGATGATCAGAGTCCTTGCGGCCCATGTCAACTCGTTCTTGATTCTCCGAGTACTGTAGCGTTCGGGACTGCCCATCAGTGAGCGCCAAAAAAAAAAAAAAAAAAAAAAAAAAACCAAGGCTCAAGATCACTTGCGTCTCGCGTCTCGCGCGTCGCGTCCCGCGTATCCCGGCATGAGCATCGGGTCTGACGACTCGTTGGGCTCTGTCGACCCACACAAGTCTCGTTGTTTGATGTCGATGGCCTTCCCCCCCCCCCCCCGTCTCTCGACTGCAGCCGACGGGCGTGGATCGCCGGCTGCCACGTCGCAAGAGCAGGACCCGGACGCACAAAGTGCCAGGAACACGGACTAGCCGGCGTCAATGTTTGCAGTGTCTGTTTCAAATTTCCTCGGCCAAGAGACGGCCGCCCCCAAGCGCTTGGATCGCACCACGACGTGCCTACCCAATTCGCCGAGCCGTGCACACCAAGCCCTCTCGCATCATTGGCCATCAGCCCCTACTCTTCACTCACCTGCGTGCCTGCCTGGTTGTTTGTGGCCAACTTTGATTTTCGGTGGCGGAATGCGTGCCGAGTACGGAGTACCTTACTCCGTATTCTGGTACGAACGAGTACGGAGCACCGGGGCAGCGACGCAGGCAGCATCTTCACCGGCCCGACCAGGCAATGAATGCTCCCTGAGCAGCGTTGGAGCGTGTAACTTACACATTCATCCGTTTCATTCACTCACCCTGTCTGGAGCAGCAAAATTGCACTAGGCCCTCGATCCCTATTCCATACTGGTACTCCGTACTCCGTACGCCGTACCGAGTAACCCGACGCCGGAAGCACACCCACCCATATGGGCGCTTCTGCTCCGTGCTGGAGCGACTCCGATTGACACGCCAGTCCGAACTCACTCGGGTACCCGAGCGCCGAAGCGTCGAGAGAAATTTGAATGAGTCTATGTGGGGAAGGCGGCAGAATCTAGCGTCAACTAGGGCTGAAGCCGTCCGGCGTCGCTGTGTCACGTGTATGTCACGTGATGGCACTTTATGCTCTCTCTCTCTATCTATATAGCTCTCTGTTATAGTCTGGGCTATAGCCCGACCTGTAGCCAGCCGACGCGACGGGACGGGACACGACCTACATCTTCGTACACTTCCCTATATAGTGTCAATTGAGCAAGAGTCCGGCGGCTTGTTCATTACGTACTCTTTTGGCTCAATGGCCGGGGGTCCGGCAAACCACCGGGATGACTGCGGCTGGCACCCGCTATAGCTTAATAGGGCTAGTCCATCACACTCTCTACTATAATTATTTAGATAGAACAGTAAGATAAATATATACTTATGTACTATAAGAAGTAGTAGTTATTATATATTCTAAAAAAAGATTTATACACTAAAACTATAAGTAATTTTATCTTCTCATCTCGTAATAGACTCGAGCTGTAGGCTCAAGTATACACAAGTCACTATGTCAGTGCCTTGTTGGATACTTTTCGGATGCGCATTAGGACCTACACATTTATAATAGCATAAAAAGAGAGACAGGGAACTTCTTCTTTTTCCCTCTTTTCTCTCTAAGTTTATAGTTAATACTAGTAATGCTTACACGCAGTTGCCTGTAAGGCTAGTCCTTAATAATAGTAGACTTAAAACTAAAAAGTTTTTCTTTCTATTATTTAAAACTATAAAAAATAATATACACAACTATTAAGTAATTAATCTTATCTATACATTAAAGTTATATTTTTAATCTACTATTTGCTAGAATTATAAGTATTTAAAAAGTATAAATTTTAGTGTAAAAGTATGTATTTTTCGGAATTACTAAAGGCGCACTGTACATACCACACGCTGGCGGCCCATTAGAATGTCCCCACCAATGCCAAATTATTCCTGTCACCAAGTCCAGCCAACTCACGCGGTGTGATGACGACTAGGAATCCAAACTCAACAGGCCACAAGGCCTTATTCAAAGTTCTTCATGACAACAATGGTCGATCAGGGCAAGCGCCACGGCGGTTGAAGAGACCAGGTCCTCCCAATTCTCCGTCCGTGTGGCTGTTGGGAAAAGACCGAACAGAGTCGCTGAAGAGGCGGAGGAGGCGGACTGGGGTGCCAAAAGCCCTTTGGCCGGGCTCTCTGAAGTTAGAAACCGTGACAGTCCGCCGTCGGTTCTTATGTGAGCGCATACACTGATCAACTACTACGTGCTACGCCAGAATTGCTGCGCACTGGATCGCTCGGCCATGCGAAGCCAACATGAGAGCCTCACTTTGATGCCCCGGCATGGGTGGGTCGAAGACGGGATGGGGTAACGTGAAGACGATGGTGTCATGGTCTGCAATCCCGCCCGACTCCTACCTGCGACAGCTTTGTCTGGTCAACTTGACTGGGCCGCGGTAGCCAACAACAAGGACGCGTTGGAGGTTTTGCTGTCGCACAGGTGATTGCGTGAAGGGGGGGGGGGGGGGGGAGAAAGGACGAGGCGCAGACCGAATCGAATCGACGAATGTGAATCGACAGGGCGGCTCGGGTCGCAGGGCCTCGAGGAGTCCTTCAGCGCCACCGACACGGCTGAGAAACAAACATGCCCGACTCGTGGTGATCCCGATGGTTTCATGAATCGACACGACGGCAGATGTTGGTGCCCCGATGCGTGCGGAGGTGCGGAGTACGCACGTAGCAGGATCTGCGGCGCCTCCTGGTCGTGAGTTGTGCCGTGAATCGTGAATGAAGGCCGCCAGACTTGGCCCAGGCAAATGAAATGGGGCAGTCTGGTCCACGCCAAGCGAGGTGGCCTTGCTGGCTGGCTGGCTGGCTGGGTCTCTCCGGTCGTCTCCGGTCTCTGCTGGGAGCGACAAACTGACGCGTGGACGCAGCCGCCGCCGCGAAGGGCAGGAGACGGAGGATAAAGATGATTTCTTCTACTACAGAAAACCCAAGATTCGGGCAATCAGTCAATCAAGAAGCGCGGACGGAGCACGGAGTCCCAGACGTGCGTATGGGCCGGGTACCTGGGTACCTCCTGTATTGTTGCGGAATGTGCGGAGTACACGGCCACAAGTGTTCGGTGTCAAGAGACAAGGCTTGAGAGTCAACGAGGTGTCAGGCAACCACGTACCGACTTGTAACTGAGGAAACTCCGTTCCAAAGGCGGTGGTGCTTCCTTCCTCGGAGCGCCAAGCTGCCGACCCCCGAGCCCAGTGAGGAGCAATCAACGTTCCAATGTCATTTGCCCGTCTGCGCTCCCGCTGTCAGCTCCCCGTTTCTCCTACTTAGTACTTGACCAAGTCTTGGAAGCAGGGGGTGGTGGTAATTGGTCATTTTCATCCACGGTGGAGGGTGGTCTGGTCGTTACCTGGCTCGACGCTCCGTACTCCGTATCAGAGACGCAAATGCATCACACCCTGAGAGATGCAGAGCAAGAGCCGGCGGAGCACGGCACTGGGGCGATGGGGGTGACACGAGCACACAGGCGGCGGGCAACGGTCAACTCCAGGTCGGAGGTCAGGTCACAAGTCGCAAGCCGTCCTCATTCGATGGGTCGATGTTCGAGGATGGTAGTAGTAAGCGGTTTGATGTCTTTGCCTCCCGTGCGCCGTGGTGACGCGTGGGGGGGGATAGTGTGACGAATCTGCGGCCTTCCGGCGCTGTTACCACGAGCTCCGTACGCCGCCCCGGCCAGCCAGCCAGCCAGCCAGAGAGAGCCAGGTCTCGCAACCTCGACAACCCTTGACCGATCCATCCTCATTACGGGCCTTGCGGCCTTGCGGCCTTGCTGCCTTGCTGCCTCGCTGCTTCCGCGTCAAGGTGCGCAGGTACTTCGGTACCTAGGCAGGTGGTGGGCTCCAGGCTCGGTCGGGTAGCGCCGCCGTGCCGAGCCTCGCCAGTTCTGCTCACTTGCGTTTGCCATGTCTGACTCTGGCCTGTCTGGGTCGGTTTCTCACCGCCGCCGCGGCGGCTGTGTGTCAAGTTAATTACCTACTACTCCGTGCCGACCAACTACTACGTACTTGGAGTAGCTCCGCACGTACGGTACGGCTGGGGCTCAAGCTGGTGCGAAAGCGCAGGCCAGCGACCCGGCAGGCCCGTGGATGGCGTCAGAGGAACAAGGCTCAGCCAGCCAGGATCCGGCCGCCCATGAGGCCGTGTCAGCGCGGGCAAAAGTGTATTCGTGTCCATGTCGGTCGACGCGACGGCTGGAAGACAGGGCGCAGGCCGGCCACCCTCACAGCATGCTTGGAAACGCCGGCGGCCCAAAACAATTATCCCAACAACCGCCACACATTGGCCGGCTCGAGGGGTGGGTGGGAAGGAAATCCACGGCCTATGAGAAACCAGACACGGCGGGAATTGCAACTTCTGGCCCCTTTGCCCTTTGCCGTGGCCATAGCATCCAAGCCCAACCAAGCCCGGGCCCCAGCCGGCTCGAGTCGAGGTCGAGGACCAGGACAGGACAGGACACCAGGACACCGCGGCAGCCCGACTGTGAACAAACACAGCAGCGACGGCGACGCGCGCGACATGGGCCATCGAGCTGTGCTGACCGACCGACCGACCAGTGGTCCTGTTCCGAACCCCGACTCACATGGACGTGGATGAATTGAAGAACATGACATGAAGCTCTGCGACTGCGCAGGTGGGGCAGCGCGTCCGGCAGAACCAGCCGATCCGCCGCCCGTACACTGTGCTGGAGCTCCAGTCGTCACCAGCTCTGGTTCGCCCCCTCCCCGTCTCTTGAGGCGCCCGCCCTCCTCAAAGGCCCCGTTGCCCGTCCGTGTCTGCCTCTCTGCCCTCTGCCTCTCCTCGCCCTCGCCCTCGCCCGCATCCCGCATCGCTTTCTTCCCTCTCCCAGCTTCCATTTCCCTCCACCAACCATCATTTCTTGTCCGTCTCGCATATCGCGACCTGGACATTGTCTCGCGAGTCTGGTGTTGGAGCGCACACGAACGTTGCCCGTCCGTTTGTCGTCTGGCAGCTCGCCAGCACGCTTCCTCACGCGTCATTTCACACCTGAGGAGCCTCTTTTTTTTTTTCTGGTCCTTGTTGGTCTCGCCCCGGCCCGACCACCCACGGCGAGGGCTCTGATTCTCCGGCGTCGCGCTTTCCCTCTCCTCCAGCATCGCCAGCGCGCGATTTTCATCCTATCTTTTTCGTCGCCTTGACCCCGACGTCACCCGCAAACACCGCAGGCGTCTCTCTCGTCGCTTGACCGACGGTTTTTTTTTTTTTTCTTTCACTCGTTGCGTTGCTGCCTCCCGCCCCTCGCCAGACCGTCCCCATGTCGTCGGGCGTGGTTCGCTCAACCGCCCTCAGGGCAGGCGGCGCCTGTGTGCGCTGCCGCAAGGGCAAGACCAAGTGCGTCTACGAAAACGGCCGCGCGCCTTGCAAGAACTGCGCAAAGGGAATGCACGAGTGCTATCTCCCCTCGGAGAGCATGGCTCATCACCACGGCCAGAGTCCTGCTCGTCACGCAAATGCCCACCGCCCAGCGCGCGACAGCCTCCCGGCCTCCGGCGCCGGCGCCTCTGATGCCAGGCAGTCCGTGGTGGGCTCTGGATCCGCCAGGCACGTCCAGGTCACCCCCGAGAAGTGAGTTCCTTCCTGTTCCTTTCAGTCGCCAGTTGACCCTTTTTTGCTGTCTGCGCGGCTCGCCCTTGCCCTCACCCTCGTCACTCCCATCCCCGTCGCCCCGTCGCCTCGTCCTCTCTGTCCGTCTGCTGCGCCACGCAAATCCGTCTTCTCCCGGGCCAAGCGGCCGTTGGGCTGTGCGCCGCTGTCCTCTGCATTGTCTCGTCCTTGCCGCGCCACGCCCATCACGACGGGCCACTGCTCTTGGCTCGGGACCCGCCACATCCACACCTCTCCTCCTCCTTCCTCCGAGATGCCGGCGACATGCGCGCTGCCTGACCACCCGTCGTCTCCCCATCCCACCTCACATGGCACCGAGCTAAAGCACCGAACGCTCTTCCGCGGCTGTCGATCGCTGCGACGCCCCCGGTCCACCAATCGAGCCATCCATGCCTACGAGCTGCCGCGGGGGATGGCCCCGTCTGCACCGGCGTGGAAGCCAGGCTTTTTTTTTTCTTCCTTGGCATGCTGCTGCGTACATGACATGGTCGGCCTCGTCTCGGGTGGCGCCATGTCGCTCGTGATGGGTGCTCGCCTTTGCCCACCCGGCGTTGCCCCCAACTGCGCATTTGCAATGCTCTCCCCCCCCAGCCGATTGTCTTGTTCTTGCTGACCTCTCTTGCCCCTCAGACTGACGCCGGAACTCGTCGCTGAATGTGAGCGAGTCGTCTCAAAGACGTTTCCGGCCTGCGTAGCTTTCCATAAGCCCACGTTTGTCCAGCAGCTGAAGAATGCCTCTTTGGAGTCGACACTTGTTTATGGTCTCCTGACTTGTGCTGCTCGGTAAGTTTTCTCGTTGGTTGGCTTGGAATTTCATCCATTTTCCCCGACAACACCATCAGTGACATCATTGCGCCGCCTGGACGAGATGGGCTCTGCATCGGCCCATCCTGTGGCCGCTTTGCATGCCTGTGCTGCCAAATGCCACCCATCGCTGCGCGTCGCGCCACCACTCCATTCATACCTCTGTGTTGCTTGCCGAATCTTGTCTCTGACCGGTTATTCGCAGGAGCTCACCAGCACTTATTCGTCGATATGGAAGCCCAACCCATGCTGCAGAGACATTTGCCTCCAAGGCAATTGCACTGATCAACCAGAACTTGGACCAACCCAACCTGGCCGACATCCAGGCCCTCTGCCTCGTGGTTATCCATGAATGGGGCACGAGAAACGCAGTGCGGGCGTACATTTACCTTGGCCAGGCGGCCCGTATGCTGCAGATGTACCGCATTCTCAACAACCACCACTCTTCGGACCAGGCAGACCAGTTCCTTCGCGATGAAAGCCTACGACGTACCCTGTGGTTGGTCTACGTCCTTGACTGCCTCTTGACGAGCACTCCTGGCCGGTTTGCGGCTCTTGCGGTCCAAGACACGTCGGACATTTCCCTTCCTTGCTCCGACATCAACTTTGCCTTCGGCAACGCTGTCTACGTCAAGACCCTACCCCAATATCTCGGCCACAGCGCCTTGTCCCCTGGCCACGGCTCTGTTGGTGAGATTGGCGAATTCGGATACATTGTCCTCGCCGCCACCATTTGGCGTGATGTGGTGGGTATGCTCACGGCAACCACGGTACAGTCCTTTCGCGATGAAGACTGCAGCGAGCTGTTTGCAAAGATTGAGGGTCTTCGTGCCTCGTTGCCCATGCAGTTTGTTGACAAGCCGGGCCAAATCAACTTGCACATGACTATGGGCTCTGGATATACCTTTGCCATGCTCCACTGCCTGCTGCATTGCGCTACCGTTTTTGTCCATCGTCGACGTCTGCTGCAGGACGTGATATCGCCAAACTTTAATTTGGAGGCGTTCCGAATGAATCCCCGATGCCATGACTTTGTGGACAGACTCTTCACCTCTTGCCACGGAACAATCTCTCTTCTCGACGCGGTGGAAGCTGGTTCTGAGAAGGACCATCCAACCTGCTTCCCCATTGTGATGCTGTTCTCTGCATTCACTGCCAGCGCAACCGTTGCCTACTTGTCTCTCAAGGGGCTTACGCCTCCCAATGCTGTCGAAACAGCCGCTCACATTGTCAAGGATGGGCTGAAGTTCATGCATGATGGCACCGAGAGTTGGCCTCTAATGTCGAGTTGGCTTAGGCATCTTACTGTCATGCAGCGGGTTCTCAACAATGATGCCGCGGCAGCCAACAGCGGTTCTCCCTCGACTCAACGACATGGCTCCAGCTCTCACCAGTCTGCTGCTGGCGTTAAGGATGAGGTCTCTTCCGACGCCGACACCAACCCCGACGTGATGGAGTATGACCACCAGCCTGGAGGCTCTGGCGTTTCCCATCACGGCTCTGCTCCGAGGTCGGCCTCGGAGTCTGCTCGGGGTGACAGTGAGCCACCCGCCGTCGCTCTTCCTCGACGCGGCGTCACGACCATCAACGGAGGCTCGGGCGGTATCGCAACACCCTCGGTCACTACGTCGCCCCCTCCGGGCGCACCACAGGCCGCAATGCAGGCAAACGATGTCAAGCAGCGGAGTCCCGACGTTGGCTCGAATGGAGTCGCGGTGACCCAAAATGGACAGACGACGAGCCAAGACATGACGGCGCCAGAGCTTTGCCAGGCATTTGAGAGACAGCTTCTCGACCTAGATGACCTCGCTGCGTTTATGGGTGGCGGCGTTTGACAGTCAGCCCAAGGGTTGGCGCTGTCCATGCTTGATGGCGCAGCATGCCTGTAGTGAGGCGGCTTTTCACAACCCTGAATCACTCGGTGACGTATGGGAACACGGGACGTGCAGTCGTTTTTTTGAAGGCCATGTACCAGGCGAAAAAGGGGGCGGGACGAGTAACGTAACGGTGGGCGTATATTGTAGGATTATACAAACAGGACGGATACCCGGCGATTAATCAGGCAAGGGGTCGGCGTTGAAGGGATCTGGAATGGTTATATGCAGAGTCACAATAGGGGTGGCTGAAATGAATGCCGGTGAGACGAAAATGTGGGAACGCGTGGTATCTTGACTCGGCTCACTTGGCAAAGAAAAATACTTAGACGAGTATTATTTTGTCGACCATTTCTCACTTAATACATTCATTTTCTCGTGTTGACTCTTTGCTCGACATGGACTAGCCGTATGCGACGTCATGGTTTGGATTCATGAGATGGTGTGCGACGAGTCTAGGCGTCTCGATGACTCGCTCTCATGATGAGGCCCATCATGTTTGCCAAGGGAATGATGGATTGTATGGAGACGGGCCCATGGTCACGAACGGTACACGGCGTACAAGGAATGATAGGGGGGGGGGGGGGGGGGGTGGCTCTGTCTGTCCGTCACAAAGTTCCAAAGGTGTTTTGCGCTGCAGATGGTGTCGCTACTTGACTTGGATGCACCGTGCTCCGGGTCTGGCGCCGGGGCCCGTTGACGAGGCTCGCCGAGGCTCGCTTGCGGGACGCAGCGATACTTGACGGCAAGCGAGCTCGGCGGCAGAACTGGATGCCGACGGAGCGCTGCGTCGTCGGTGGAGTGGCAGGACTGGTTTTTCTTTTTTCTTTTTTTTTTCTTTTTTTCTTTTTTTTCCTTTTTTTTTCTTTTTTTTCTTTTTTCTTTTTTCTTTTTTTTATTTTTTCTTTGTTGCTAATGTCTAGTCATCTATGTTGCGACGTTGTAGTCTGTGCATGTTTTGCTGTGTTCGGACGTGCCGCCGTGTTTGTGCCGGCGGACAGAGGAGAGCGCACGGCAACGCGCCCAACGGCTCCTCTCGTTTCTCTACTCGGCCTGATTCTTGGCGCCGCATCTTGGCGTCTTCGCGATCATGTCTCGTCAGGACTCGGGACGGCAAACCGTGTTCCCCGTCGATGCTACGCCGGAGCCGGAATTGGCAATTCTGCCCGGACAGCCGTCGTAACTTGTTCGCACCCGAGGGCGGCCGAGGGGCCTCCTGGACCTGGAGTCTCCTCCATGGTGGCTCGTGTGCGTGTGTGCTGCCGCATGCGCCCTGCATGCATGTGGTGCTGGTTTTAAACATCAACAATCTCTCTCCCCTGGTCAGTGCTCACTGCTGGCTGACGCGCGAACCGCCGGGCTGGCGACGCATCTCAATCTCCAAGACGTTGCTTCAATGTGAGTGGCCAGCGTCGCATGTGGTGGGTCGGAGCCGGCACCAGATTGCCGAGATGGCGTGGGGTCGCCGAGACTCATCGCTGATACGAGCAGGTCCAGGATTTCAAATCTTGGCCGGCAGTCTCGTTGACGACGACGGCGTCGGGACTTGGGGGCTCCAATCCAGCTATCGCTGCGTCCGTAATGGCTCGCGAACCCGATGCGCGGACAAAGCCAAGCTTTCCATGGACGGCGGGCGAGGCATTCAAAGTTTAAATTAGGTAGCGACGTGGTGACAACCCGGGGCAGTTCTTTCCTACTGGTAGTTAACATGTTAGGGTTAGGGCTGTTTGGCCACGCCTCGGGACCTGCTGATCAGTCATCACCGTGTCGGGCTCCGAGTCCGCTACCATATGGAGTGCGCTCAAGCGCTTTCGCTTTCGGTTGCGGAGCTGCGTGAACGAGTGAGTCGGTCCAGTCATCAGCCCGGCGCCATCGTCTTGTTGACGGCCTCACGATGGATATATAACCACTGTTGCCCGGCGCTCCTTGGGTGCCTGATCCGGAATGCTGTGCGTGGCTTGCACCGGCACCTTGCTGCCCCTCCGCTTGCCTCCTCCTGTCGTCGTCTTTCGTTTCTCCCTCCCACCCTTGACCGCTGCGAGTCGAGAAACGAGAAACTGACAGACATCCTAATCCTGTCATGCATCATTCACCGTCAAGCGATACGGCCATGGGACGTCACACGAGCGAGGGCGCCGAAAGTGAAGGCGCCGCGCCTCACGAGGGCATGTCGGCCGGCCAGTACCTCGCGACACGATTCTCAACGCTCAAACCGCCCATGCTGCCCGTTCCCAATCCCCTTAGGTTGATGCTCATGCTCAACGCGCAAAACTGGGCATTCTTTGCCTTGGCCTTCTGTGCCTGGGTGAGTGCCGGAAAGGCCAAGACCCCATTCGTTCAAGTCATCTCGCCTAGGCCCAGGGCTAGTTAGTGCTGACAGCTTTTCCTCCTAGACGTGGGATGCCTTTGACTTCTTTACCGTCTCCCTAACCGTGTCTGACCTTTCCAAGGAGTTTGGAAAAAACGCCGCCGATATCACATGGGGCATCACCCTGGTTCTCATGTTCCGATCTGTGGGGGCCATCTTGTTTGGCATTGCCAGCGATCGATACGGCCGTCGATGGCCTTTTATTGTGAACAACTTGCTCTTCATTGTTCTTGAACTGGTACGATGGACCTCCGGCTCCATCATCATCAATCATCAACCATCGACGTCAAATGTGCGTCTGGCAACACACCCCTGAGCGCCCACCGCATCGTGCTTGATCTGGATGGTCTCGTTGGTCTCTCGCCTCGGTACTTGACGTGTCTGATACGGACGGCGAGACTGTCAAGACGCCGCCACCCGACCGCCATCCGATGGCCATCCGACGACCATTTGCCGATGGCTTGGGTCTCATTCGTGTTGCCAGAACCGCCGCGTCCGTGACTTTGCGCTAACGCTCCTGGATTAGGGCACTGGTTTCAGCCAGACGTATTCGCAGTTTCTCGCATGTCGCGCGTTGTTTGGCGTTGCCATGGGTGGTCTGTACGGGAACGCTGCCGCCACGGCGCTCGAGGATCTTCCTGAGGAGGCGCGTGGTCTCATGAGCGGTGTCCTTCAGCAAGGCGTGCGTATCATTCCGACCCTCTCCCTCTCCCTCTCCCTCTTTCCCTCCATTCATACATGATATGTACGTGTGCTGTCGTGCTGGTTCCACGGGCTAACCGACATTCTCACATGCCCGCTCGCAGTACGCGTTTGGCTACCTGCTCTGCGCCGCCTTTGCCCGCGGCCTGGTCGACACCACGTCCCACGGATGGCGTCCTCTGTACTGGTTCGCCGCGTGCCCCCCCGTAATCTTCATCGCCGTCCGGCTGGTGCTGCCCGAGACCAAGGTGTTCCAGGAGCATGAGCGCATGCGCAAGGAGGCCGGCCACGTTGGCAAGTCGGCCGGCGCCGTCTTCGTCAGCGAGGGCAAGGTGGCCCTCAAGCGGCACTGGCTGCTGCTCACCTACCTCGTCCTGCTCATGGCCGGCTTCAACTTCATGAGCCACGGCTCGCAGGACCTGTACCCCACCATGCTCGAGAACCAGCTCGGCTTCAGCAAGACGGCCGTGACGGTGACGCAGGTCGTTGCCAACCTGGGCGCCATGTCCGGCGGCACCGTCGTCGGCTTCTGCAGCCAGTCCGTCGGCCGCCGCCTCAGCATCGTCGTCTGCTGCGTCGTCGGCGGCGCACTCCTGTACCCCTACGGCTTCGCGAGGGACAAGTCCATCATGGCCGCCGCCTTCTTCGAGCAGTTCTGCGTCCAGGGCGCCTGGGGCGTCGTCCCCATCCACCTCATGGAGCTGTCGCCGGGGGCGTTTCGCACCTTTGTAGTCGGCACCGCCTACCAGCTCGGCAACCTGGTCTCGTCGGCCTCGTCCACCATCGAGGCCCGGCTCGGCGAGCGCTTCCCGCTGCCGCCCACGGAAAGGGGCGTCAGGCGCTACGAGTACGGCCGGGTCATTTGCATCTTCATGGGCTGCGTCTACGCCTACATTCTGCTGCTTGCCTTTCTGGGGCCCGAGCACCTGCGCCGCAAGTTTGACGTTGGTCACGACACGGATGCCAAGCAGGCTGTTGGTGTCGAGACGGTTGGCCGCGTCGCCCACGACGACCGTTTCCAGGACCATGGCCACGCCAAGGCCTGTGACGTTGACGAGCATGAGGAGAGGAGGGTTGCTGCGAGCCGCGGCTAGGGCTCTTGTCCTTCTATTTGTGTTTGATCAATCTCATGAAGCTAATGCGTAAATGCAAATCGTATTGTCATCATTCCATCCCATCCATGCGCCTACACAAAATCCGTCAGAGAGCATACTAAAGGGCCGTAAATAGTGACGATGCTCCCATCAAGCCGGCATGAAGAAAAAAATCTCACAAGCCACCCCGCACTCGCTCAATCAGAGTCGTCGCCCAGACCACGGCTCCCGTTCTTCTTCTTCTTCTTCTTCTTGTCAAAGGCGTGCTCCAGGACGTTGGCGCCAATGGCACCGGCGATGGCAGCGCCGGCGGTGCCCAAGAATCCGCCGCCGGCCTTGTGGGCAGCCCAGGCGGCGCCGCCGCCTCCGACGAGGGTTGCGCCGAGGCCGCGCTCACCATCGGGGCCAGCGGGACCGGCGGCGTATTGGCCGGCCTGGCCGTGGCCGCCCTGCGTAGCGCCCGCGGCGTAGTCGGCGGCGGCACCGCCAGGCTGGCCGTACTGCTGGGACGGCTGGGGCGAGTGGCCGCGGTTGTCGTACTGGTTGTTGTAGCCGTGCGGCTGGGGCTGGGCGTAGGACGGCTGCTGCTGGTTGTATGGTTGCTGTGCGAGGGGAGGGCGCGAGGGTTAGCGGGTATTTTCAGTGCCGGGATCGCCGACGTTGCTGGGCCTGTGTGCCGCGTATGCGTACCTGCTGGGGATAGCCGCCGTGCTGGCCGTAGCCGTGCTGGCCGTAGCCTTGCTGGCCGCCGCCTTGCTGGCCGTCGTATCCGGACTGCTGGCTGTAGGTCGGCTGCTGGGGGTAGCTGCCGCCGCCGCCGCCGCCGCCGCCGCCGTAGTAACCCTGGTTGGACATGTGGCCGGGGGGTGGTTTTTCCTTTTCCAAACTAAGCTTTTATGAGGGTATGTACGATGCCGATCGTCGGGGGGGCAAGATGAGCGAGTGGTTTGGGGAAGAGTACAGGGAAGAGGAGAGGCGGTTGCTTTGACGGACGAGGGCGGCTTAAATATCACATCATCTGACAAAGCTGAAGCCGTGAACAAAGCACTCAGCGTCAGATGATGTGGGGGCGCTCGAGCCAAGACCATGAACCGTTGCGGCGGGGTGCTGCGTGCAGCTGGCAACGGAGTGCGCCTCGTCGGAGGCCACCCGCCAGCGTCAGTGGTGGCGCAGCAGCGGGCCGCACACGACTCGCACGACACCAGGACGGACGCGGACGCGACTGCGACTGCGACTGCGACTGCGCCGCCTTTCCCTTGACCTTTTGACAGGGGCCGGCTTGGAGGAGAGAGGCGCATGGGCGACGGGATAAAATTGGCTGTGGCTGTGCGGAGGGCATCGTCGTCGTCGCCAGCACTCCAGTGCCTGTCGTCAACTGGCGCCGGGCCCCACCCCACATCTGGGGCCTGCCTGCTTTCCCTGTCCCACTGACCAGCCTGAGCCTGCCTGCCTCACAGAGTCACCATCATGCAGGACACATGCCCTGCCATCCATCATCTCCGGCTTGTTTCCTACCCTTCGTATCCGTCGTCCATCCCCGAGTAGTTACTTTTGCACAGAGCGCAGCCTTCGAAACATTGCTTCCCGGGCCAGTACGGAGTACCACGACGACGACTGCTTACTCCATCGCTGGCCAAAACGTCTTCTCAGCCGCCAGCAGCTCTCGCCACTTGACCAGAGACCGCTCAACAAGCTCCTCCCGCCTCCTCCCCGCACCCTCATCTCCGGCGTCTCCAGTGGACTCCACCACAGCATCGTCAAGGATTTTGCCAAGCCGGTCGACAAAGGCAACAAACTCGCTTCCCGTCCAGTTGGGAATAAACTCGGCGCGCAGCGCCCCGCCATCGGCATCTCCGCCCCCGACCTCGCCCAGCTCGAGCTGGTCCTTGGCCCAAGTCCACGCCTCCAGATAGCACCTCTCCGTCCCGTAAAAGACGACTGCGCATTCTAGCCATGGCAGCGCGGAGCCGGGGCCGGGGCCGAGCCCGCCAAAGAGCGCCTCGAAGCGGCGTAGACCTTGGAGCTTGACGCTGTCGCAGACGTGGCCGTCTTTGTCAACGGGCAGGTTGACATTGATGCCAAATCTGCGTGCCGTGTCGACAAAGAATTTTTCTTCGCGGCGGATGTTGACCATGGCGTCGATGAGCCAGTCCAGGAGTCGAGTCGTTGCTGTTTCCCTGTCTTGTGGCGAGGCCGGCACTGTTTCCGGGAGGGGCAGGAAGCTCAGCGTCTTGCCGATTCCTTGGATGTATCCCCGGATGTAGAGACGGTCGTTGGCGAGCCATTGTCCGAGAATCTCTTTGGAGACCTTGCCCTCGGCTGCTCGCCTGAGAAAGGTCGACTGCGTAGCCTGCTGGAAGGCGGCGGTGTCGGAGGCTACAAGGGTTTTTGTGAGTGAGAAGTTGGAGTCGGCCATGACGCTGTCGCCTGGACGTCTGGAGGTGTCGTTGTTGGATCGACACCGAGAGCCTCTCTCTCCGTGTCGGTGTTTTTTTGGACAGTCATGGGCTGACGAGCTCCCCGCACGGCCGTCTTGCTCGGGTGCCGAGATGGCTGCACGCCACAAGTTAAGTCGACGGCCAATGCCGAACCCCAGATTACTTTGACAGCCACCAGAACGATGATGCTCTGCAGCTGCGGAAGTGTCAGCAACATGACACACACATACATACAGCACGGATGTTGCGCCCGCGCGTTGCTGGCAGTCAGGCGTGGAGACTCTAATCCGACGTTTGGCGTATTTCGTATTCTGTTGCAATCTACAGGAGAGCATCTCGGCTGTTTACCGCTCTTCGGGTTGCGGGGGGAGCTGCAGCCGCCGCCGCCGCCGCCGCCGTATTGCCAGCTGTACCATGTCGATAAGTGGCGTGTTGCAGATTTATGTGGACTACGGGAGGGATTTCCACGTCATGTCACGGCGACGCGTGTGTCTTTGCACGTCGAGTCGCGCAAACGAGCGGCGAGATGGGCTGGCGGCCATGGCGGCGGCGGCGGTTCGTAGCCCCGGGTCGTGGAAGCTGCCGGTTGGTTATTTTCATTTTCATTTCATCGACCTCTCGACAGATGACTGACAAGACTGGGTTTTGCAGCAGTTTTCCTTATTCCGACGGCGTCGCTGCACATACCATCCATGCATGTGGCCTCTAGATTCCCCGTGGGATAACTGCAGGTCTTGAAGGATCTATTATCCGGGATACACCTTTCACGATCCTGAAACAATGGATCATGCGACCGCTTCTTTTACATGTCTACAAGACATACCGGTCTCCGCATCAGTAGTACCTGGCATCAGCGGTCTGGGCGTTTCGTGCCATGCTATACACAACAATAAAGTCCATGTGCGATATATATTTACTGGTCAAAAGGCCCCGCGTACAACAAGTCGTCCTCGTCGCCATTCATGCGGTCCCAGAGAGAGCGGGCGTCCTCGTCAAGACTTCTAGTGCCCAACGTCCGAGACAGGTCGCTCAGCTCCCGGTCGGCAATTTCCCTCTGTAGCTGCACGTGCAAAAAGACGGCGGCCTTTTTGCCGCTGTACAAGGCGTGGGCGACGTTGGTCGAATTGTCCGAGTTGCAGTCGCCAACGGCGTGAATGCCGGGGACGCTGGTGACGAGGCCCTTTGCAGGGTCAACGCCCAGTTTTTCGCCGAGGAGCACGACGCCCGCCTCCTGCCCGATGCTTGAGCGCTGCTCTTTCTTGAAGTTGGTTATGAAGCCGGCCCGAGTGGTGGGCGGGCCGTTGACGAAGTGGACGCGGAAGAGGTCGTACTCTGGATACGAGAACAAGCTGGGGTCGGCGTTGGGGTCGACGCCGCTCCGCAGGCGCTCTATTGACGCGATGGTGCGGTTGTCAACCGTCACGTTGTGCAGCCGGAGATAGTCTTGCCAGTTGGGTTCAGCCTTCTTGATGGCCTCGCGGTTAGAGGGCGTGTCGGTGCCGTTGACAAAGGCTACGAGGTCCCGGTTGAGAGTGAGGACCTCGCGAACCGTGCCGGGCACACTTGTCATGGGACCGAGCAGACCGAGCGGTTGATCGGCGTGCTCGTAACCATCGCACCAGGGGCACCAGTATATTCCCTTGCCCCAGTTCTCGAGCAGGCCGGGCGTGTCGGGGACAAGATCCTTGAGCCCGGTGGCGATGACGACCTTGAAGGTTGTGAGCGTCTGCGGCTCGTTGTCCTCGCGGGCGATGGTGACGGTGAAGAGGGTGTAGCCCCCTTGGGGCGTGTAGCAGTTGCTGCTGCTGCTGTTGTTTTGGGGCGTAATCTTGGTCACGGTTCCGTTGATCATGTCGACGGTACCGTAGTGGGATACCTGCTGCCGGCCCTTGAACCGATAGTAGGCACCAGTAACACCTATCCAAGACGCCTGGTTAGCCAAGACCACTGACGTATGTGTGCGTCTTCTTTTTTTGTCCCCTGTCCTTTCCTTTCTTTCCAAGGCGGGCGGTACCAACCATCAGAGCCCAAAACATCGTGGATATGCCTCGTAGCCGCGTTCCTGTACTCGCCAGAATCTACCATCAAGACATTGCGACGGACACGCCCGAGGGCGCTCGAGGCAGCCAGGCCAGCCGGGCCGCCCCCGACAATGATGACATCATAGTCGACCTTGGGGGCGGTTTCCGTGACGGGTGCTGCCGACGCCAGGAACGGCAACGGCAGCACGCACAAGGCAGCAACAGCACTGGGCCACATGTCGTGAATCAAGGCACGGGTCTCGCGGCAACGGCAACGGCAACGGCAACGGCAACGGCAGTGGGCCAAGTTTGACAAGTGATGGGTAAAGACGGACGTCGAGATTCAGCCAGGCAAGCCGGGACAAGCGAGGATACTTATAGGCAGCCAGAGCCAGCAGGGCATGGCTGAGGGTCGAGACGGGTAGAAAAGGCTTGATTGAGCTTGAGCTTGGGCGGGCGGGCGAACGAGCGAGGGACATGAGCCGGATTCGAGCAACGCAACCGAGACACCTCGCAGCTCGCCGGGAGAGCAATCTCGCTCGCTCGGCACATGATGGCTTGCATCCGCCACGTAGCCGGCCCGGTCGTCCCCACTGAAGCGTTCAGAATGCCTGCTTTTGCAGGTGGAAGCAGTGGCCGCGTGCTTGGCTCTCGTATAGTCCTGAGTCCTGACGCCTGACTCCGGAGCAACTTGGCGTCATGGCATCGCATCATGGCATCGCGGCAGGCCGCTCGAAAAGCAAGATTGGCTGATGCTTCCTTGCGGGACGCGCGAGAGTTGCTGGGGCCGTTGGGGCGGCGCTGCGAGGCGGGTGGATTTGCAAGATCCCTGGCATAATGCTACTTCACGCACGCACGTACGGAGGAGGATGACTGGCAAAGTTTGTCTTGGAACTGCCTCGTCGCACCCGGATCCGTCTTGGACGTGGGGAAGCACCACTGGCTGGTGGGAGAAGTGACTCAGCCACATTGTCGGTCGCTTGCCGTGGAGGCCTGGCCATGTGACTGGGCATTGAGTAGTTTCCCTGCTGCTCGTCATTATGAATTGTTGGCATTGAATCAATTCGTCTTGGTACAAGTACCTAAGTAGGAAGTACGTAAGTATTGATTAGCACTAGTATCAGTGCTCGTGCTAGTGCGAGTGCTTGTACCAGCACCTGTCCGTATTGCTGTTCCGCTGCGGACATGGATAGTGTCGGGGAATCTCGGACGGTACTCCGTACTTGGGTAGGTATAAATACTCGTATTAACACGTTATGCCCCTGGGCCCTGGGTACCCAAGTACTTACTTACTAGGCAAGTATGCACTTACGTAAGCGAGTACCCACCTCGGTTGCTTGTACGGAGCACCAGCACTTCGTGGGTGCCGACGCCGAGACCGAGACACGCCCAATGGCTGGCTGCCGCTACCTGGTACTGCGGCCCCGACGACGCCGACATCGCTCGAGTCCCCCGGTTGACGTCGAGACCGACCAAGACTCCGTCTTGTTTCCTACCGACGTGTACACTGTACATGCTTGCAGCCGAGGAGGGAAAAGACCCCGCCGCATCCACGTCCGTCTCGCGGCGTCCCTGCGGAGTGTGCCCCGGATATAACTTACGACATGCGTCGACTTGCTCCATACCTGGCTGGGTGCCAGGGAGATGCCACGGCTGCTGGAGACACCTGCGCAATCGCCGGGACGCCAAGCAGCCCAAGCAGCCCGGGCGCGGACGCCCCGACGGCGCGGACGGGCGTGCGGGTGTGCCTCGCTCGGCTCATGCCGACGACGAGGGGTGAAACCTTGTCCCCCGCGCCCTGACGATTGATAACGCGACGTCACGTCCGTCGCCGCCTCCCTCCGAGCCTTCAGACTCCTCCAGGGCCAGAGACCAACCGTGGCGGCCAGGAGACGCACTCGGTCGCGGCTGCAGGACATTGCGCGCACGTCGTTTCTCCAGGTCGTTGCGCGTCTGGGTACCGCGCGGCATCCCGTCGTCGTCTTGACGCGCATTCCCCGTTCCCAGCTCGGAATATGCTCTGGCATCTACGTCCAATGCTACTGCGTACGTGAGGATCCAGAGACCACTGCGTCGCACAACAAGGCCCATTCCATCGACGTGAACCCAGGAACTGTACAGGCCAAGATGCGACCACACGGTGAAGAATCCTTCCCGCCGACCCCGACCGTTGGGCCACTGCCCACGTCGAGGAACCCATCCCCAAGGCGCGCTGCGATTAGGTTCCCGCCGCCAACACGTCGCGCACTCCAGCTTGCGTCCGCACAGCGCGGGAGCCGGCTACTTCCAGAGCCCGTTTATCTGCCTTTGCATCCGTCTCTCGCCTTGTTCCAGTTTGGCCGCAAGGCTTCTCTACCTGCCATCTCCATCTGGCCTCGCAGAGCTGTAATAACTCCTTGCTTGCCCCCCTCCGCCGTCCCCCCCTTTCTCTTCCCACGTCTGTCCCCGACTCTGTGGACGATTTTGAAAAAGAGGACGACCTCACCTGAGCTCGTGGACGGCCGTCATCGGGGCCGTCACAATGTCAACACTGACCTCGAACGCGTCCGATGCTGCGAGCAAAACTGCCAAGCGTAAAAGTGAAGCCTTGAACCCCGGCCCCTGGCCCCCGAGAACACACAGGGTGCAACATGCCCGCAGGCGGCTAACACGGAAGCAGCGTCGGGCCTGAACTCGGCACAGCTGGAGCGCAAGCGCGCCAACGACCGCGAGTCGCAGAGGGCCATTCGGGCAAGAACCAAGGAACACATTGCGCGCCTGGAGCACGAGGTCCGCCGGCTTCAAAGCAGGGACCTCAGCAGAGAGTGCCAGCACCTGCTGCGATGCAACGAGGCCCTCGAGGCCGAGCTGCGCCGTTTCCGGGCGTCCGTCGCCGTGGGCTGCGACGGCAGCGGCGGTGGCGGGCCTGCGTGCCCTCCTCCTCCTCCTCCCCCGCGGACGATGCCAGACATGTCGTTCCCAAACGGCCATTCCATCATCGCTCGGCTCCCGTACGATGGGCGCTGCGACCTGGCCGGCGAGGTGGGCGAGAGCTCGACGACGCCCCGGGTGCCGGGGCGACACGGCGGCCAAAGGGGCCAGCACCAGCACCAGTCGTCGTCCTCCTCCTCGCTGGCCTGGTGCCTCGACGTTCCGCGGAGCGCTGCCTGGACGCCGACGTCGACTCCGACGGGCTGTGCGCGCGCTTCTCCGGTGGCGGCCCCGGCGTCCTGCTACGTGCCCGCGGGCCACGGCCGTGCCGCCGAGGACGTTCTGGGCCCTGTTCCAACAGCTGCTGCCGACGTGGGAGGGCTCGAGGCCGCGGGCCACACGGGCCGGAATGCGTACCTGCGACGGCGGGACGTGTTGGCCGACGGCGGGCGTCCCGGCCACGACGAGTATGCGGGTGCGCCCTTTGCCCTGACCGCTGAATCCTTGTACCTGGCTGGCTATGGGCATTGACGGACGGACGGACGGACCGCGGCGCCGGGTTGTGTACAATTGCGCGAGGCTCGCATCCGGGTTCTGCCTGCTTGGGTGCCGCGAGGCGAGACGGCGGGCGGGCTGTGCTGGGACAGACAGAGGCCGTTTTGCGCATTTTCGTCATGTCAAGACGTGTATTAATCTATAGATTCGAGGTAAATTGAGGCATAGAACTGAATAGACCGGCGCTGCGACACGTGCCACGATACACACGCCAGCTTCTAGAGAGAGGACGGACGGTGGGCAGAGCCAAGCGGGCCCCTTTCGACGCCGCTACAACAACAGAACGCCGGGGAAACCAGGAAAAAAAAAGGCGTGCATACGTCAGAACGTGTGTCGTTGCCACGCTCCAAATCAAACCGAGACGCGAGGCCTTGGATCGCGACGGGGCACCGCTCGCCCGGCCCCATCAACAAGGAACAGCAATGCCGTACTTCTTGAGCGGGAATGCCTCCAAGGTGGCCAGTTCCTCGGCCCAGCCGTCCCCAATCTCGCCCACCTGGTGCATTTCCACGTCTCCGGCCTCTCCGGTGCGGCCGGCCAGAATCTCCGCCTCCCTGCCGGCCACTTCTTCCTTGAGCTTCTTGTGCGGGACCCAAATCACTCTCATTCCCGCGCGTCGGCCGGCCTCGACGCCTGGCACAGAGTCCTCGAACACGAGGCACTCCTCGGGCGCGATTGGCTTCTCGCCGGCCGGGAGGGAGTCGTTGATGGTCTTGAGGGCCAGCAAGAAAATGTCGGGCAGTGGCTTGCCCCTCCCCGGCTGCAGGCGAGCGTCGTCGCCGAGCACGCGGCGGTTTTCCGGGAACATGGACAGCACGTCCTCGAGGTGGGCGGTCTTGAGCTCGTAGCTGGACCTGTGGGAACTCGTCGCCAGAGCAATGTGGACGCGTGCCGCGTCCGGTTGCACGAGCTTGCTGAGCAAGTCCACCACGCCGGGCAGCGGCTTGGTCGTGGGAAACAGTTGCTTCTGGAACACCAGGAGCTGGGCCGTGTACTCGTCGTGGGTGATGGGCAGCCGGGCCCAGTCGGAGAAGATCCTGGCCGCGTCGGGACCTGGGCGGCCTTGGAGTTTGGCCTTGACGGACCAC
This sequence comes from Metarhizium album ARSEF 1941, assembly GCF_000804445.1. Lineage (NCBI taxonomy): Eukaryota > Fungi > Ascomycota > Sordariomycetes > Hypocreales > Clavicipitaceae > Metarhizium > Metarhizium album. Next base: position 1,087,023 of record NW_024467579.1, on the reverse strand, counting down.
GGCAGCGGCGGCCGTCCGTACTTGTCCAGGACGAGGTTCACGCAGAGCGTGTAGAGATCTTCTGTATCCAGGAGCAGGCCGTCCATGTCGAAGAGACAGGCCCGAACGGGGGGGAAACTGGGCTGGAGTCAGTGCGGCCCTTTTTTTCTTCTTATTTTTTTTTTGGGGGGGGGGATACCGCTGGACATGGATGGATCGAGGAGGAGGAGCAGGAGGAGCAGGAGTAGGAAAGGCGGAGTGCTGGATCAGGATGGTTCAAACACTTTCGAGACTGCCGTGGTAGACTTACTCTGTTTTGGGCGCCATGTTGTATCCAAGCAGGTTTCTAGACGCCTGGTCAGCACAAGTCGTTGCATGGAGCGACGAGCTGAGCTGGGAATTCGGAAACCCTCAAAGATGGAGGTGGACTGACTGGTTGTCTCGACGCAACAAAGGTTGGAAATGTTGGCAAATGACAGATTAAAAATGAATGATTTTTCAGTCCACCTCCATGCTGTCCGGGTGTGTCGTCTTATGAACGTACGGGGGCCACAAACGTGTCGTCTCGCCCCAGAGAAGTTTGATGCAAGTTTTCAATTCGTGATGCCGCGGGCTCCACAATTAAATCGCTGTGCGGCAGTCTCTCGCTCTCACTCTCACTCTCTCACTCTCACCCTCGCCCTCACCCTCTCTCTCTCTTTTTTTTTTTTTATTTCATGTATTTACATGTAAATACATGTAACCCGACTTTTTTATTCTCTCTTCTTCTTTGTACGTAAGCTCAAGCTCCTCTTTCCCTCGCAACAGACGCACCCCCACTTGGCCTCCCGCAATACTGCCCTTTGTCTTCTGCATCTGTAATTTCTCCGCTGCCGTCTCCTCGAAACATGGACGAACTTGTCGGGCGTGAAAGTGTACTCTCGAATCCATCTCAGCATGATTCCTCCTCGGCTGGCACGGTGCCCCACGTGGTAAAGTTTTCCATCGAGAACGAGCAGGTGAGCGCGCAACCCGCGAGCGGCCGACACTTCATGCCCGCTTGTCACCCAACCTCGATCGTCACAAGCTAATCATGTCATGTCCGTCCGCCGATAGGCAATGCTTGCAGAGTCTAGCTCGATCAGAGCGGAGGCAAACGCTTTGTACTCGTCAGGGGATTATGAAAATGCACTGGCCAGGTACGAAGATGCCATGTCGTCGTGTCCCAACTATCTGCACTACGAACGTGCCGTGATTCAGAGCAACATGGCTGCCTGCCACTTGCAGGTAGAGCAGTGGAAGGAGGCCATCAAAATCGCCACCAACGCACTGGATGGACTGGGGGAGCTGGACAAGACAGACCCGGACCTGTGCAATTCAACTGGCAACCCGACAGCTTCGAGTTCGCGCGACCAGGAAACCGGGAAGCCCTCCGCCACAGATGCAGACGATGCCGACGAAGAAATCATCAGCTCTGGCGCGTCCCGTGCTGCTCCTGCCCCTGCGCCATCGCAACCCGACAAGTCCCCGGTGGAAAAGACAAGAGCAGATATTCAGAGAATCCGCACCAAGGCCTTGCTGCGACGTGCCCGGGCTCGTTCCGAAGCCGGAGGTTGGCAAAATCTCGCTGGCGCAGAGGAGGATTACAAGGCACTATCGACAATGCCTGGCTTGGGAGCTGCCGATTTGCGCACGGTTCAACGTCAACTCAAGGCGCTGCCCCCTCGAACAAAGGCCGCCCAGGAGAAGGAAATGTCGGAAATGTGGGGGAAGTTGAAGAGCCTCGGAGACGGCATATTAAGGCCGTTTGGGTTAAGTACCGACAATTTCCAGATGGTCAAAGATGAAAAGACGGGGGGTTACAGCATGAATTTCGCATCGGGGGGGGGATCATCAAAGTCGTCCTAGCACCGTCCTGCGATGAAAACGCATCACTGCATACAACGGAGTCGTTGATACCCCATGGCATACATTCACACAATAAAAGCGCGGTCACCTTGCGCACACACGCTTCTCTTGGGGCGCAGCCCACTAACAGCCAGCCAATTTCGATTTACGTACATGGAAGAAGAAAGAGTATCGAGAAAATAAGTTGCACAACCTGTACGTTGCTCCCGGAAGTATAAACCCATCGATGCACAAATCATTTACATGCCGAAACTGAATGCTTCGAGCCCGTTCCCACATACCGGTTGATGCCATGTTTTGTATGGTTGATTTACGTGACCAAAATAGGCAGACTCGAGAGGGTTGTCAACCGGCGGCGGTTCACTTCCGTCCTGTTGGTTTCCAAATTCCCATGACGCGCAATTCGACATGTTTGCGGCCCTAAACCAGGACTGCTCAAACGGCAACGAAAGCGCCGAGACGGACTCTCGCTGTGACAAGTCCGTTACTGCCAAGGGCCGCTGTCGCGTCGTTCTGTGCGGATCCAAGCCGGCTCCGTGGCCGCTTGTCTGGGCTTGGTGAATGATGGAAGAGGCCTCTTCTCGTTCCTTTGGGCTTACCAGTGACAAAAAGGCGACGTCGACTGCCTGAAAAGCGATTGTCATGACGCTCCGGTCACGATCACTTGCCACGATCCCCATGACCTGGCGAGCATGATGCAGCTGGAGTTCCTTCATTTCCGGCGACTGCTCCGACGATTCTATCGGGTTCACTTGGGCCAGAACACACTGCGCTGTGTGATAGAATATCCTGCCCAACATTGCCGACGTTTGCGCCAGCCTGTCGGACCGGTCAACGTTAACCAAGTGGCACGCATGCACATGGAGAGGATTTTGACTGACCAGAATTTCGGAAACACCGACGGCTCGCTCGAACCACTCCTGGCCAAGTAGCCCACTGGCCGCATGGACCTCGGGCTGCAGTTGTTCCAGTCATCGCAGAGCTGCTTCAGCGCCTGCCACTCCGTGAGCCGGTCCGACAACCTGGATTGGTGTTTGTGCGGATCTGAGGAATGGTACGTCAACGACGTTGCCCGGAAGTTGACCACTTTGGCCAGTATGTAGAAGGATCTGTGAACCCACGTCTGGGAGTCGCCGTCGCCGTTGCCGTCGCCGTCGCCCAGGTCGTTGTCGTGGCTCCAATCCAAATCGAGTCCCCAGTCGTCGGGGTGCCAAGTGACCATCCAGTTCATGGACAGGCAGGACAGAACCTCCATGCCGATGCTGAGCCAAAAGCAAGAAGCCGGGATGCCTGTGCTCGCGGCATTCCATCCACACTCTCGGATGAGGGCTCTTGCCCCGACCATGTGGCTCATTTTGTGCATGGGCTTGTGCGACATGGCCTCATACGCGTTGAGCAAGATGGATGCCGTGGTGCAGTCGACAATGTTGCGTTCCGGGTTCTGAAGCATCCGCACGAGCTGCGCCGTGGCCGTGTTGTAGAGCCCCGTGGCCCTGTCTTCCAACTCGGGCTTGCTGAGGGAGAGATGCTTTGCTCCGCACGCCATGAGGGAGTTGAGGAGGACGGACGACCTAAGTGCGTGCCACGGGATCACCTGCGTGAAGTGGTTGCCGCTGTTGAGCGAGTCCATCCACACGCCGACGCCGTCTGCAAAGGCCTGCAGATAGTTGAGTTCATCCTGGGTTGCGATGAACTCCATCATGTCGTCGTTGCACTTGCTGCCGTGGGAATGCGGTTCTTTGATCATGACGAGTGTTTCCGAGCTCCAGTCATCGGTGTTGGTCGGCCCGTGGCAGATCAACGATGCCCTCCTAGAGTCCCTCATGCCGGTTTGTGCGTGAATCGGAAGCTCGTCCGAGCAGAAGACGCCCGTTATAGACCAGTCTTGGGCACATGACCAGTCCATCTGGCCTATATAGCCTTTCCGGTTCTTGTACCCTGCTGCTTTGAGTGTCGTCGGTGGCAAGCTGCAGACCGGACGGTTTTCATCCTGGTCGGCGGCCTGATGACTGAGGAGGCTGTCTTGTCGCCCGTCAGATATCAAGGCCTGGGCAGCAGCAAACTGAGTGTGAAGAAGACCATGGTGGCTTGCGGGATGGGACGAGCGTGAGTCCTTGGCAGATTTGCCTTGTTCCTTCGAATCGGTAGTCTCTCTATTGTCGGCACGCACACGGCTGTACCGCTGTAGTCCGCCCTGGTACTCTGAAGCGATCAAACGAGACTCGTCACAGAACCCAACGGCTTCCGCAAATACAGGATGTGATTAGTAGGGCGGAGACGAGAGCGTTTAGGATTCCATGTTACCTTTACAGGCGCCCAAGCACCGTTGAGGCGTCGGATTGTGCACCGTGATGTCGAGGAAGCTGATCCTCAGTCCTCTCTTGCAGTTGCGCCCACTTTTGCGGCAGTTGATGCAGTCGGGAACTGCTTCATCGCACTTGAGATGCCGCTCGCGACATGTGAGACAGCCCGTTCGCACTCTTTTAAGCTTCGTCATCGCTACCTCGGTGATGGCCGCTCTCTATGTACTTGACAGACTCTAGGGGGACTGAATTGAATTTCTAGAAAGGCATCAATTCATCAAACTAGGCGAGTTGGGATGCTGGGGGAGGCGTGTCAACATGTCACGTCACTACATCATATCTGCGGCTCTCACAATTCGACACTGACGTCTAGCAATGCATATCCAAAAAGGTTCGTGCGACTACCAATCTGGGAGAAGAAAAAAATAAGACTGAATCTACAAGTCGGCATCGTGGCTGTGATACAAATGAGAGACGGAGGTGCCGGCTCAGCGACGTCGATCTGGCCGGCACCCTCTGTGGCAATGTGGCACATGCATTCTGAACTCCCTCGTTCCGTTGGTGCATGACTTGATGGACGTTGGAGGAGATCCGGACGGGCTTCACAAAGTATACATGCCCGCTGTTGGGTCCGCAGCGAAAAGCCTCAACTTGGCTGGGCTGCTAGGAGTACGGGCACGCTGGAGTCCAAGGACCAAAGACTCGGCAAGGAGGAGACTTGCAAGCGGTCAGCCAATGCCAGGCGCCAGTGACGGATATATTGGGTTATGGATTAGAGGCCGTAACGATGGCTAATGGGCTGGTCCAATGGAGGCATCTGGGCCGCAATGTCTCACCGGCGTCCTCGGTGTCTCAGATTTTCCTACAGTTCGAGAGATCCAACGCACACTACAGGTCCGACTCTCGGTTCTTCAAACCCCGTGTCCTCGCCCCTACGCCGAGCCACGTTTGGGGAGGGGGGTTTCTTCGTTTCTTCCCCGTCACACGGGGTGCCTTATTGAGCACAGCCCTTTCGCTAGCAACGGCTTGTTATTCGTCAAAGACGTGCAGAGAAAGTGCTATCAGCATGGATCGATGTTTACTCCGTACCGCAAATTGTTGGAGGGCCTCAGTATTTGCATCCGTGCAGAGAGGTTGGGAGCGGTGTTGCGGCCGCGGTTGAATTGTCGACGGCCGACATATGAGGACGCCGCATTGCGGTTCACGCCTAGCCTGTGATGTCATGAATCGAAAGATGTGAGAAAAAGTCTTTACATCTTGCGTGAAATCGCCTGCGTTGGCGTCTCTTTTTATTCTTTTTTTTTTTTGTGGTTTTGTATGTCAGTTGCCCAAATGCCAAATGCCAAATGCCAAATGCCAAACGCCAATGTGGTCAGTCCAGAGAACAGGTGGGTGGTTGAAGTGTGCACGTGACGTCTGTCGAAGGAGTTTGATCACCAAGCCGCTCCTCCTGTTCCTTGTTCTCCCACCAGCCGCAAAGTATCCAAATACTCAGCAAAGCTGTGGACCGGCAACTTGCGAATAGTCGAGAGCACATGATGACTCCAAGATAGCACTCACAACTAGCTGGTCCAATCCACGTGTGGAGGCTGAACAATGACTAGCCCTGTCCCGTCGCCCAAGTTCATTCTACGCGGGCACAGGGCCGCCATCCATGCGGCCACCTTCATCCGACAGAATGAGCGGCTTGTGACGGGCGATTCCGATGGCTTTGTGGTGCTATGGGACCTGACCGTTATGAGACCTAGGGCTGTTTGGCGTGCTCATGAGAGTGCAGCTCTGGGACTTCGAGGGTGGGAGGACGACAAGCTCATCACGTAAGTGGCCCGATGGGCACCCTTTTGTCTTCCACGTAACAGTTGGCAAATAACAACTTGCTCACACTGTCAAAGACATGGTCGAGATCACAAGCTTATTGTTTGGAAGATTGCAAGAGAAGACGAGAGCGGCCTCAGCACAGCCTTACCGTTGGATGGTGACGATGTCGAGAGACGTCATCCCTGGGTGGTGCATTTGCTGCAAGTAAACACGATGAACTTTTGCTCCTTCGCAGCTTGTCCATCGCAAGTCTCGACCTACTCGCGTTTTCTTAGGAAATGCCCTGAAATTCTAATAGCTGTTCCGAATACTCTGGCATCAGAATCTGTATGATTTTGGTCTCCCCCGTCTGGCATCACAGTGTCACACGCTGACATCCACAGGTTGACATATATACGTTGCCATCTCAGAAACGTATTCATACAGTCAAACCGGGTGGGCGGAATGGAATGGTGATGAGCTTGTCCTTGGTTCACCTTGAGAAGTGCCTGACTTTGGTTGCTGCTTTTGAAAACGGATTTGCATCCGTTCATCGGTTGACTCCTACAGGGGGCTGGATCATGACGTACAGAGCGCAGGCACATTCGCAACCTATCCTGTCTCTGGACCTTGGGCCAGACTCGAAATGCTTCTTCACATCCGGGGCAGATGCCATGGTTGCGAAACACCCGATCCCTACAGCCCCGCAAGAGATGGCCAAGCCATTCAATCCAGCGGAGCGCATCATAGACGAGATCGATGAGAATCCTAAACAAGGAGACTCACTTCCGTCTGGTGGCTTAAAGTCGAAAGATGCAATGAGGGCAGATGACGACACTGTATTGGGAGCATGGAAACACCCGAGGAGGGTAATCAACACGAAACACTCGGGACAGCAGAGTCTCGAGGTTCGGTCTGACGGAGCAATCCTCGCAACTGCTGGTTGGGACTCCAAGATCCGACTCTACTCCTGCAAGACCCTCAGGGAGCTTGCTGTTCTGAAGTGGCACAAAGAGGGCGCTTACGCCGTCACCTTCTCTGATGTCGGACCAAGGACAGACGAAGAGGCACACGGCGACTCCGAGGTGCAGGAGGCTGACGACGTCGTTGACCTGAGTCGACTATCTGTTCGGGATAGACGAAGTCACCGCGTCAAAGCAGCTCATTGGGTCGCTGCCGGGGCCAAGGATGGAAAAGTGAGCCTTTGGGACATGTACTAGGCAGGGTACAAGAAGCAACGTCACAGTCCCAAAGGCAACCACTCACAACACTACCAAAGCCATGGTTAACATTTGATGAAAACAATGCCGCTCTCAAAGAAGACGATACTGCCACGTCATAACTCATACTCTCCGCTCCCGGCGAGCTCCCACCACATCCTTAGCACCCACGCTGTCACCAGTGCATCCCTCTTCCTCAGGCTCAGTTCCTTGGTAATAAACAACTCTGGGCCCTGTCCAGAGTCCAACTCGCGCGCTAGAATTTCTCCCCGCTCACCCGACCATTCATATCTCACAGCCCTTGCCTTGGTCGAGACTGCTGAAAATAGCAGTCCCTGCGCAATCACCTCGTTGAATGGCCCCTTCGCAACGCGGTGTACTCGGAACCCATTCGCCAGCGAGAACAACCGAGGCCGATAAGTGCTCATCCCAAAAGAACAGAGACTATGTCGCGAGAGGGATTCAGCGTTGTACAAGAATACTGGACCGGTGATGATGCCTGGATGTTTCAGATTGTATATATGGCGCTTTTGTGTGACGGCGTGCGAGGGCGGTCCTGTTGGCGAGGGAGACGGCTTGACCATGATGTCCAGCCTCTTCACCGTCATGCTTCTTGTCGTATCACGGAGATGGATGAGCTCATGCGACAGCTCATATAGCGGCTCCGCAGCAGAGCTATCAGAGTAGATGACATGGCCGCTTATTCGGAGGGTCGCTGGAGGGAGAAGATATTCCTCGTTGTTGGTGACTTGGCTGTACGAAGGTGGCTCTACGTCCATTCTGGCGTGACTGCTGCTGGCAGAGCTTGAGTGGAGAGAGTGGAGCCTGCAAGGTCAATTCGGGGCGGGTTGACGAGGTCTTATACGGAGCAATGAGTCGTATTCGGCCACAATCGTCGCGTGTGCTCCATCCGTCGCCAGCATGTGGTGTGATCCTTGGTGTTCGAGGCGCGGGTCCGACTTCTGGAGGCTTGGGCGGCCTGGCAGGCGACCTGCCCAATGATCTGTCGAGCCGATGCACCCATTGGGAGAACGTTTGCGAAATTCCCTCCTTGGTTCCTACACAGCCATGGCTATCTACAAACGGTTTCCCAGGTTGATGTGGACAGCCTTAACCTGGCTGTATGCCTCCAGACCAGCCTCGCCAAGCTCTCTGCCAATGCCGCTCTGCTTGACGCCTCCAAAGGGAACCTTTGGATCAGAGTCATTGCTGCTGTTTACCCAAACCATGCCCGCCTCAATCTCAGATGCAACCCGGTGCGCTCGCTCCAGGTCTTTGGTGAAGACGGCAGCTCCAAGGCCGTACGTGGAGTCGTTGGCTCGGGCAATTGCCTCCTCCTCCGAACTGAACCGGCCAATGACCACGACGGGACCAAATATTTCCTCCCGGTAAATTCGCATACTGTCCTTGACCTCGGTGAAGACGGTAGGTTCGATGAAGAATCCCTTGCTATTAGCATCAAGAGGTTTGCCGCCAGACACCAGTCGTGCCCCCTCTGCCTTGCCAGCTTCCACGTACTCGAGGACTCGCTCGTACTGCAGCTTGGAGACTTGGGGCCCTTGGTACGTATCGGGACTCCATTGGTCACCGACCTTGCTGACCATCTTGGTCTGCCGGACGAACTGGTCGACGAATCTGTCATAGACGCTGTCCTCGACTAGGATGCGCGACGTGGCCGTGCAGATCTGACCTTGGTTGGACATGATTCCGAGGTGCGACCATTTTACAGCCTGCTCCAGGTCGCTGTCTGCAAAGACGAGCAGCGGCGACTTTCCGCCCGTCTCTAGGGTGATGTTCTTGAGCGTAGCGGAAGCCATCTTCATGATTTGCCTAGCCGTGGCCGTAGAACCGGTGAAGGCGACCTTGTCCACGAGTGGATGCTCGACTATAGCCGCGCCGGCGTCCTTTCCATATCCATTCACAACGTTGACAACGCCAGCCGGGAACCCAACCTCCTTGATCAGCGAGGCCAGAACAAGAATGCTCAGGGGAGTTTGCTCGGCTGCCTTGATGACGACGGTGTTTCCACACGCCAGGGCTGGGCCGAGTTTCCAGCAGGCCATTGACAGCGGGTAGTTCCAAGGTATAATTTGGCCAACCACGCCAATGGGTTGGCGGAGGGTATAGGCAAACTTTTGGTGGCTCGTCGGAATAGTCTGGCCCGAGATCTTGTCCGCCCAGCCGGAGTAGTAGCGAAACGTGCCAATTGCTTCCTCCAAGTCGACGCTGAGAGCCTCGGCGTATGATTTGCCTGGATGCGGTTTCAGCACACCTGGTAGCATTCTGCAAGACGCATTCCTGTCTGCCGGGGGAGCAGGGACAGGGACGAGGCGGTACTGCACACTCACCATTGTCCCAGGCTTCGATTGTTGCAAGCAGTTCCCTGTGCTCGTCGAGACGATCCGCGAGACGGCTCATCAATCTGCCCCTGTCGGACACGGGCATCTGCTTCCACGGGGGGTGCTTGAGCGCGGCATGGGCTGCCTTGACGGCGTCATCTACGTCTTCGGGACCGGCGGCTTGCACGGTGGCAATCTCGTTTTCGGTGCTGCGAGATAAATTTCCGGGTCAGATCTCCACGGCTCGAGAGGTCAGGTTTGCAGGCGGAACCGGGCGGGCGTGCGGGTGTGCGTACGCTGGGTCAATAGACGTGATGGTCCGTCCGGACCTCGACTTGACAAACTCGTTGTTGATGAAGAGGCCCGTGGGCTGGGTGTACTTGACGCCATTTGGAGCTGTGAGGTGGACGGACGGCGCGCTCATTGTGTCTTGGGCAGAGGCGAGAGAGACACTTTTTGAGCTTGGGGACAGGTGAGGTGAGGTGACGTTGGAGGTGACGTCTGGAAAATGGTGCCGAGGAAGAAGCAGGAGGCGGGGTAATAAATGTGCTTCAGTTTTGTGCAAGTTGTGCATGTTTCCGCGATGCTGGGCATCTTTAGCATCGGGATTCAGCCTTGACATTGGACGAGGAACGCGCGGTCCAAAAATGCTCAGCGTCGGGCGTAATTGGATCATGCAGAGTGTGGCGGAGGATCTCACACGCCGCCGGCACAAAGCGCGTCACATCTAGACATGGCGAGCTCGCGACGACGCCATGGGCGAGATGTGTAGAGGCGATTGCGCAAGTCGCGATCACGAAGGGATCACGCAAAGTCCGCCGGCCCAACACTCCAACTCCAGCCTCTCGGTTCAACCACCGTGGCGACGTGCGAGATGTCGGCAGAACTTGAGGCATCGGTTGGCCAGCAGTTGAAATATGCCCAAGTCCGCGATTGCCGGGACATGCGGGATGCAGGCGAGGGTGACGTGAGGGTGATGGTCACGTCGTGTCGAGTTATGTTGGTGTCCCACTTTTTTTTCTCTTCATCTCGCTCGCCAGCTACGAGCCAAAATATTGAGGGTCTCCTTCAACGTCGCCGCCATCGTCACCGTCATGGCGGGTGAGGCATGCCTTGCCGGCACAGCATCAAGCGCGGCGAGTCCCGTCACGGGAAGCGAGTCTGACGGCGCTCGAGCTCCGCGTTTGTCGCTCGTCGTGGCGGACTTTCTCTTTGCTTTGTGACCAGCTCTCTCACTTATTCACCCGATGCCTTGCCTTTCTTCTCCGCCGGCAACGGCCAAGGTTCCCCCAGAACCCGCTAGAGAATAAAGCAAAGTCTCAAGTGGGCCATGTCATCTAGCCGGTGTGTGTTAGTCACCCCGATCCGATCAGTCGAATGACAAATCTCCACCACGAGACGGACTCGACACCAAGCAACACGCAACACGGCAATACAACATGGCGCGCTTGACGCAGGACCCATGTCTTTTGCTTACAGCATCAGCCCTGCGGACTTAGCGGAGTTGCAAGCGGCGCCGCCGAAACCCAAGTCCCGGGCCGGCCACCCATGGATTGTCACGGTACCCGGGAGTGCCATATGCCTAGTACTTGGTCAAGCGTGTCCGTCGCACCGTCGAATCTCGGTATGGCTCACAGGCGCGCATTGCATGAACAGGCCATCCGAGTTTGGTTCCGTGTTCATGGCTGTCAAGTATGAGACACGCACCGCCAGCCAGGCTCCGGGGCCGTCCTTCCTTGAGCCGCAAACTCCGCGCGGCTCCTGGACCTTTGCGGATCTGTCTTTGTGATGATCAGTTTTCCATGTGTGACTGCAGCCTCTGCTTCCAGTTAGGACAATGGCCCAGTCAGGAGGAATGTGTCATGCCTGGAATCGAAGGCTCGTCATCGAAAGCTCGTCATCGAAAGCTCGCCTTGTCTTTTGCTTATATGTGCACCTAGAACCCCCCGGCGAATTCCTTGAACACATTGTTGGCATCGTCGGCTGCGTGTATGAGGATATATATTCCAATAATGTACACTTCCGGCCTTGTACATTGGAGATTCTCGGTTCCATTGCTTACACTCTCCAACCTAAACCTACTCTCCCAGAGAACCCAGCACGACACAGACTATTGCTGACTGACAATGACCGCCGCTACGAGCCTGAAGGTCCCAGGGGACTCGGATCGAAGCCTGTCTTCGGCATCAACCATCGCCGGTGACCAAGTATCGGACAAGGCCGCTTACTCGAGCGGCGCTGAAGACGAAAGGCATCATGAAACTGACTTGGCGCCCGACTCGGCTGCCCATGTGCTCGACGACACCGAGTATCCATCTGGTATCAAGATGGTCTTCATCGTTGTTGCACTTGTCATGAGCGTCTTCCTGTTGTCTCTCGACATGGTAAGCCACGCTCTCGCCGTATGTCATGAGAAGCTTGTCAAAGTGACCTCTCACGCAGACCATTGTTGCCACCGCCATTCCCAAAATCACCGACGAGTTCAAGGGTCTTGACAAAGTCGGCTGGTATGGTGCTGCGTTTTTCATGACGGTTGGTTCTATGCAGTCAACATGTAGGTCCTGGTCCCGACTCCCGGCTCTTGTCCCTCCTCGCAAGGCGTTGCTGACGCGGTCGTGACTCGTGAACCAGGGGGCAAGATCTACAAGTACTTCCCGCTCAAGACATCTTTTCTCGTCGCCATCTTCATCTTCGAACTCGGGTCCGTCGTCTGCGGCGCCGCACCCAGCGCAGAGGCCTTGATTGCTGGCCGCGCAATTGCTGGTGTCGGCGCCGCCGGTCTTGAAGCCGGCGCTTACACCATCATCGCCTTTTCCGCACCCCCCAAGAGACGGCCTGCCTTTACCGGCATCCTCGGGGCCTCGTACGGATTTGCCAGCGTCATTGGACCTCTGCTAGGCGGCGCGTTCACGGACAACGTTAGCTGGCGATGGTGTTTCTACATCAACCTGCCCATCGGGGGCCTCTCGGCCCTGGTCATCTTGGTCTTCTTCCAGACTCCCAAGAATGCGGTCCCCGCCACCGCCACTCTGCTGGAAAAGTTGCTACAGATGGACCCTCTCGGGATTGTCTTGATGATGGGCGCCACCGTCACCTACATCCTTGCTGTCCAGTACGGCGGCGTTGCTCACGCCTGGAACTCGTCCGTCGTCATCGGCCTTCTCGTCGGCTTCGTTGCCATCACCGCGGCTTGGGTTGCCCTCGAGTACTTCCAGGGCGAGCGCTCCATGGTGCCTCCTAGACTGGCCAGGGAACGCACCAACTGGGTCATGAGTGCCTTTGCTTTCATCTTTGCCGGTGGCTTCTTCGCTGCCATCTACTACATCCCCATTTACTTCCAGTCCGTCCACGGAACGAACCCGACCATGAGCGGCGTGCGCAACTTGCCATTCATCATTGCCGTCACCATCTCCACCATTCTCAGCGGCAGCTTTGTTTCTGCGACTGGCCGATACCAGCCCATGCTCCTCGGCGGCGGTGTCGTCGCCACCGTCGGAGCTGGTCTCTTGTACATGCTAGACGTCGACTCCTCCACGGGCGCATGGATCGGTTACCAGGCTGTCGCTGGCCTCGGCTGGGGAGCCGCGTTCCAGATTCCCATGATTGCCGTTCAGGGCTCAGTCCCTCCCCAGGACCTTGCCTCCGCCACCGGCATGCTCCTCTGTAAGTCTCTTTACACCTCGAGCGCTTCATGTCTTCCCTCCAAATGCGGCGGCGCCCACCGACTGACGAGTGAAATGTCCAGTCTTCCAAAGCATCGGCGGTGCCTACCTCGTATCCGGGAGCCAGGCCGCGTTCATCAATCAGATGGTCGGCCACGTCGTCAAGAACGCGCCGCAGGTCGACGTGCGAACTCTGATCCTCGCCGGAGCCACCGAGATCCGACGCGCATTCCCCCCTGACCAGCAGCCCCTCGTCATTGCCGGCTACATGTCTGGCCTCAAAGTTGTCTTTGCCATGTGCATCGCCGCCACTGGGGTCGCCACTCTGCTCGGCTGCTTCACGCGATGGTCCAAACTGAAGCAGGAGAACACGACTGTCGGCGGCACGGCGTAGACCTGGATGGCGCCTTTGCTGCAACATGACCCGCCTCGTGGTCGGGCTAGATTATACTCGGGCTACATGTTGATTTGGGATATTAGACTACAATGGTTGCATCGGGGAGCGGGCACATTGCTGTTTTGGTGTCGATGACTGGCGTTGATGGCGTCGCGCAAGGGAAGCGCTTCTATTCTCCGACGCTACTGGACTTTGATACACGTACGAGATGAACGGGCACGATGGTAGCAATGCATCGTTGTGACAGGGGCTCATAGGGAGCTTGGAGTAATCACTCAACTCAACTATAACATGGCACCCGGCCGGGTATAAAAGGTCCTCGGTCTTCCTCGACGCCTGGGTGACCAAGGACCCTCCTTATGCAGCCAGACTTGTGCCCTGGGTCTCGCCCTTTTTTGCAACCGTGTGACGGCCGCGCCTCGCCCTTGTCAACTGACAAGAAGCTTTTGTAACTTGACATGCGTCGACGACTGACGACGACGCGATGTAGCTAATCGATCGAGCACGCGCAGATCGTCGCCGACGATGGCAGCCGAGAAGTGTCACAATGCCGTCAAGCACCCGAGAGTCAAAGTCATCCTTGTTCTGTTACCCACCGCGCACGGAGTGCGAGATGCAACAATTGGCATTCACCATGTTTTGTCACCGAATCATCGCAAGGCCTCGTCTCGAGTATATAATAGCCATTGATTGACCGCAGTCGTGTCTCAATCTGTGTGTGCTTTTTTCATTTTATTTTTTCGTTCCCCCCATCCACATGCCAACACCACGGCATCGCCGTCCCGAGTCCTCGACTCGTGCGTCGTACCGGTACGTAGGTGTCATCTCAACGCTGCTGACTCATCACCTCTTTCACCACCAGCGTCCCGAAATCTCCGCAGCAGAAACCATCACGAACAGACTCCTTTTTCAAGGCCATTGCGGCCCCCCAAAATGGAAATCCACCTCTCTCCTCGCCTGTGATTCCCCTCCTCTCGTCTCCCCCCATGCCGCCTGGCACACCGTCGTTTCCCCCCCTCTCTCAGTGTTTCCACCAAAAATGCAGCGTCTGGTAGCGGCCCGGATCGGGGCACGTGCTGCCCTTGGCCCGCGGCGTGGCCCGTCGTCGTCGCCGCCCTCGCCCAAGACACCTTCGAGGCCGCTACGGACGGCCGCCGAGACGCTGCCGTCGTCGCCCATACGCGTGCTCCGCGCGGTCGAGCAGGTCCGGCGATGGAGGAAGCCGCTCATGGTCAACTACCGCAGCGTTGGACTGGTCCCCACCATGGGAGCCCTCCACCGGGGTCACCTCGCCTTGATCCGGGCCGCGGCCAGGGAGAACCACCACGTCGTGGTGAGCATCTACGTCAACCCGGCCCAGTTCGGCGTCACGGAGGATCTGTCGTCGTACCCGGTGACGTGGGAGACGGACGCCGCCGCGCTGGCCGAGCTCGACCGCGAACTGGCCGACGACGGGGCCAACCTCGGGCGCATATCCGCCGTCTTCGCGCCCACCACCCCGGAGATGTACCCGTCCGGGTTCCCGGGCCAGGCCGTCGACAGCAAGGGCAGCTTCGTCACCATCACGCCCGTGGCCGAGGTCCTCGAGGGCGCCAGCCGGCCCACCTTCTTCCGGGGCGTCGCCACCGTCTGCATGAAGCTCTTCAACATCGTGCAGCCGGAGCGCGTCTACTTTGGCCAGAAGGACGTCCAGCAGACGCTTGTCATCCGACGCATGGTCAGGGACCTCATGGTGCCGACGGAGGTGGTCGTCTGCCCGACCGAGCGCGAGGCCGACGGCCTGGCCATGGCCTCGCGCAACGCCTACCTCGGCACGCGCCGTCGCGCCGTCGCCACCGTGCTCAACGCCGCTCTGCGGGCTGCCGAGGGCGCCTACCGCGGCGGGCGCACCGATCGCGCTGCCATCCTCGGCGCTGCCGAGGCCCTCTGCGCCGCCGTGCTCAGGGCGCAGATGGACATGGGGCCGAGCGAGCGGGCTCGGTTCGAGGTCGACTACCTGTCCCTCGCTGATCCCGACTCCTTGCAGGAGATTGGGGCTGTCGATCCGGCAACCGGTGCTGTTTTGAGCGGCGCCGTGAAAATGTTGCCTGTGGAGGAGCCGCGCGAGGGCGAGCATCTGGGCCATGGCGGCGGCCCTGCGGTCAGGCTGATTGACAATATCATTCTGCCGCCCAGGTCGACCTGAGGTCTCTTGAGGGCCTCTTTGGGCCGCGCGGGCGGGCGGCTCGGCGGCTGTAGCGGTTTGAGTTGCTGCCGTTGCTGTACATTTATAAAGGGGCGCACGACTCCGCGCCATCCGCCTCGACTCGTTTTGGCAACTACGTGTTTGGGTGCTTTACGCGGGGACGAGGTCGTCAAGGCGGAGCCACGGCATGCAAAAGCGTCCACGTTGATCTTCATGCGCATAGACTTCTTTCCTGCTCGTGAGAGTATATACAGATTCGTGTTTTACAAATGTGCCCGCTGGTGCAGCTTCTTCTTCCTGCGCCGCACATCCCTCGTGTGCGCCTCCTGCTCCTCGACGCTGAGCCGGCTGGGGACCTTGTTCTTACCGTGCTTGTCGCCGTCGACGGCATCGGCGAATAGCTTGGCTCCCAACTGGTCCGTCAACCTCAGCACGCGCACGCTGACCGTGGCCCCGTCGCGTCGGTTCTTGCCTTCTCGCCGTGAACTGGCAATCTTTTCGGTAAAGTCCCAGAGCTTGCCTGCAGCAACGAGGGCGCCCGTCTCGGCGTCCCGCGACGGCCGCCATTCCGAATCTAGCTGCATTCTGGGCGGGATCTTGGGGTCTTTGGACTTGACCACGTGAATGATTTGATCTTGCTCGAAGCGGGTGTACGAGTTCTTGAGCGTCTCCTTGTTCACGGCTTCAAAATACGACAAATCTCCTTGGTGGTACAGCGTTTTACCCAACTGTTCATGGTCAGTGCAAATGTAGGGCAGACGTGCCAATTTCCAGCCATGCACTTACTAGCTGAGCGCTGTTCTGTGCCTTGTTTTGCTCAACCCAGATGTCTCCGTTGCTCCCGAGTGGTGGGGACAAGCCCATGAGGGAGACTGCCGCGAGCCAGCTGGCTTCTATGAACGGCCAAATCAGGAAACAATAGAAATCGTAGTTCTCGCGGCCTGCCTTGCGTTCCTCCGCGGACAGCCCGATCGTGGTGACACTGCCGCCCTCATCACGGTCGAGTCGAACGATATGGTCGGCCTCGAGGCCACGCAGGGTATTATCCAAATTCGTGACTAGGCCATCCGGTCCGAAAATAAACTCGCCGCGGAACAGCGAAGACAAGAAGAACACTTGATCCTTCAGTTCTGCGTATGAAATGTCTTGCATGGCCGGCCCGCCGCCGCGCTTGACGTGCATGTACATTGCCGCACTGACCAAGGCCTCGTAGATGAACAAATGAATCGTCATGTTTCGGTAGAAGGACAATTGGAAACGGTCAACCGCATAGAAGGTCGGCTCAGCTAAGCCGTTGACAACGCCGACGAGGTCCTTACCGAGCACGTCCAAACCACGGTTGATAATATCAGACGTGGGCGCATTTCCAAAGTGAGCGACACGCCCTCCCTTGGCGCGAATCCGGGCAGTGAGCCACTCGACGCGGCGGATCAACTCTTGTAGGCCAACGCCACGGCCACGCAGAGTAAGAAGAACGGTGCCAATAAGAGCTGTTGGCATGACGACGGACACGGCATTGATGTCACTCAGCACCTTGTAACCCATGGTCCGCAGAATCTTTTCACGGGCGGCCCTCACATCAGGGTTGTGATGGTCCGTGTCCAGGCCGGGGGGGATCGAAGAAAGGCGAGACAACTGCTCGTCAACAAACTTGCGCAGGCTCCATGGCTCGTGAAACCTGACGTCAACCCTGCCAAGCTTCAACGAAAGAACAGACGAGCCGCCCGAGACGAAATCTGCCAGGTTCTCCTTCTTTTTTGGCACTCCGAGCAACTCGGTGACATAGCCTTCGGTTTCAATAACTTTGTCGTACTGAGTACTGACGGGACAGACAATTGCGTCGTCAACTCGCCCGGACAAAATGCTGTCGAGAATGAAGCTAAGAATGCCAAATTTTGGCGGCAACAGCTTCCCGGTGCGAGAGCGGCCCCCTTCGATAAAACATTCGAAGTTGTAGCCCTCTTGGAGCAAGGTGTCGATGTAGCTCTGCACCAACGTGGTGTATAAAGCATCATCACCAAATGATCGTCTGATCCACATGGCACCCGCATGCTGCAGGAAGCTGCCGACAAGCGGGAAGTTGAGATTATCCCCGGCAACGACAATGGGTAATGTTAAGCCGAGGCGATAGCAAATGAGTTGCAGCGAAACGTAATCGACGTGAGATCGGTGGCTGGGTAGGAAGACGATGCTCTGTTTCTTCTTGGCGGCGACTTCGGCGACCCTCCGTAGACGCAAGACTTCCTCGCTGGACACGTGAATCCCTTGGTGATAGGCTCTAGTCAGAAGCTGGGTAACCATATAATAGGCTCCGCGAATGAATGTCTTGCTCTCCATTTTGCAGATCATGTCATCAGTCATCTTGTCTGCAACCTCCTGGAGCCCATTCTCCAGAGCGTTTCGCCTCTGGGCACACTTGACGCCAAAGTCTTTGTCTTGCTTGTTAATCAGTCCTTCCTGAACTTCGACGGCGACCCTGTCCTTGGCGAGCTTTGTGATGCGTTCCTGAAGCAGTGGTGCTGACAGAACCATGGACTTCATATTCTCCGAAAAGCCGGAATAAAAGACCGGTTGACCGATGACATTATCATATGCTCGCCAGCCCTGGCCCGAAACGTACAGCGACACTTCTCGGAGGAACCTACAGTACAGGACAAGGACAATCGGTCAGCTTTGTGCTTCAGCCCACGCCGCTTTCTTGAGATATGTCGGGGGCGTTACTGTAAAGGCTCAGCACGGAACGAGGCGAACTGGTTCATCAGTGCCTCCTCCTTGCCCTCATGGCCGCCCTCCGGCGCAACGTAACCACTGGGCTGCAGGGTTATCTCATCACCAAGAATCTGTAAATCAGGCGCGGAGCTGCTGCCCGCTTCGGGGGGGTCGTCGCTGGATGGCATGTTTCTACCGGCGATGGGGTGGCGCGAGATGGTTGAAGCGAACACTTGGAGATTATGCTAGTGATCGTTGGGATTACCATCAAGCAGAAAGCTTAAGCAGTACGACATGCCAACGAAAGTCGATACTTTTAGGATCGAGTTGAGATTCTAGACAGCCCACGAGCGGGCGGCCGGGGAAATATTGTGGGGGAAAATGGCCGATCGATTGATGTCAGCGACCAGCCGAGGGAGCGGCCAACATGTGAAGTCATTCATCCATCCGTCAACAAAAACTCGGGTGACAAGTCGCCGCCAATGACCGCCGCCTGACACCGGCCGAGACGCCTGCGGCGAGGCACTGCTGGCCCTGTAAACTCAAAGTTGTCCGCTGCTGCAGCCTGCAGGTGCGTACTAAGTAGGTACTAGTTACTTACGCGCCGGCCGGCGCATGTGGGGCTGCCCAGACACTGAAAAGAACTTGAAGGCGAGCCCAGAAAGTGTTCAGCCAGATAACTTGTCTGCATGGTCACACCTCGCCACCTCGCAACCCTCGACAACCTCCCGTCAGTACACGAGTCTATAGCCGTTGTCACGAGCCGGCTCATATGGCGACTTCAACGCCCCAAGCCCAGCAGCTGATCAAGGATCTGCTTGCCAGAGCCCACTCTCCCGATAGCGTCAACCGCATCTACAGTGAGAAAATCCAGCACCGTACTCTGCACCTTCGGCCATCTTCCCCCTCGCCAGCCGCACTCAATGCTCGAACGGCGCGAAGAAGGATTCGGGACCAAAAGAAGGCAAGGAGAAAGACCCGTCCGAGGCCTCTCTCGTCCCGAGAGCGCAGGAACCTGGGGCTTTACGATATCCCCAAGGATGGCCAGAAATACAGCATATATGAACCGCTCTACGAACTATGGCAAGGCTATGCAAGGGAAGTCCTGGGACAAGACATATTCCGCGGTGGCCCTGAAGCAGCGGCCAAGCTGGCCAGCGCAGAACTTCACGGGGCACTTACCGAGGTCGTCAGAAGCCGATGTACGGGACGTGTTGGCCTGAAGGGCATCATTGTTCGCGATCGCAAGTTCGTTGTGGAGATAATTACGGAAAAGAAGGGCATCAAGGTTATTCCCAAAGAAGGAACGACTTTTCGCATCGAGATCAAGCCCGAGACAGCTGATGCGACCACTGCCTCGAAGCCCTTTGTGTTTGAAGTCCTGGGCGACCAACTCATGCTTCGCTCCGCGGACCGCGCCAACCGAAAATTTAAACAACACTTTCTTCCCGATCTTTGATGACGATCTGATGGTATTGATCCATTCTTTGATCTTGGGGGTCGACATCTTGGCCAGAAGCCTATACTGAAACCGTCGACAACAATTCATCCAAGGATTCGCTTTCACAGCATTCTTTGCGACAAAGACTTCGACTCGAGTAGCTCAAGTAGTTCAAGTAGTCCGACTTTTCGAACTCTTCTCCCGCCTCACATCACAGATTCATCAAGAAATAACACTACGCACTGCGAAGCAGTGTCGAGTCACAACTTGGACATGGCAAATGATTTCATCAAAGGCTCCTCATTCAGGGATTCGGCATGTTTTTGTGTCATCAATCGTACAACCGACGGGCTTGTACTCTTACAAACTTGTCCTACAACACGGGTGCGATTAGGAAATGAGGAACTACCGGGTCTATGCGCGGCTTCTATATAGCTGCATAACCTGACTTGACCGGTAGAATGACGTACTCGGAATGGTCACGAAACATGGACATGGCGCCTAGTGTTGCTCTCCAGTCCTATATATTATCAATCGGCAAAAAGTATATACTCCAGACGTACCGCGTGCCCGATTAGACCTGAACACCCATGACTTCGGTCTGAGTTCAACTTTTGGCGTGGCGATCAAGCCCTCGGTCGGGGATATGGGAGGTAAAACCTGGTTCGCTAGCCATGCGAAAGCCTTGTCAAAGACGAATACAGTACCGGAGTTAAGAGAAAAGGCAAATCCTTTACCGGAGTGTTCGGTATTGTATGAGTTAGCTTACTACTTGGGTCGCTGATGGGCCGCTCTCAAGTTTCAATCCCTTAGCTCGTCCTCGCGTGAGTCACGCGAGTGTACAGAAACCCAAAAACGCGAGTATGGACGGCAAGGAAAGGCTCGATGTCCAGTCAAGAACGGACAGCGAGCTAGCATTATGGCGTGGCAATCTGGCCTCGAAGCAAACGGTTTCAATCCTTCCTTCTAAATCACGAAACCTGTCCAGAGGAAAACGAAGCACGGAGCACTCTGGTATTACTCCGTACTCTGGCAGGGGTCAGATTGTCAAGGTTGGGTCGGTATGACGGTCGAGCCGACGCTTACTATACATGTCAATCCGGAACCACAAAGGAAGGGAAGGCGCCAATGTCCTGGGCATGACAGAGAAGGGTAGGAGTTCAGTAGATGATTATTAGGGGTCGAGGATTCCAACTGTGCAATGCGAGAAAGTACATACATTTGCCTGGCACCACCACCTACGAGGTTTTGGTGTGTAGCAGATTCGAGACTCTGCAGACGATGCGGAACAAATGGGACCGGCGTGGGGTCAACGGCCGATGGTGTGAGCAGGGGACACCTGGCCGGCGGCCGAAGACACCTGTACACCTGTGCAGCAAGGCAGCTTACTTAAATACTTCAAGACATTTCACATCAACTGAGCAAGGGCAGGGCAGACGAAGGGGAAGTGGAATGTCGACCGGCAGAAACGTCGAGTGCCTCCAAACTAGCAGTGCGATAAATTCCGAGGCACACCTTTTCTTGGGATCAACTTTTATCTCCACTCACATTTACATGACAGTGTCTGTGTGGAAGTTTTTATCTTGAACGGTGTCACGTGCATCCGCGTCAGCCCTTG
Organism: Metarhizium album ARSEF 1941; assembly: GCF_000804445.1. Taxonomy (NCBI): domain Eukaryota; kingdom Fungi; phylum Ascomycota; class Sordariomycetes; order Hypocreales; family Clavicipitaceae; genus Metarhizium; species Metarhizium album. The sequence continues at coordinate 1,065,486 of NW_024467579.1, read as the reverse complement.
ACGCGGCCGCTTCCACGCGTATCCCCAACCACGGGCAAGACGGATAGCCTTGCCGAACTGACAGCTACAAAATCCCGACTTCGCCACAAAATGACATCAGCTGTCATTGCAGACTCGGACGTAGATGAGTCAGACGCAGCTTCTTCCCCCGAGAGCATCACAGAGGCAGTCCTTTTACCGAATTCATCACCCACGACGACGACGCACCCATCCGGTTCAACGGACCCGACCTTCTTCAAGAATATCTACAACGAGCATCGGGACGCGGCTAATCAACATGTAACGCATCGCATCAAAGAAAGCGGTGAAGTCATGGACGTCTCATCATTCGACATTGGCTTCCAGGAGACCAGGGGAACAGTCATACACAACAAGAGCCTGTGGGACGTCCCTAGCAGCCCGGACTTTCCACAGCCCAGGCCATCCAAGAAGCAAGACGGCTCGTTGAATCCCAGGACTAAAATCACAAGGGGCCTGCGACGACAGCTAGACGACATAGGATACGTCAGCCAGGAGGATGAGCTGCCCGAGACGACCGCACAAAGCAGGAAGAAGAGGCGGGTCGGACGACATAGAGGCTCAGACGACTTGGTTTCGACGGCGCCCGTCAGCGATCCGTCCCTTATGGTGGCGCCTACAGCATTGGCAAGTCAAAAGGAGCGGCATGCATCTGTTCACGGCGGCGCGTTGAACCCCGCGACGAAACCTCTGGAGCAGCGCTGTGTGAACGCCATGTCCAGTGGGACCGCAACTAATCTAAATACGCCGAGGTCAAACGACGTGGAGTTGCTCGAGGCGTCCCCTGGCATCAGAAACCCAAAGCCTACTCGGGGGGCTACGACGCGGGATTGTTCGCCTCCTGGCCCCGTGCTTATCCCGGTCTCGGAAAATCAAGGTGGTGCAGCAAAGGGAACAGACGGGGAAAAGTTGGTGGTTATTTCAGATGATGAGAATGAACAGGGGGTGGCTTACGCGCCTGGTGGGGCTAAACAGGATAACGGCTTGGCTCTCGAAGAGATGCCGAGGCCGACGGAGAAAAGGAAACAGAGGGGTCGTCCCCGAAAAAAGGATACGGCTGCAGCGAAGGAAGATGAAGGGGGAAAGGATCTTGAAGCAAATGTTAAAAGGAAACGTGGAAGACCGAAAAAAACAGCGGCGGTACTCAAACCCGATAATGACGACGAGGTACAAGAAGAGACTGCGTCGGCCATCCCTGCATCTGTCCAGACAAAGCCGACTATAAAACAGCAACCAGATTCAAAGGTGGAACAGATTAAGCACTTGGGACCAGATGTCGCTGAGACGGAGAGCCACGCGGCAGCCAAACCGGCGACGAAAGGAACACCGGAGACGGAGACAGAAAGGTCTACGTCGGAGACGAAAGTTGACATAAGCACTTGCGCCGTGGAAAAAACGGCGGGAAGAACACCATCGACGCCAGCGGGGGCTTCAGGACGCCCATTGTATCGTATTGGATTGAGCAAGAATACGAGAATCGCGCCGTTATTGAAAGTCATCCGCAAATGAGGCAAAGGGGTGTGTGTCGTTGACTGTCTTTTCACGATTTGAACTGTGGTTATGGGATATGATGAGTATGAAATATGCATAGGACAAGCACCCTAGAGGGAAGAATCCCGGAAGCTTGACGAAGCAATGAGTTGTCATTACAGATGCTGAGCGTGACAACGTAAGGTTGTCAGCCATGCTCGATGCTGACTTGGTGGCCAGATCGCAAGTTCGCTTCCATTAATACACCGTGGCGAATTTGTAGCAAGTTAATACCAAGTATGGAGTAGGTGTGCCAAGAGATTCTACAAGACAGCGTAATGATCCAGACGCTGGGCCAGCACACGATAATTTTTAGCTGGCTGGTAAGAGCTCGTGTGTCTTCATGAACAGGGCAACCCGCACAAGTGCTTAAGCGAGGCCCAAAGCGTTCAAAGCACAGTCAGTCAAGTCACCCTTGGACAACAAACCACTGACACGGTTGCGTGTGGCCGGGCAGAAATCAGCTATGGCGTCATGACAGAACCACACGACTTGTAATAACCATGACCGCAAAAGACGCAACAGACAACAGACGGTGATTGCAGACATGCGTTGCCTAGAAGCTGGAATGTTCAAGTGTTCTCCACGTTAGGATTCAGCCCTCACTAAGCGGTGGCGGTTAAAGCTCGGACGGCCTCGTTCTGGCTTAGCGTCGCCTGCCTCGCAGCTTCCAGCCACTCAGAGGACATGGGGACCAGCCACTTGCGCCTGCTTCTGTTTGGCCCGCCATTGCGCCGTCACTCCCTCCGGGGGTGGGTGGTGGAGGGGGGAGGTTGTTTGTCTGAGGGCCTTGCCTTGCCTGGCCTTTCTGGAGGCGACCCCGGGAGGCGAGTGGCTGCACCTCGACTTGACTAGTCCGTTCTGCAATTTTGCCTTTTGCCAAACCTCAGGTTTTTCCCGCCTTGGCCTCACAGCTCAACTAGCTTTCCACCAAACTTCCACCTCACGCTTTATATGCCAAACGCGACCTCTCCATCGGCCCTCTACGAGTATTTTTTTTTTTTTTTGCATTGCTAAGTCGCTCCGAAAGCATCTTTTGCATCTACTGTTCTCGCCTGTACAGCCAGCATTGCACCGACACTCATCCATTCGCCCTTGTTGACCTTCCGTCCACCACAAAACCCGGACGAAAAGAAGCCTTTGGCGAAGCGCGACACTCTAGCACAACATAACACGATCCTGTGTGAGGAACAACATGGCGTCCAATCTTCCTTCCAGCTTTGCCTCGGCTGCAGCTGGCCAGAATGCGAATCGGGATGCGAGGGGCGGCAGAGGAGATGGAAGGGGAGCTGCTGCGGGCGACTGGTGAGTGTGGTATTTCCTCGTTGTTGCTCTCTTCGCCACCAATATCCGCGCACATTCCGTGCTTGATATTGATGTGGTGACGACACGGTTTGGATTTTCCCTTGGAGATGCTTTCGTGCGGCAATGGCACCAGGTGAATTTTTTTTTTCCGTCACCACGCACCGCGCCTCAGATTCATGGGCATGGGCATGGGCATGGGCATGAGCATGAGCATGGGCACGTGTGGCCAGTGCGGATGCCGCCTGGTGCCCAGCTTCTATCCCGTGTCTCTTTTGCAATCGACTGGAAGTTGCAGGCGTCATCAAGTTTGCGCGACTACCGCTAACCACTCTGTCTAGGTCGCGCAGAGACGGTCGATCTGCTAATGGCACCCTCACTCTCCGGCGCTCCTCAACTACTCCCATCGCCCAAGCTTCACAACCAGTTCCCCCGGCCGACCACGCCGTTCAGCAACCAATCTCGGTTGATACAACCCCAGCGCTGCCCCCGAGCTATGAGGTCGGCCCTGCACGATACACCAGGGGCGATCTGTTGGGCATGTTTCGGTCGCAAAAGCCAGGTGATGATCCGTCGCGCCTCTTCATACCAGGATGGGACCCGACACATGTCAATGGTGGCAATGCCAGGGGCTGGGGGAAAACCAACGACACTCATGTTCCACAGGAACCCGGCGCCTGCTGGGATCATGACGGGCATACTGCCCCCATGGGCTTGCACGAATTCTCGACGGAGGAGAAGGAGGTAGGTTTCCCGACCCGACTCCATTAGGCCACCCGTGCCTACTTTCACGGCGGGCTAACGCCATTCTCTCTGATGCAGGCCTTTTCTACCGAGATCAACTCGCCTCTGAAACCTCCTACGCAAAACAAAGAGGGCCATCAGGGAAACGCCAACGGCCGGAAATCCTCAGTTTCCCTGGGTTCCGGAGGCACGTTTGGCGTCATTTCTCCCTCGTCCGCTACAAGACCGGGAACACGACGACGCGAGACTATTGAGTCGAACCCTTTCAGCGGTGCCCTTGCTTCGCCGACAGCATCCAGTAGGTTCTCTCGGGACGATCTTTCGCCCTGGACGCAACGAAAGAGCATTGATTTGCGAGAGTCTGAACCAGATGACGGTGAAGTTGACGCAGCCGCGCGGGAGCCCACCGCCAAGCTGCCCTTCGCCAACTTTGTACGTCCAAACCCCGCCGGCAGTGCTGGAATGGCATCCATGTGGCCTTCGAACCCGACGACCCCTGCTGGGGGCGGTTTTGGCAACTTTGCCATGCCGTCTTCATCCGTGGTTGGCGACAGGAGGGCTGGCGGCGCTGCGGCCGGTGCCAGTGGCAGCCGATTGGCTCATCTGATTCCAAAGGATACTTCGGAAAACAATGTTGCCAAATCTGTCGACGTCCAAAATCCGCCATCCCAGCACTCTTGGCGAACGCGTCCTCGCACTGACACTGACCCATTTGGCGACGACGAATTGTCTGGAAGCGCCGTCCTGGGTGGCGCACAAGATACCGGCTCTGTTGGACACTCGAATGTCAGTCTCATCGGTGTTCTTGGCACCCCTGTGAAAGGTTCAACGGGCGACTTCGGTATGTCGGGGCTCAATCTCGGACTGCAACCTGGGCAAGAGGGGCCGGCCAGTCCGTCAGAGACCAATCCGTATCGCAGCCCCCCTGCGGAGCGTCACGAACACGATGAAACGGATGCCAGCGTTGGTGAACAAGCCCTCGCACCAGGCCATAGCGAACCACCAGCCAACTTTGGGTCCATATCCAGGGGATTCGGTGCGCCTAATTTTGAAGGTAGTGACCGCAGTCAGACATCGAGCGTCGGTGCCAAAGGTTATCCGCTGGGAGGTTTGTCAGGGTGGCCAGCCCCGGCCGGGCCATCTACAGGCACGCCAGATAGAGAACGGCCCAACTTGAGCAATGCATTTGGCAGCTCTTTGTTCAGTCCCGTTGGAGACATGCAGTCGCCTGCTTTGTCCAACTTGAGCAACGTGTTTGGAGGCCCTGGTGCTGGTCTTGGCGCCGCGAGCGTCGCCCGTGGAAGCAAACTCGGGTCCCTCTTCCCTACAGCAATGCAGACCCAAATGCAAGGCCATGACCAGGAGCATGGCATGAACGACGCATTGCAGGGCCACCCCCTAGGCGCCATTGGCCGGAGCAATTTGCCCGGCCCAGCACCGGGGGATATCGAAAGCCCCATGCGACCCAACAGGGGCGTCTTCGAGGACATGTTCCCATCAAGCGACAATGGCAGGTCTCATCCTGGTTTCGGTGCTCCTGACAATGCCCAACAGGCCGGGGTCGGAGCATCTCAGTCGTTCACGCCAGTTACCGGTGGAATTCCCTTCGGTGGTGCCCAAGGAAATGCAGACCCTTCTGGAAGTCAAACGAGACAGATGGTTATGCCTGATAGAATGAGGTGGGTATATCTTGATCCTCAAGGACACATGCAAGGGCCTTTTACCGGACTAGAGATGAACGACTGGTACAAAGCCAACTTCTTCACGCCTGATCTTCGGGTCAAGAAGATTGAGGATTCGGATTTCGAACCCCTTGGTCAGCTGATACGCCGCATTGGCAATTCACGTGAACCATTCTTGGTGCCTCAAATTGGTATCCCACATGGCCCAGCTCCTCCAGGAGGCCCATTCAACCCAACGACTGGTGGTGGTGTTATCCCACCACTGAGTGGAGTGTTCCCCAGTTTTGGTAGAACCCTCACTGCAGAGGAGCAGAATAATCTCGAACGAAGAAAGCAGGAGGAGCAGTACATGATGGCCCAGCAACGAGAGTATATGATGCGTCAACAGACCATGCCCAAGTTCCCAATGCCAGGGCCCGGGCTCCAACATCACTCCAGCGCCCATAGTCTGCAAAGCCAGCCAAGCTTCGGCAGCATGACATCGCCCATTGGTGTTCCTCCCCAGCAGCAGCAGCCCATCGGAGCCGTCGCTCCGCAGCACGGCTCTTTTACCGATACTCAAACCGGGGTCCAGGTCGCCGGTAGAGGTGGCCTGGGGAACGGGGACCCCTTCAGAGTAGACGAGTTGGTCGGCCTATCTGTGGCCGAGCGTGAGGTTCTTGCAACTATGCGTGGTCCTGGTGAGGAGGCAACGGACGATCAGCAGCAGGGTGCAGACACGGGATTTAGGAGGGGGCTCCCTGACACCGAGCAACTTCCCGAGGACCAGGAAGGCTTTCGTGGTAGGCTGAAGGAATTCGAGGCGCTACGTGCAGAGCGTGACGCAGAGCGGTTGGCGGATTTGGCAAGCGAGAACGAAACTGGTTTTGCTGTGGACGCTACCCGTGATGCTTCTGCTGCTCATCAGCATTCTTCACGGAGCGTCAAAGGGAAGAAGAAGATTTCCGAGGATGAGGCCTTGTCGCTCACCCAACAGGTGCAGAAGGCACAGGCTGCTGCCGCAGCAAGTGCTCAGCCAGCAGAGCTTGGCATGCCGATGCCATTCCCTCCTCCTTCATCTGCTACGCCTCTCCCCGCACCGACAGCTCAGCGAGCACGATCCAATCTACCTGAGCAATATAGCCGATCTCAAAACGGTACGCCGGATGCAGCTCAACCTCCACCCCTGGCTCCCTGGGCCAAGGAGCCAGGTCAAGAGGGGACAAAAGGACCCAGCTTGAAGGAGATTCAAGAGGCTGAGGCTCGCAAGGCCGCCAAGGCCGAAGAAGCAGCCGCCGCCCTCCGCAAAGCTGCAACGGAGCAGGAGACTGCCTTGGTGCGAGAAAAGGAAAAGCAGGCCGCCGCCGCCGCCGCCGCCGCGGGCCTTCCTGCCACAAGCACCTGGGGGCACGGCTCTCCGGTCTCTGCTTCTAGCCCGTGGATCAAGCCGGGGACCAGCAAGGGAACGTCTTCCGGAGCCACGACGTCTAGCTCCGCCAGTAGTAAGAAGACATTGGCCGAAATTCAGCGTGAGGAGGAGTTCCGCAAACAGAAGGCAAGGGATGTAAACAGCCACGCCGCAATTCCAGCGAATGCTTCCAAGAGCTATGCCAACCTCGCGGGCAAGCCTAATCCATTACCCCCTCCAGGCATGCCCCAGGCTGCAAGCCCATCCGTTGCCGGTTGGGCAACCGTTGGCGCCGGCGGCAAGGTCAAGGTACCGACTGGACCAGCTGTTGCCCAAGTTTCACGGTCTTTGAGCGCATCCAGCGTCAAGGCACAAGCTTCAACGCCCGGGAGACCTGCCAGCAAAACAGCTTCGACTGTTGGCAATGTGGTCAACAAGGCTGAGCCCGCCAACGTAGCAATGGAAGAGTTCAGCAAATGGACCCTGAGAGAACTCTCCAGGGGGGGGCTCACGTGTGATGGTAAGTCCCAATGCACTGCCAGTGCAGCGAAGGCCTCGGGCTAACTTTGTTATCGGCAGTCACTTCGTTCCAAGCCGACTTGAACATGTTTCCTCTGGACTCTAGCATAATCGCAGATGCCGTCTACGCCAGCTCTACCACAATGGATGGCAACCGCTTCGCCGCCGAGTATGTGCGGCGTAAAAAGCTGGCCGAGAAAGGTGTCGTGGAGAAACAGTCGCCCGGAGAAGCTGCGAAAACCGCCGCCGCCGGAGGTGGATGGAGCGAAGTTGCAAAGCGAAGTGGCGGCGCTCAGCCCAAGGATGCCGACGCCGGAATCCAAGGCGCCGGCTTTAAGGTAGTTCCAAGCCGAAAGAAGGGCAAGAAATAGAGCCAATCGCCCTTCCACAACTTGAAGGAACGCCGAGCCTAGGATGGAAACCGTGATTGGAGCTTGCAGTGGTGCGTCTGAATGCAAAACCGCCGCTGTTGCACCTTGTTTGGAGATGACTGTTCTGGACTAAGGATGCGTGGTTTTTTGATGATGGCACGGGAGAAGAGCAAATGTCTCAAGGTATGATGGCATCGATGAGGATATGTCACAGCGTGTAACAGGAGCCATCTGTCCAAGTTACGGTAGCTTTGAAGTATCCGCCATATGTGCAGAAAACATTGGCAAACTGGCATGGCAAATACTCCCAAATTCAAATAGCGTCTTGCATCGAAAGCCTTGGATGATGCAGTCCGAATCTTGACTATCAAGGGTCCCATGCGTTCAGACTGACATGTCGGGCAAATTTCGAAAGGAGAGAAAAGTTAAATAAAAATAAAAGCTAGTGTTCAAGGCGCACAATGTGTCGTTCCTGTTAGCTTTCGATTTCATCCATCTCTCCTGGATTCCCTCGAGACAATTCTGCACGCCCAGTGATGTTTTGCCCTCGAGAAGCCTCCCGTGTATTGTTTGCTTTTAAATTCCAACCCCCCTCCGCAATCTCTGGCCCCCCTGTCCTCCTCCTTCCAACTTCGCCTTGCCCTCTCATGAGCTTCCGTTTACTTGGACACCTTCAAACCTTCCATCAGGCCTTCCAGCGTGTTCCAGCCTTCTGATCCCTGCCAATTCTCTTTCCCGCGGCTCATGACGCTGCGAATCGCGCTGCGAGCTGTTGCTCTCCACTTGCCGCCGACTGCTTCGACATGGTGGCCCCAGCTCTCCAAAATGGAGACAAGCTCATCCGTTCGCTTGACCACCTCTGTCCATCCCTTGAGATCTATTGTCCAGTCTGCCGGGCCCGCGGCCACCTCACCTGGCAGGAGGCCGCTGCCAGACGATCCCACGGCTGCTCTCCACGCCCGCTCAGAGGCATCAATGGCGCCGGCGTAGTCCCTTCGCCAGGTGCGAAGACGGGAAACAAGGGACCACAGCTCGGCGCGCTGTGTGATGAGCGGCACAACCTCTTCTTCCAGGAGGCGCGTGACTAGGCGCTCCATGGACCCTCTTGGCGGCTCGTAGATGCCTGTTCCGGCAGGCTTTTCCCTGGAGATGACTGCGTCCTGGAGGAGGGCGGCGAGGACGTCCGCGTCGATGGCGTCCTCGGTCTTGCGGACGCGCAGCATGTGCGTCAAGGCGAGGACCATGTCTGGGACGCGGGGAGGCTGGATTCGAGCAGCCAGCGTGAGGACATTGTCCCAGATGCGCCAGTTGTCGTGGGCTATGGACGCGCCCTTCTTGTAGGCGGCCAGGGATTTCGACAGCAACGCGGCTGGGTCGCGCGACTTGTCTCGTGGGTCCTCGAGGAGACCGCCCTCTTCGTCATCGGCGCGGGTGACGGTTCTGGCTTGACTGCTTCGGGCCCGGGTTTCCTTCTTGTTGGCAGCGGCGGTCACCTCGCAGGACAGACTCCACAGGGCACTGCCCAGGTTGCTCCACGTTCTCGCGTCTTCGCCGCCTGCTACATCGTTGGCACTTCCGATGGAGCGGCTGTATGCCTCCGCGGCGTCGTCAAACTGTCCCAGACGGAGGTTGATATCGCCGAGCCGACCCCAGAGGTCGGGGCTGAGTCGGTTGACCGAGGTGGCTAGCCTGTAGGCCTCCCGCGCCTTTGTCATGTCTTTCTGTGCGAGGTAGTACTCTCCGAGAGACTTTTGGGCCCTGGCATATCGCTGTTTCGAGATTGTCCACGCCTGCTCGTAGTGCTTTGGGTTGTTGTCCAGATCTCCTAGTATGCACCAAAGCCTGGGGGCATTGGGTGGCGAAGGGCTCCGTTCGGGGCCTTCAAAGCTGGTCGGTTTGAGACGGATGACGTCTTCAACGTCTTGGTCATCTGGATCAGATGTTGCAGAAGCGTCTTGGCCTGTGGGATGGAACAGTCTCCAGCGGACAATGGACTTGGCCTTTTCTTCGCCGCCGGCACCGCGGCCATCCTCGTCCTCGGAGGCGGCGGCGCTGGCATGACACAAGGCAACTTCTGCCCAAAGACGCAAGCGCTTGAATATTTCGAGGGCGGAAGTGAGAGAACCAACTCCGGCCCACGCGTATGCTAGCTCCGACTCGAGGTGCCATCGGAGTGGTGTGGAGAGGGCATCGATGTATCGGAGGCGAACATGGGCGGGAGCTGATTCAGTTGCTTTAGGGGCCGGTAAGAAGGACGTAGGGACCTGGGTTATGGGTGGCGGAATGGCACTTTCGTGGCCGGGAGCAGTGATTTGAATCGCCGGCACCTCGCTCTCAGTTTCTGCATCGTCAGACTTTTTGGTCGGCTCGGTGTCGGCATTCATGTCTGTGAGAAGCTGATCTGCCACAGCCTGTAGCTGCAGCACACCGCGCTCTACTGTCCTGCTGCGGTGGACTTCAATCCGTGACCGTACGAGAAGCGCCTGTGTATAGATCTGCCAGTTGGTAGATTTGTCGGCCAGAACTCGAACAGCATAGGGGAGGATCTCTTGTGACGTCAGAGCATCGACGGGCGAAAAGGCATCTTTCAGAGTTGCCTCTGTGAGAAGTATGATTTGATCAAGGGAGGCAAGCTGAGGTTGGTTATCCGGAGACATGTCCATCAAGGAGGGTGGTAATGCCTCGTCTGCGGTTTCATTCTTGCCATCAGGGGCTGAAAATTGTATTTCCTCCAAAAGGGTGTCGTCGTTGAGCTTCAGCGCATCCGGCTTTGCCTCGTCCTCATCAACACATCCATCGTCGTCAGTTAGATGCTGGTCAGCGCTGCTACGGGCAAAAACAACCAGCTGACTGACACCTTTCTCCTGGAATTTAGTTCGCTTGCCAAGCGCACCGGACAAGGCGTACTTGAGCCCCGTAGTCCGTGTGGCCTCTTTGAGAGCCGCCATGGCCTTTTCATGGCGTCCAAGAAGAATATAGTTGTTGGCAGCTTCAACGAAAAAAAAGGCCTTGTCTCGGGGATGCCATGATTCGGTCTGAGACGACACTTCATTGCCGGCGATTTGAACACGGACAGTGTCCATGTCAGACAATATTCTGGAAGCCAAGGTAGGAACCTCGCTCCATTTCGAGCTCTTGGTCAAGGTTGACCCCGGGCCGAGACTTGGCTGGGTAAGCAGCTTGTAATGCCAGATGTTGATGCGAAGTCTCATCCACGGCAGACTATAGGTGACAGGGCTGCTTTCCACATCTTGGGGAGGAGGATACACCGTGATGACGGACTCGCTAGCCAGGACCGAGCTGAAAACGTATCTAGCCAAGGTGAAGAGCTCGAGATGAGGAACATGGCTGTAGGGAGACACGCCATCAACCTCAAGATGAGCCAAACAGGTTTTATGCAACTGCGTCGGAGCGGCGGATCGGCCTGTAGCAGCAGATGACGCCGCAGTCCAGGCCTTGCCAAATCTCGACTGGATCAATGAAAGCTTGTCTGCAGGCACCACAGGCCCGGTAACATTGGCTTGGAGAAAGATATCAAGAGCAGCCCGACCGACAAGGAGGCTCTCGGGAAAGGAAAGGCCAGATATATCGACGGCAGGGAGCGAGCCCGTAGCTTGGGCTACATGAGCTTGGATCAAAAGAGCGGCGGGCTGGCCCTCGGCCAGGAGGGAGAGATTCGTGGCGGCATCGCTGTGCGAGGACGAGGCTGATGGTTTCCAGGCCGCAGGCTCCGGATTCTGCGCCGCCATCATTCGTCTTGGCCCCCTCGTCTTCGTCCAAGCTGGAGCCTCGCTCGTCAAACTCAAGGGACTATGGTCTAGGGGCGCAGAAGACGCCTTGACTGGTCAAGGTTTGCGCGCGGCCGGAGTTTCTTTTCTGGTTGGCGAAGTAGCTGAGGTCTTGTTGGAGCTGGAGGAGGACGGGAGACGCATCGTCGGATGAAGATTTTTGCACAGTCATGGCACAAGGTGTTTACGCAGCCAAGGGTCTGCTTTGACAAATTACGGTGTGGATTTTTTTTTAAAAGAAGCTATAATGATTACCGCAACAACAATTATGGGTAAGCAAAAGAGGTTTTACCCTTTTCCGTAGACTGATTTATGGCGTACTTGGCCTCGTCTCGCTGCTTGAATCTTGTGATGCAATGGCCGCACCTACAAATTTTGTACATCCGATGGTGGGGGCGGGGCTCAGTTTTGGAATTCTCACTTGGAGGGGCAAGTACCAAGGTGACGAACCGAGAGCACCTGCGTGGCTGTGCCCAAGGTACCTAGGTACTTCCGGTATGCATTCTGCATCGAAGGAAGGAACAAAAAAAAAAGGAGCCGCCGACGAGGGAGGGCATGGGCTGGGCTGCCGTTACAGAGGGAGGCCTGTCCTGCGCATTTTACTCGTGCATTCTGGCCGTATCCCGTTGCCACACCACACCGCGTTTCCTCCCTCAGCACTCAGGCAGGCAAGACGATCAAGTTGGATTTTGGAGGTTTTCTCGGATTGTTGCGTTGTGTTGCGCTGCGCTGCGCTGCGCTCCCGAGACTGCACGCCGCAGCAAGTTCATGGTTGGTATGCCGACACGCCTTAAAAACAAGGGAAAAACAGTCATCCTTGCTTGGCTCCATCCTCGTACATACGCACGCCTGCATGCAGCGCCACGCAACGGATCCCCGGTCGAGAGAAGATTGTACAGTGCGAATGGCCAGACCGCCAACTTCTGACGTCATGGTGCTGACCACGTTGTCGTCGGTTCCGTGGCCAAAATTTGTATCGTTCTGGAGTCGTGGCCGTGGACGTTGGAAGACGACAATGGACAAGATGGAACATTCACCCTCGCAACATCGAACGCTCCAGTTGGCCAGTTCTACTTGGCTTTGTTCACTGCCACGCTATCGTCACCATCCTCAGCCGGGCCCGCATGCCTTTTTGCCTCTCCGTCTTGAGTCTTGACCCTTGGAAGCCTTGGGTGGCGTTTGAAAAATTAACCTTGCCCGCGCCGGTGCCTCGTGCAACTCCGTTTTGCAGGACGCGCCACACTCTGGTGTCTCCGTTTCGATCCATTCGCGGACAAGCCCTTTCTTTACACCAGTTGTTGCGCGCCATGGAGAAGGACAAAGCCGCCCCATCATGTCATGACCCTCATCATGAAACAAGTTTTTTTTTCTCACGTCGACGACGAAATGGGCTGAATCTGTAGCTGTTAAAATGGCGCGGCTAGCGCTTGGATCCAATAGAGTTCCTTGCCAGTTTCTGAGCCACGAGACTGTACGCACATCCCTCGACAGGCGTACGGGAGCTGAATTTGCCAGAGCCACAAGCGGCCTGCTCATTCCGCCCAAGAAGAAGAAGAAATACGCCGTCGCTGGAATCCAAATGTGACATGCAGAACAACGAGCTCCGGGGATCTTGGGGAGTTAAAATGGGGGGAGGTAAACATGGACAATGTCTATCCAGGAACGAGGCGCGAGAACAGTGAATTGTAAGGGATCCGCGTCATGGCTGCAGGCCGTCTCGGTTGGATAAGCTAGCTCTCCCATTCGACCCTGTTGTGTGTCTTGGAAGGTTCGGTAGCTTCCATGCAGGCATGATCATACTTGATCAGATCTCGGCGAGTCCATCACTGACAGCGTCTTTCTCCGGCCGGGGTAGTGGCCCACGTCCTGGCACATATACTACTCGATAGGCAACCCAGTTTGAGCGAGGACCCCAATGTGAATGTATTATTGTGTATGATGGCAATGATCCGGTCACCAAGTGGGAGACTCAGATATGTACAGCCTGGCGGAGTGCCTAGGCAGGTACACCTAGCTACTCGGTACTTAGGTAAGTACTTAAGTAGGTATTTGGCAACTTACCTCGGTCTGGGGCTTTATTAATCTTTAGCCTCCCTGCCCCACGGCTGCGCCGCTGTTGCACCTGCCCATCACTCGTTCGCAGCCCCCCGGAAAGCTGCTGGCTGCGCCGCGAACAGGCAAGCAGCCCCAGCTACTCCGTACTCTATACTCTGTACGGAGTACTCCGTACTCAATTACGTACTGAAAAGTACCCAGGTACTCGATGCAATAGACAGTGCGGCAGGAACAGCGAAAAACCCCGCCAAGCCTAGTCCGGCCCTAGTGTTGTGCCGCCACGCTGGGAGTGCAGAGTAATGAGTACCTGGCTCCGCTGCGCTCTTTTTAGCGTCTTGAGGTACTGATGTCCGTCGAAAGTCCCACTATTTAGGCCCAGGGCTTGACTCAGGTCTCTCGAGACCGGTCTCAATTTTCTAGCCATTGTCTGTTTGCCCAGTGCTTGTGCTTGCTGTACGCTACTATTATTGTCCGGTGGCATTGCCTTTGTTATAGTTACGCACGGACCAATGGCTTTACACAGTGCGAGACACGGCCATGGCATGTACCTCATATCTTTGGCGCTTAGGCGTCTATAATTATGCATTTGGTTATTCATGGTTATATCTGACAACAAGTCAGATTTCAAAAGTTCCATTTTACCGTGGGCATACATTGTATCGAATAAGGGCGAAGATTCTCATGCAATTGACCACTACAGCATACAGAAAGAGGTTAAGCACCTTGTAGTATCTAGCTCGCCTGAGATAAAAAGGTTCATTCATCAAGAAGCTGCTAGTAGGCGACAAGCTCCCTTTCAGGAAGAGCTGATAAGAGCGGCACATGACGAGACACAGTTCCAGGCTAAAGCTTCCTTGAATAGTGCAGGCCCTGAGTTTTTCTACGCTGGCCGCCCTGCTCATCGACCCCCGTACGTTATTTTTTACCCTACAGTCAACTCGACGAGCCGAACAACCAGGGCGTCGTCCCATTGACAGGCTATATTCATTACTCGGAGATCAAGAGGCAGCGCCGCAAATATATTCGGCGTCAAAATAGATCTCGCAGCGCTCCAGACTGTAAATTTTGGGATAGATTATCGCGCATAACGCCGTCAAAATGGTCTCAAGACCCATATCTATTCTGCATATTACTCTCGATTGCGCAGCGACAAAGCCGAAGTAAACGCTGGCACCCCAAGCATCTAGAATCACCGTATAGGGTATGCCATCTATGCAATAACTTCGTTGTTCCGATTTACTAATTCAACAAGGCATGTCTTCTGGTGACGAACGAGTCCGACTGCAGATTCATACATCTGTTTGAACTCTCCGTTGTGTCGGAACACCTCAAAATGTTCGAAAGGCCGGACTTGGCGAGGACTCCTACGATTTGGCCGACCATTGAATGCATTAGCATTCCCTTCGAGCCTTATTTCAATTTTCAGTCACGCATCCTAGCTGCATTCGGAGACCAACCAGAAGGATCTCGTTCTGGTGGTACTACTAAACTAGCCACCAATAAACGTGGCCACAGCCCAGAAGTTGATGAAAGACTCAGCAAGAGGCCAATGGTTGAACATAACACTGTCACGATATGAGATTCATTGTCAACGTCAACTAAGCTTGTTTTGCAAAATTGTTATTGTTCGTTGTTGTGCTGCAGCCTCTATCTGCAGCCCTTTGCTTAATACTAAAAAACTCCCTCTTGTCCGAATTCAACTTTCGGCCAAGTTTAGTTAGAATAGCTGAGACTATGACATCCAGCTATTACACCAAGCTCTGCGACTTCAGTCTACAGAGGCATTATCCGACAAATACATTGTGTCTTATTGCTCGTATCTAGGATTGAATACTGTACATGGAAGTAGTGGAGGCCATGGCATTTGTAGTCTATTATTTTGATGAAGATCGACTAAAACGTTAAATACTTGCTGTTTTGTGCGTATTCTACCTGTTGTGAAATCCAATAGTGATCCCAGAGTGGCGAAAGTGACCTTCTGCACTCTCACGTCGCTCTCCAACCTGGTAAACACACCAGCGTAAAAAGGTATCAAACGGCTGAGTATGAATAGTTCTGTCAGTAACCGCGAAGTCATCAGCTATAACCTTATTTGGAGTTGCTCTAAAAAACCGAGCCATGACTGCATCATGCTCGCGGGGCGTTGGCCGCCGTGCCATCTTTATGTGCACAGCAATCACCACCAGGCGGGGACCCCACTGTGCCTGGCAGTAGCGTAAAAGCCATGATACAACGCAAACAATAGATAATGCGGTACATAACTCGGACAGTAGAAACACGGTACAAGCCACAAACGCCACAAAGTGAAACAGTGCACGCGGACAATAATTTCGGTCTCGACAGTACGTACTTCCAAAGATTCCGGAAACTGTATTGCTTGCAGATCCACTCCGTCGTCTTGGAATGGTCAACACCGAACAGGCAGGCTTCTTGTCATTGTTGACCGGTCTCTTGTTCTTTCTTGTTGCGACTTGCTAAACGTGAGTCTCACTGCCCATGCTTGACTTGGACCTTGGTAAATGATACCTTGCCTCCGGATATATACCTTGATATCCTGAACCCTCCCCCCCCCCATGCTCTCTCCAGCCTCACCTCAGTTTTCCTGTTTCCTTTCCCTCTTTCCTCTTTTCTTTTCTCGAATCCCTCCCCTCTCATCCGTGCACTCCTCCTTGCTTTTCTTTCCCTTCTCCCTGGTCTTCCTCCTCATCACACCACACATCTCTCTTGATTGAGCAGAGACGGGAAACGGGGAGTGTCTCCAGCATCATCTGCTTAGACTTCTGGCGTCTGACATCTTTCCGCCACTGCAAAAGATTTTATCCCCGACCATCGGTGGGCTCTCTCGGTCGGTCCCCGTGCGATTGACGCTTCATTTGTGCTCCAACACCGTGAAAAGCCTCGCGCCGAACAGGATCTTCCAACTCCCAGTTTCGAGTTCAACCCCGCCCATCATGGCGACCAGCGACGAGGAGAAGGGCTCCAAAATAGGGGTCCCCGGATCTCCAGAGGTTGGCGACCTCGCCGGCGATTATGTCGGCGATAATGCCGATGGTCTGCACCGTCGTCTCAATAACCGTCAGATCCAACTCGTGGCCATTGGCGGTTCCATTGGTACTGCGCTCTTCGTCAGTATCGGTTCCGGTCTAGCAAAGGGCGGTCCCGGCAGCTTGTTTATTGCCTTCACGCTCTATCCTTTGGTCCTCGCTTGTGTGAACAATTCCGTGGCTGAAATGACGGTCCTGATGCCTGTTTCTGGTGGCTTTATCCGCTTGGCTGGCCACTGGGTTGATGATGCCCTTGGTTTCATGACTGGTTGGAATTTCTTCATCTACGAGGCTCTCTTGATTCCCTTTGAGATTACCGCCCTGAATCTTGTCTTGTCCTTCTGGAACGAACAAGTCACAAAACCAGGACCTACTGCTGGCATCTGTCTTGCCGTCATTATTTGCTATGCGTAAGATTTCTGCTCCAATTGGGCGTAGACAGAGGAAGGGAATTTGACGCTGTTGTGTCGCTGCCGTCATGGCGCGCGCACAACTCGCTGTATAATCCTCTCTCGCCTATGCTCCTTTCCTTGCCCAGTTTCTGAGAGGTTGCATGCTAAACATTGCTCCATTTGGATTCTAGTTCATTAAATATTCTCGCCGTTCGTGCCTATGGAGAGGCCGAGTTTTGGCTTTCCGGAGGCAAGGTCATTCTCCTCTTTATGCTCTTCATGTTTACATTCGTGACGATGCTCGGTGGCAACCCGTCCCACGACCGCTACGGGTTCCGAAACTGGAAGGATCCTGGCGCATTCGCCGAGTATCACACTACGGGCGCTTTGGGCCGCTTCGAAGGCTTTCTCGGTGCCCTCTGGAGCGCTGCGTTTGCCGTCGTCGGTCCGGAATACGTCTCGATGGTTGCCGCCGAGGCCAAGCGCCCTCGAATCTACATCAGAACAGCGTTCAAAACAATTTACTGGCGATTTGGTCTCTTCTTCCTTGGGAGTGCCCTGTGTGTCGGCATTGTTGTGCCCTGGACTGATCCGACCCTCCAGGCCGTCATGAGGGGTGAGGCGGACGGCACCAGTGCTGCTGCCTCGCCATATGTCATCGCCATGAAGAATATGGGAATTGAAGTTCTGCCTCATATTGTGAACGCCCTCATGTTCACGTCCATCTTCTCCGCCGGAAACACGTACACCTACTGCGCAACTCGATCTCTTTACGGTCTGGCCCTAGAGGGTCGTGCGCCGGCGTTTCTGCGGAAGTGCTGGAGTAACGGTGTCCCAATCTACTGCTTCTGCGTGGTTATGTGCTTTCCTTTTCTCTCCTTCCTTCAGGTCGGCAACGGCTCGAGGAAGGTCGTCGGGTGGCTCGTCGATCTCATCACTGCTGGTGGTATCATCGATTACCTGACCATGTCCGTCACTTTTCTCTTCTACTACCGCGCTTGCAAGGTGCAGGGAATCGACCGCAGGACGATGCCATATTACGGGAGGTTCCAGCCGTACTGTGCCTACATTGCTCTCATCGTGCAAACTCTGGTGGTCATTTTCTACGGATACACGGCTTTCGCTCCGTGGAGTGTTGAAAGTTTCTTCAGAAACTACACGATGCAAATTCTGGCTCCCATTCTCTTCTTTGGTTGGAAGATTATCAAGCGTACACGCTTCGTCAAGCCGCATGAGGCTGACTTGTTGTGGGAGCGGCCAACGATTGATCGCTACGAGGCCAGCTTTTT
Source organism: Metarhizium album ARSEF 1941 (assembly GCF_000804445.1). Classification (NCBI taxonomy): domain Eukaryota; kingdom Fungi; phylum Ascomycota; class Sordariomycetes; order Hypocreales; family Clavicipitaceae; genus Metarhizium; species Metarhizium album. Next base: position 1,047,365 of record NW_024467579.1, on the reverse strand, counting down.
GCACGAGCCTGTGGGTTTCTGGACTGAAATGGGTCGTCTTGTGGGCATCAACAGAAAGAGGAAACCGCACCAAGGAGATGAATAGGTCTTTCTTCTCTCAATGGTTGGTTGCGCATGGTTCCGGCTTCATGTGATGACATGGTTTGAAGCCTTTTTTTTTTTGTGCATAGACTCTGTCTTGGCGCGTTGTCGACATTACCTCGGTCCGTATGAGACCAAAGTGTGATGTGCGCAGAAGACGCATGTTGTCACACGTTTAGACTACGGCTGATAGAAATGGCTGGCTTTCCCGATGCTATTGCCCTGATGGGTTTGGGAAGTTCATACTATATACCCCGACAAGATGACGAAATGAAAAATCTACGACCACAGTGCTTGTTTGTCCTTTGCGATCTTCGTCGGGGAGCCGGCTATGTCTTTACGTTTCAAAGGATTGCATGATAAGAGACGAAGCCGCAGACAGAAAATAGAAAAGTAGAAATAGATGAAAACTACTTGACTAAATAGTCCTCACTACAAGCAACAGATGAAATAGGTAGAAATTGTCAGCAATCTAGCTATACAGCGCCAGCTTATTATACAAGTTATACAAGACCTTGGCATATATAAAGATGGAATAAAGACACGTGATACTAAGAAAAGGGTACATATATACTGACCAAGAGAAGCGGCGACCTAGCCTCGCACTTGTACTTGAAACGATGAAATGAAAGGAGAAAAGACCACTCGATTGATTACCTTGCCCCTGCGGGCGTTGTTCCACTCCGAGTCTCCGAGTCTCCGAGTCTCCGGCGTGTGCGCCTAGGCCGCCGCACGACGTGGACATGGACTCATTGTGCACGGGTACGCACACTGCTTTCGCGTCACACGAGGCACATGGTCAACGCAAACGTCATCACTGATTTGGTGGGCACTGACAATTCTATGAGGGTCCATCTGCCGTCCACTATCAATCCTGTGCGCCGCGAGCTTCAGCCGCCGTCAACGTGTTGGGGGGGTCCTCCAACTCCTCCCCTCCATCGCTGCTTCGTGAAACCCGTCCCTGGGCACATGTTGGTCTTCATCCAAGTAGAAGCCCTCTCCATCGGCAGCCCGAGCATGCAATCAAATCCCAGAACCCATCGCAACTTTTCAAGACTTTTGCCATCCTCTCGTTACTGTACAAAGGAAACTTGGCTAAAAACATGGGGAAAATGTCGTCAACAAGGCGGCCCAACGCTGTCGGATCATTACAGCAACTTGGGCGTATGAGCGGGCTTAGATATCGTCCTCGTCGCTGAAAACCTCCTCGCCACGCTTGCGGCGGGCCATACGCTCTGCAACGACTTTGTTAGCACCTGGTTGTCGTCGTGGAAATGCTGGGACACAGGAGCGGGGAAACGTCGAGACTTACCCTTCTTCTTCTTTCGCAGCTCGGAGGAGGTCAACTTGGACTTCTTCTTGGTGCTAACAATCTTGTTGCCCATGGCGTCGAACTTGTCCTCCTCGTCACCGTCATCCTGCTTGAGACGGGGACCGCTGCCCTGGCCGGCAACCCAGTTGTGGCCGGAAGGAGTCATCTTGCCGTCCATGACAGCCCAGACTTCCTCGGTCAAATCCTTGGTAAACTCGGCAGAGTGAGTAATGATGATGACGCCGCCCTCGAACTTTTTCAGGGCCTTGGACAAGGCACCAAGAGAGTCACGATCCAGATAGTTGGTAGGCTCGTCGAGGACGATCAAGTGAGGTCGCTGCCATGAGCAGGCCGCAAGGACGGTCTTGACGCGCTGACCACCGGAAAGACCGCGCATCCGCGAGTGTGAAACCAGTTCGGCATCGAGACCGAAGTTGGCGCAGTGGGACTCGATCTCCTTTCGCACCAGGGGTCGGAACTGACCAGAGGCGAGAGCCTCCTTCATATCGACGTCAGCAACCATTTTCTGGTGAGAAGCTAGAAGCTCGTTACGGGGCAACCAGACGTTGTCGGCAGACATCATGGGAGTCCAGCGCTCATTCTTCATGCCGACGTTCTCGCCAAGGGCGCATGAGCACTCATACTCGTAGCTGTTCTTGAACTTTCTTCGTGAGTTGATGCCAATGATGCGGCGCTGGGTACCCTCGATCCTGAAAACCTTGTCCATGGCCTTCTCGTCGTCCTCGGTGATGATCTTGTTGGCACGATCCATGGTCTCACGATCCTCACCAGTCTGGAAACGCCACTGGATGTACTCGGAGGGTGTACTGTCCAAGTGATTATCAATGTGGGCGAAAGCGTGTTGCTTAATGTAGGCAATTCGAATGTTCTCGTGCTGGTAGATCTCACCCTGGGTGGGGATGAGCTCACCAGTCAGGACGTTGATGAGAGTCGACTTGCCAGCACCGTTGGGACCGATGACGGCAATACGAGAGCCCAGGGAGCACTGGAAGGTGATGTCACTGATCTGGGGTTTGGAGGTACCGGGGTACTGGAAGGACATCTTGGAGGCACGCAGAATGGCCTTGGCCTTGGTCTTGACACCCTCGAGGAAACCGGGCTCGGGGAAGGTAAACTCCATCTCGGAGGCGCCCAACTCGTAGTAAGACTTGGCAGAGGGGACTCTCTTGACGAACTCGGCCAGGTTACCGCGGTAGCGCTTAAGCTTGAAGCGCTCGTAGTGGACGATGTGCTGGCAGACGTTGTCAAGGAAGCTGGAGTCGTGCGAGACGATGATTGAAGTGCAAGGGGAGTTGGTAAGGTAGTCCTCGAGCCATTTGACGTTCTTGACATCCAAGTGGTTGGTAGGCTCGTCGAGGAGCAGAATATCGGGGGCTTCAAAGACGGCACGGCACAAGGCGAGCTTCATCTTCCAACCACCAGAGAGGGCGGTGATTTGGCCAGAAATCATGGTAGGGCTGAAGCCAAATTCAGCCAGCTGCTTCTCGACATCGGCTTGGCTGACATCGACCTTGGCCTCGCTGAGCTTCTTCATGGTCCAGTCAATGGTAGTCATCTCAGTGTCGGCGGAGTCCAGGTCGTGCTCGACGAAGACAGTCTTGACTTCGCTCTGCTTGGGAAAGCCCTCGACCTGCTCATTGTTGATGGCACGCATGAGAGTAGACTTGCCGGAACCGTTGGGACCGCAAAGACCGTAGCGCTGGCCGCGCTTAAGACGAAGGTGAGTCTGGTTAAGGAGGATCTTGGCGCCGTAGGCCAGGGAGAAGGTGCAGTTGCAGAGGTCCTCGCCCTCCTCCTCATCGGCCTCAACGGCCTCCTCCTCAGCAGCGCCGGGGGAGGCACGCTTGCGGAGGGTGTCGACGATGGCCTCGGCATTGTCAATACCGGTGATGACAGAGACATAGGCCTTGAGATTTTCGACCCAGACAGCGTTCTCATTCTCCTTCTCGTCGATGAGCTGACCAGCCATGGCGGCAATGTACTCGGCAACGGGACCCATCTTGTCGAGGTAGGTGGCATATTTGGAGGAGAGAATGTCCTTGAGCTTGCCAAGGACGACATTGATGTCACCATCGTTGCGGACCTCGGGGATCTTGCCGTCAACGACATTGCCAACACGGGTGAGGGTATCCAAGGCCTGTTTAGTCTTCTCGCGAGCCTCGGGGTCGGCCAAGTTGTCGTAGTTCTTCTGGAGTCCTGGCATCATCTTGGGCAAGAACGGAGCAACAATGTTGGGGTCGTCGACGAGCTTGCACATGTTGTCAACAATGACGGCAGACTTGCGCTTGATGGCCGTCTCGCGCTCAGCGAGACCACGATCCAGAAGAGGGACCATGAGAGCAAGGGTGGGCTCCTGGACCTCGGTGACAAAAGTGGTGGCACCGAGCAAGTGTACAGTCTCGGGGACGTTCTCAGGCTTGGCGATACACTTGATAAGCTCGGGAATGAAGCGCTCAATATCCCTGTTGACAATAAGCTGGCAGATTTGCTCCATGGTCTTGTAGGCACGCTCCTTGACCTCCTTCTTGGTGTCCCACATGGCCTCGGAGACGACGGGGATCAAGTCGGGGACACGGAAGGCAAGCTGAGCAGGGGCGGTCTTGATGAGGGCCTCGATGAAGTCCAGAGCAGCCATCTTCTCAGGCCACTTCTGGGCAGTGCGGATCGACTCCATGATGGCGGGGAGAGCAGCCTTGCAGGCATTGCCGTTGATGGCGCCGGCGATGGCCAGAACGGCGGCATTGGCGGCATTCTTGACGGCGGGAATTTTGTCACCAACGGCGGCCAAGACACTGGGGAGGAGGACAACCAGGTAAGGTTCGACGCTGGCGGAAACCTCGGAGTGGGAAGCGATGGCCTGAATGGCAACGCAAGCCTGCTCACGAGCTACGGCATCCTTCTTGTTGGTGAGGCTCTTCTTCAGGCTGTCGATGGTCCTAACGGCAGTCTTGTTAGCGACTGACTGCACTGAACGAGACGCGTCCGCCCGGCTTTCCGGCGGGTGAAGGCGCCGCAAATCGAACAAGCATCCCGCTGCCCGCCGCCCGTTGCGGGCTGTCCGAGGGGCCAATAGAGCAGTGGATTCCATTGCTGTTGGGTGCCGCCATGGTGGGGGGAGCGCCCTTCTGCCCTCCCACCGGGGGCCCCCACGTTCTATGTTGGTGGTACTGAAAAAAATTCTGCGCCAGCACAGGCTACAGGGTATTGACGAGGCAGTGACAGTCACGACCAAAGGAGGACAACTCACTTATTCGGAACATCCTGATCCTCAATGCGGCCGTTGATGAAGCTGGCCAGCTGGTTGGCAGACTCCTTGATGTCAGCCGCCTCCTTGGAGACGGTGAGCTTCTGGAAGAGCTCGTCAAGGACCTTGACGGACTGAGCGTTTTCGGAAGGCATGGTGTCGGTATCGGAGGGGTATTAATGCACTGGAAAAAAAAATCGAGTCTAAATGCGGCGTCGGAAACAATGACTGAGCTCTAAAAAACGATTCCACGTCTATCGAAATATATCCGGACGGTGATGCCCTTTTTTTTCTATCGGAAAAGCCCACAGAGACGATGGGGGAGTCGACTCTGCTCTATCGCGGCCTTTGGTGTGCGTATATGTGTGCTTGTCTATCGGCGACTCCGGTGGGGGTTGCTCACAGGAGGATCCAAAGAACAACTCGAACGAAGAACAGGACGAGTCTGGAGGAGAACAAGTCCGCGGTTCGTCTGGAGGGATGACGACCAAAAAAAACGACGACAAGGATGAGAAGGGGACGCGAGATGGATTTATAGGGTGGAAGGGGGAGGAGGAGAAACTTTGGGTGGCGTCAACCTGGGTGTACGTGATTTATGTGTCCTGGGACTGCACAAAGTATTTTTTTTCTTAGCCCGTTTAGTTGGGGTGCGCTAAAATTTGGATGGCCAAGCGATGAGAAAAAAAAATTCACATCTTGCCCCTCCATTTGACGGCGGACAGGGCTTATCAGGCTTTATCGGGCCCCGCTAAACTTAACATGGCAAGAAGGCAAAGGCGGTGAGTCGTGGCCGTGGCCGTGTGCATTGACCACAGCCAGTCAGCTTGAGATGATTTCATCTCGACGAGCACAGCGCAAAAGCCCTGTACTGTGGTGCAAGATTTTAAGGTTGCCGACCGAGGATGCGTGGCTTGGACGTTTGGGTTTTGGCATGGCACATACTCACTTGCCAGATAGTTGGCAGGTGCATTCGCTCTCGACCTGCGTCGAGTAAGTAGGAGCCGTGCAGCCAGGACTCCAGGAACTTCCAGGTTTCATCAAGCCGAGTGCACCTACTCGGTGATAATGCTAGTCACCTCGTGCAATCTATCTAAAGCACTACACTGCCAGTCAAGTAGCACTACGGAGTACTAGACAACTCATTCGCCCCAGTCGGCCCCCTCGCGTCGCGCGGTGGCAACCTCGGCCCTTTCACCAAGTAGTACTACCTAAGTACGTCCGTACGGAGTACTCGGTCCGTACTTGGCACCTGGCGGCACATGCCATGACTCTAGGCACTTATTAGGGTACTTGAGTACTTGAGTACTTAGGTACTTAGTACCCCCTACCCGTGACCTTTGCTCGTTGGATGCCTGCGTTGCACCCTGGCGAAGGCATCTATGGACCTTGCTCCATGCTCCCTTGTTCCGTTCCAGTCCACGTTGTCACCGCAACTCCATCTCGCCTCTTTCTCCGAGCATCTTGGCTGCTAGTCATCACATCACAAGAAACAAGTCGCGGAAACCTGGGGACGACCAAGGTCATGTTTTATATATTTTGGCGGCTAAGCGGAAGCCTAGTCCAACTGTCAACTCATCTTCTTCTCTGGGGAAATCCTCACCGCATGTGGAGACTGACGATCAAAGATTGATTGATTACGGAGTACCAGTGCATCCATTCCCGTCCAATGTTTTGTGCGGAAGGATTCTGCTCCCGCATGTCCACGTCCCCGCCAAGGCGTTGCATTTTTCTTTTTTGATTCATGCACAAGCGACTGTCAAGAACAAGAATCTCGCTACATCGCGACCTCCCATGTCGCACCGGTAATCATCACAAGGCAAATATGTCGTCCCACCTTTCTAATTTTCAAGCCCCCCCGGGCCCAGACCTACCACTCCTGTCCCATGTCATGAACGCCTTCAAATGCCCTCCAAGTTACTCTTTCTTGCCGACATCTTCCTTCAAGCTCACAATCCGGTTCAGTACAATTCTGTCTTCAGTACTGTCCGAATCCATTGCCTGCGTTTTGGTTAGCATCTGCGGCAATGCTTGTCTGTCTCATCGGCATGGCATCCATCGTGCGAAGCTGCGACTTACAAAGTACCCCACACGCATAGCCTGAAAACGCACGCTCTCGGGACCTCCCTTGCCAAGCTCACTCTCACCGGCAGCTTCGGGCCATGGCGCTCGACGTTTGACCTCATCAAATCCTGACTCGACTACGGCATTGGGGTAGATCACCTCGCTGTCCGGGTTCAAATCGTTCAAAAAACCCCCTTCCGCATCGTCTGGTTTTTCTGACTTGAACAGGGCATTGTAGACGCGGGCTTCTACCTTCCGTGAGCATTCGGTGCCAACCCACTGGATATACGCCTTGGCCTTTTTGATCCCCTTATCAAAGACGCCGCGGATTTCTGTCACCTCTCCTGTGGTTTCGTCTTTGGTAAAAGATACAGCCTTGACAGGATACGGGGCGTTGAGCAAGCCAACAGTCTTTCCAGGAGCCAAACGGAAATAGTTCTCGCTGTCCACTTCTCTGAAATCCGACCGATCAATGTAAACGGTTGGCGTGAAACGAATTCTGCGAGATCCCATCTCAGCTCGATCAGAAAAAGGCAACTCTATGTCCACAGCCTCAGCATCTTCGATAACCAAGGGCACCGGGTCGAGAACCATCATCAGCTTAGGAACAGACTTTTCCAAATATTTTCGAATTATCTGCTCGAATCGGTTGGTAGGTATGGTCGTGATGTTCGTCGTGACGCCAAGTTCATTGACGAAATTTAGAACGGCACCGGGGGGGACACCACGTCGACGGATGCCGATCAAAGTGTAGAGTCTTGGGTCATCCCAAGCCCTCACAATCTTCTCGTCAACGAGCTTCGAGATCTTTCGCTTTGACAGCACAGTACCAGTCAGGTTGAGACGTCCATACTCTCTCTGCATAGGTTCGTAAACCCCGAGCGACTTGTTGAGCCACTCGTACGACACACGGCTAAGGATGAACTCGGTGGTACACAGTGAGTGCGTAATTCCCTCGAAGCTGTCGCACAAGCAGTGTGTGAAGTCGTAAGTTGGGTAGATTTTCCAATCCCAGCCAGTACGGTGATGGGGCTCGTCCGTTTTGATTCGGTACGCGGCCAGATCCCACATTTGTGGGTTGCCATCTGTGATGTCCTGCTTCATGCGGAGGAATACCTCTCTGGGCTTGTACTTGCCATCACGCATGTCTCGGAATTTGGTCAGGTTGTCCTGAGGGGTCTGCTCGGCGTGCTGACAGCGGTATCTAGGGGTTGCCCCTTTTTCGCCCCCTCGCTGAAGCTTCAACTCGGTATCTGATTGATTCGAGATTTTAGCTTTCCACAGACCGTGACCAAACTGGTCGTGGTGAGCCGCTGCTTACCATTGCATGAACAAACGTAGGCCTTGCCCAGACTGATCAGCTTCTCCGCAAGCTCATAAAGCTTTCCAAAGTGGTCGCTGGAGTATGTGATCTCGTATGGTTCAAATCCTAGCCATTTTATAACTTCCTGGATCGAAGTGTAGAATTCCTCTTTTTCCTTCTCTGGATTTGTGTCATCGAATCGCAGGTAGCACACGCCACCATGGTACTTGGCAAAGCCAAAATTGACCGCAATCGCTTTGGCATGGCCAATGTGCAGATATCCGTTGGGTTCTGGCGGAAAACGAGTGACTACCTTCTTTTCCGGCCGTTCGGCGTAGACGTCATGGAGGAAGCCCAGCTTGAACATGGCTTCGGGATCGGTAGGAACCTCTTCTGGCTTTGGAGCTGGAGCTGCTGGTCTCTGGGCTGGGCCGGCAGCTGCTTTCTCCTGGCGGACTTTCTCCTGCGCAGCCTTCCTAGCTCGCTTCTGCTGGCGCTTCTTGAGCTCAGACTTGGACACCATCTCGCCGGTCACATCGTCAAGCTGAAGCTTGGCCATGTTATAGGTGGCGTCGTCGGCCATTGTTGCAAGGTCCTACGGCAGGGGCAGGTCAGTTCGATGTGTACACTGCTTCGGTAGTGGATTTGAGATCCAGAATCCCCAGGGCGAGGTGAACAGTGCAGGTATGGGTTTACTGTGCCGCCGGCGAGTCTGACTCGTTCGTGACTCAGAGGGGCAGGATGGATGGCGGGGTGTGAAGGACGTTGGCGAGGGGCTCAAACAAAACTCAAAGCGATAAGCTGGGGGGACGATAAGGGAAGCTTTGCCCAGGCCCCAGAGTAAGTTAGGTACGGAGTACTTACCTAGGTACCTAAGTTAACTAACTTCTCGGTACTCTGTACAGTAGCCAGGCCAAGCTGCCAAGCTTCAACCATCAACCACCAAGCTGTGTTCACCGTGCAGCCCGCCGAGCATTGCTCAGTCCCACTGTCAGAAGATCCGGCAGAACAAAAGAAAAATACGTCCTAGTCTCATCCTTCATTCAAGCGAACAACTTTGCCGCTGCGTCCCTGGCTCAGCTAGGCAATCCCTGGTGCCTCGAAAGGCAACGACGAGATTTCCGCTGCATCAGATCCGTCGCAATGGCCTCGACCTCGATCAAAGCTATCACGGACATCCCTACCGTCGCTCAACTGTATCGAGAATCGGCTCTCCGAAAAGTGGCGTCATCATCTCCTTCTGATTCTTCCATTAGTCGCTCAGCGCCCATCAACTCTCGCGTCGGCCTCATCCGCGGCGACATCACAACGCTCCAGCTAGATGCAATCGTGAATGCGGCCAACCCGGCTCTGCTTGGCGGAGGCGGCGTTGACGGGGCTATTCATCGTGCGGCTGGGCCCGAACTCCTGGACGAATGTCGAGGAATCGGGGGCTGCTCTACGGGAGATTCTTGCTTGACCAGGGGATACAAGCTGCCAGCGAAGCATGTCATACATACTGTCGGGCCAATCTACGACGGCCATTCTCCGCAGACAAGCGAAAACTTGCTGAGAAGCTGCTATGAGACAAGCTTGCGTCTCGCGGTATCTTCGGGCATTAAAACCCTCGCTTTTGCCGCCATCTCCACTGGTATTTATGGATATCCTTCTCAAGATGCCGCACGGGTCGCTTGCGAAACCGTCAGAAAGTTTCTGCATAATGATGGCGGTGCGCTGGACAGAGTGGTGTTTGTCACTTTTGAGCCGAAGGATGTGACTGCTTACAACGATGCACTTCCGTAGGTTTTCCTCAGGTATTCATCGATGGAGAGAGTCTTTTACTAACATCAATGCGCAGCAAATACTTCCCTCCGGAAGAAGGGGCATAGATTGGGCAAATTAAACAGCAAGTGCAAGTGTGCTTGTTAAAGCGGCTGACATGGTCGGGTCAGAAAAAAACCATGATCATCGAGATTCATCTATTTTCAATACCCATCGGAAAAGTGAGTGATAAGCCCGTTTCGATAGATATTTGGGAACACAGTCTACAATATTCCAGAAAATCGCCGGGCACCCTCCACCGTTGCGGGCGCACAATTGAGTATCCAAACTACTTGTCTCTCATGTTACATGCCATCGCTGGCGCTGGAAGGGTTTCCTCCATGTGGCTTGTCGCTGCCGCTGGTCTGATTTCCCCCGACATACTGCGTCATTTCTTTCAACATTGTTTTCAGTCCTTCAAGCTCGGCGCGTAGTTTTCGGACTTCCAAAACGGCAGGGTCATCCTCCATATTCGGCTTCACCGTATCGCACGTTTTGGTCCATCCTTCAGCCTCCATATCAAGCTCATGTTCCAGTTGCTCCCACTCCTCCACCACGTCGTCATCATCGTCTCCCCTCGACCTGTTACGTCGGATGCGATGAGCAGCACGTGTCTCGAAAAAAGCAGACACAAACAGCAGCGGTGAATATATGACAGCCATTACATAGTCGTTTATTATCTCGTACGTATACTTCGACATCCACCACTCGAAAAGGGCTGAGACGACGATCTCAATAAGGTTGAACGGTGCGATATATACGTTTTCGTCGGGGGCTCGCACAAATTGCATAGTCTTTTGCGAGAAGAGAGCTAGGTACTCGTCGTCGGCATTCTCGTAAATATCTTCGTAGGCAGAGTTATACAGAGCAATGAGGATATTGAGGAGAATAATCTAGAATCCATGTGTGAGTATTGTCTTTCAACGCCGATTTTTGAACTGATACAGGAGACTTATGAAAACGTACCATGACAACAAAAGTGAAGCAATAGTACAGGGTGATACCCCACGGGGGGCCAAAAGCTTCAAATCCTTCAAACTCAGGGCTCTGCAAGATGGCTTTTGTCATCGACTCGATGATGAAAAAAACGTCATTGACCACATTGTCTTCAGTCAGATCCAAGCCAATAAAGGCCTGAAGAAACCCAATGATGATGATGATGAGAAGAGCAAAGAATATGACAGACTCTTTCATCATGACCTTTAGCACAACAAGCATTGCTCCAAAGAAACGGAAGCTGTCAAGATACAGCATCAGCCGACACCAGAACATAGGAGCGACAAAGGAAAGCATGTTGTAGCTGAGCTTGCTGTAATGCTCGCGATAGCGCGAGTCATCGGCCGCAGTCAGACCAATGATTCGGAAAATTAGAGAGACGGTCAAAAACGAATACAGAACACCATTGAACGCGTTCCAGAAGCCAAGAATATGGTAGCCTGCCTTGTAAAGCTTCACGATTTCGTCGCAGACATATCCAAGAGTAAAAAGATACAATGCAATCTCTGCTCCATCTAGAAGGCCGGATGCGTTGATGGAGTTGACGGCGATGGTGTAGAGCAGAAGGTAGATGATGGAGAATAATAACTGGGCTGCATTCTGATTTCGAGGGGCTCTCATGCGATCTGGATCCATGTGAAGGAAAAAATTTGGACTATCCTTGTCTTTGTAATCAACAAAGACGGATGGGTCATTTTCATCTTGGACAAGCCAGCCACGCCACAGGTAGTTGATGCATTTTTGATATCCAGAGGACCCGATGACTCGTACAGCATGCAAGTCAACAGCCTTTTCGATCACATTTACTGGCGGGGTGGGGACGCCGTTTGCCATATAGGAATATCGGCGAAGTAACACAGAGTACAGAAGATAATTGGTGTCTTCCTCGTTCTCAATCCTGGTTGGGTATGTCAATTGACAAGAGATTCAGTACGGAAAGTCGGATTCTGCAGCGAGGATCTTACAAGGCTTTGGCAATGACCCCACAGGCTTCTGCTTGCAGTTTGTGCAAGCCCGAGTCCCATAGCTCTACAAGAGCTTCACGTCGGAACCATCGCTGGTTGACCAACAAACAATACACCTGGACGTCATGTCGGTCAGACAAGAGTAGATAGGGCACGCCCACAGTGAAACTTACCACGCATCCACGATGTTCCTGGCCGCCAGCCTCCTTGGCCGCCTGAACAACTTTAGTTGTGATGATGCGGCTATGTGGCGCTGTGACGCGGCTCTCCTCCATCTCACATGGTACACATTCTTGGATCAGATGGCGCAGGCGAAGGCATACTTTGGTAACTTCGGATGGCGGCACGACCGAGGCCATGTGCTCATGATTAATATGTGGAAGTACTATCGCAGTAGAGCAAGTAAACAATATCAGCAAGATTTGTCTGGCGTGCTACGCCACGTTGACGGACACATAGTCGCCTGGCGGATGAGCGAAGGGCACACGCCAAACTCACAAGCTGTTTCTTCCTCGTGGACCAGATTCCGAACCCGCGTCCCGTGCCCAGGCCCCTGACTGCCGTTGGTGCCAAAGACGCGGTCAATGGCTGACCACCTCCACCTGTTGTTGGGCATGGTGTTTGTTGAAACAGGACAGGCAAAGGCTGCGGCGTTGTCAGAAAAGAGTCGAGCTGCCGAGATATAGTCACTTGATGTGAGAAACGTTCTGCGAGATGCAAAGACACGAAACCCCGACGCAGGATGGCAATGTCTTCCTGGAGATGATGTCAAAGCCTGATAGCACTAGATGACGCGACGCCGCTCCGACACACGGGCTCCAAGATTCCAAGACTCCAAGAGCAAGGATCAACGGCAGATGGGAGCAGGGCAGGGCACAGGGGTCCACGAGTGGAGTGCGGAGCGGCAGGAGCACTGCGCAGTGGAGTGGAGAGGGCTGGACTTTTGTATACTTTTAAGTACTTGAGTACTTTAAGTAAGGTAGGTAGGTTTGGAGACCAAGCACGTATCTAATATACGTTCCTAGAAGTACCTGGCTGTCCAAATCATCAACCGTCGTCTCATCGCCGGCGGCATCCACACGAGCAGCCACATGACATGGGCCAGAAGCAGGGAAGCTTCGAACTGGCGGTGGTCTCGAGGGTGCATCCCCGCCAAATAACCATTTCCTTGGCCCATTTCGTGCATGACGCTGTCGGAAATATCCTCGCGCAAATGACTGACACGCCCTGGTCCGAGTATGTGCAATTCGCTGGCTCGCAAGAGACCGTCAGGTACATACGTGGCTGTTTTCCAGTGATTTTGACGAGTGGACATTGCAAATTAACTTATACAGGGCCCCGCAAAGATTTCTAGTCTCTCGCAAAGCTGTGTGATGTGGCGATATACGTCGTTGCCATAAAGTGAGGATACGCAGAGTGAATATTAGAACCGCGCCTCTCCGGGCTTGTAATACAGCTCCGTACTTGTCCATATTTACAAAAACCTGAGGTCCTCTGGGGAAACATAGCCATTTCAACTGGCTGTATATACTCGCCGGGAGTTGGTCATCTCTTCAAGGCCAGATACTGAGAAAAGCGCATGTTTCCATACAGAGCACGACCTAACTTCGGAGATCGATAGGCAGGACGAGCCCTTCAAAGATGGCGGGTAAGATAGTGGCAACGCCACTGATGGATTTGAGAAGCGTTCACTATGTGACAACGTCTGGTCTGAGGCCCGCCCGTCGAGTTATGATAAGGTGGTGACAAAGCTCGCGGCACTGAACAGCAAGAGCCGGCGACTCTCATTTTCGAAGAGTCAGGTTGCGAGACAGAGGGTTCGAGCGTGAGCGTTGCATCAAGGTGAGCTCTCGGACTTGTCCGACTTGTTGTTCTTCCAGAACCCACACCGTTACAAAGCCTTGATCTTTTTTTTTTCTTTCTCCATGCTGCACGTTTGACATATCGATCCAACCTGTCCAAGTTATCCTGCTGTGTGTGGTAAATGGAGGAGGGATGGAGACAGACAAAAGAGCGGCCGCGCAATTGAGGGTCGCACAACCAGTTTTGATGGTGCTGGCCCTTGAGTGCCTCTTAGGTACCTAGGTAGCTACTTGGAAACTTAGAAGATGCTGCCTCAGTACTCGAGACGTATCAAGCAGTCAGATATTCGTGAACCTCAATCGGCTAACGACCGACATCTCCGTCACAATTCTGCGGGTAATGGGTGCGGTGATCCGCAATGTCGTTGAACGAGATGCAGGGATGATCACTCGGCGTTGCTGGCAAATCGGGAGTCGGGAGGGACCTCAAGGAGGGCGCGGGCGGCTAGGCTGGGTGTCATGCTCGATGCGTGGAGTTGAGAGTGACGACATGTTGATAATTCATGTACGGAATGGTAGTATAGTACGATGATGCCGAAATAGAAACGGGCGAAGAAGACGTGCGCATGAAAGACTACTAAGAACTTTAGGCAAGACACAAACCTACTCAAGTACTTAAGAGTAGATGAGGGCATGGAGACACGTGACGGTGCTGCTGCCAATGTAGCTAGGTACGTACCCAGGTACCTAGTACCTGATGCCTCGCTGACCCCGTAAGTCGGAAACCCTTCAGATCGACGACCTCTTGCCCTTCATCGACAGGACACAGCCGTCCAGGATGCAAGATGACAGACGACGCAAGGCAAGGCTGTCTGCAGATCCAGCTAGCTCTAGGAGAAATTGTCTGGTGTGACTCAATGCGGCATGCTGTCCTCGACTCCTCGCATGGGCGAATGACAGCCAGCCAATTACGCCAAACGCCAGCGCATCGCTTGAACATTGGCCCGTCATGGTCTGCGACTGTGACCTCGTGAGCGACCCCAGGCAGGGCGACCGCTTCACTTTGCGTCAAGAGTGCGGCGCACGGCGTTGCCATGTTGCCCAGAGTCAGCCATGCCATGCTCTCTCTGCCTGTCTCTGTCTCGCCTTGACCTGCCACGCACCGAACGGCCGTGGCCGCTTGTTTGTCGGATCGAGGGCGCATGTCCTGGAATACGTACCGGAATTGGCTGAGACACATAAAGGATGTGACTTGTCGTCTCGGCCTTTGTTCACCTTGTCTTTGCTCTTCCCACTGCCCTCTCTGTGAACAGACATTGCTGAGTGAGCCTCACATTCTGCTGCCTGCTCCGTCGTCATTTCTTATTGAAACGAGTGTGATACTTCTTCTTGTGCCTAGCAGTCCGCGTTTGGGTTGAGTTGCTCACCTTGTTGTTGCCTCCTGCTTCCTGTTTTCCTCGGGCTCTCGAGAGTTTCAAGGCAGACGCGCAAGGTTCTTAAGCCCCGGGCCCATCGCCGGCATCTGATTCTTGTGCTCTTTATTACACCTGCAACTGCTTCCTCTTCTCGTTTCGGCGACAGACTGACGTTGGTGTTTTCACCACCCTCTTCCCGTCCCGCTTGATACACTTCATTGATCAATATCCAAAAGCCGCTTTCTCAAAACCCTCGCCTTCAAACCACCTCGGCTCCTCAACCGTTAGGCACGGCAAACACAGCATTTCGCGCAGTCACGTAATGTGCTCACTCATTTCCCCATGAATTTCACTTTCTCATGTCAAACAATCACATCCAAGGACTGTATGTAGATATCTCGACTCCTTCGTCCGCATGCTTGCTGGCTTTGCCCATTCCACAGTACATCAGGCATCGATCTGTGACTGTTCCGACTCAACAAATCTTTACTTGCTTTGCTGACATTTCTCGCTTTTAGATCCCAGCCGACAGCCCGCATATTACCGCTGCCAGTATCATCTTGACACCATTCTGAGACCTTGACGCAAACACATCAAACCCGGCAGACTAATAATGGAGACTTCGCAGACTACTCTTGCCACGGGTAGTCGACGGACGGAGCCTAATACTGGCAAACTGTCTTCCGCCATGAATGATGACGAAGCCACCACAACGGAAAATAGCAAGGCGTCCCAAAAGTTGCCTGAAACCTCCAAGAGAAGCGCGGCCAGGTCCATCGAGGCAAGCAAGTCTGGAAAAGCGACCAAGACACGTACTCCTGGAAAGTCTGTACAATCGGGAAGCCTAGAGAAGCCTAGAAATCCCCGGCGAATGCGTAGACGAAAAGACGTGACGCCAGAATCGGACGATTCTTCTTCATCAGGTGAAAGTGAAGATGGCGATTCCCTGGATTCAGATCAGTCGTCGACTATGTCATCATCGGAAAACGAGCCAAGCCGTCGCAGGCACCAACATCGACGATCTCGGAAGTCGCACTCTTTTTCCCGCCGCGTTTCCCACCGTTCTCGGACTGCTAGCAGAGGTGAAAGGGCGCAGCCCATTGGTGCCAACAACTTGCAATCTGAGACAGAAAATGATCTGGTGCCGGCGAGAGAAGCCGTGTTCACAACCTCCCGGGACTACGTGAGCTGGAACGATGCCTCCTCCCAGCGAGATTTGGGAGAGGCCATTGCGCAATTAGAGTCTCGTTGTGCTCAACTCCAGTTCCAGATGGAAAAGCTCAACGGCAACAGCAACGCAGTTCAGGGGACGACCAAGCCACTGGGATCCCAATTCTCGTTTCAACATCCTTCATCATCACAGCCCTTGGGCGTTGCACAACCTCACAACAGTCTAGTTGGTTTCAATTCGTGCTCAAGTCACAGACCTACTTCGACGACCCTCGCCGCTCCTCGAAGGAGGCCGCCCCTACGTGAGTCTCGCTGCTGCAATCCGGGCATGCCGGTCCATTCTCATGTCGTGATGCCGAAGAATGCTTCTCGTTCTAGATCGAGGTCCAGACGAAAGCGGAAAATCGACTACAAACGGGTGGACTCGGTATGGGACAGTAACTTGTTTGCATTTAAACTTCAAGACACAGCCGAACTGTCCATCAACTCCAAGTATGACAAATATACATTCCACGTCAGAAGAACATTCGACAGCGAAGGGAAGCACCGAGCCACAGTCGTCGATATCAAGACCAAACTTCTTCGAGAATGCTTGCAAGACGTCATGGGCAACGTACGAGGTGTAAGCCTTGTCGATGAAACACCAAAACTGGATCCAAACCTGCTCTTCTTGTAAGTATTGTATACGAAATACAGAATGCAACGTCTATTTCAGAAATGTAATTGAGCCTAACCCGGAGGTCAGGTATTTAGAAGATTTTCGCTCGCACTTGAGGAAACTGGAACAGGTCGAGCCAGCGGGTCGGCGACGGCGCGAACGAAAGAAGAACCAACAGCGACTAGACAACAAGCGCGCGCATCTCAAACTCCTTATTAAATATTTGGATAAGGATTACGCCAAAGTCAAGGAGAGTCTATATCCTATGCTAGACAGTGGAATCATCACTTTTGATTATCTCTGGGCGTTGTGGAAGCCAGGGACACTTGTGTACTCTTCGACCTACGGTTTCACGGATGATCCTCGAGTCTTCAAAGTGGACCTGGCCGTGCGGCAGTCGTCGTTACTGCGAGGCGAATCTTACTCTGTTGATGGAAAATATCTCGAATTTGACGGGAAAAAATTCGGGCATGGCACATTGTCAGAGGAGATTGCAGAATTCCAGGGCACTCGCAAAATAACAAGCCTCCCGTTCTATCCGCTATCTTATCACAAAGATGAGGATGGGATACGCCGAACGCTGGTCGAACGTGGGAAAAAGTTTGTGACTCTTCATGGAGCACACTACAAGGCTTACAACGGAATTGCATACAACAAGCGCAAGAAGGGCTCCGTCGTCAAGTTTCACATTCAACAAAGTCGGATAATGATTGACCCTGCCATATTCCGGCGCATCAATCCAAACTACTGCCTATCCAATGTGCGACCCAGGGATTTTGATGCTCTCTCCGATTTGGGATTATCAGACGCCGACGACGACTCATATGAAGGCTTTTCTTCTGACAACCTGCGGGGACATGGCGGACCGAGGGTGGTTAGCAATGCAACAAAAGACTCGGGCTGCAATGTACCGGTAACAAAAGCTTTGCGGACGGATTTGGAGGCAAGGTCAAAGGCATCCCAGCCGCAATTGTCGTCAATGACCAGCAGCAAGATGGTTGAACGAACATCAAGTTCTGATACGTCTGGGGAAGAAAAGGTCGTAAACACACCAGAGGAAGAGACCTCTGATGCATGTTTGGAATTCACTGATGAAGACTACCTCCTCGCCTCCCCCGTAGTCTTAGGTTTCTCCTTCTCCGAGAAGCAATGGCTGGAGTTTGCCGTGTCAAGAGTGCACGACATCAGGTGGAACGAAGATGCCTGGGACTCATTGGTATTGCCATCAGAGACGGAGGATTTGATCCAGGCACTTGTCAAGTCACGCAAACAAAACGCGGCGCAGACAATCGACGATGTCATACAAGGCAAAGGCAAGGGGCTCGTCAGTAAGTAGTTTTTTGCCGTCGCTGCCAGCTCTTACCCCCGGTTTTCGATTTACGTACGTACTAACGTGTCCACCTAGCTGTGCTTCACGGGCCGCCAGGAACCGGTAAAACGCTTACCGCCGAAGGGATAAGCGAACTGCTGCGATGCCCTCTCTACATGGCTTCGGCAGGCGAGCTCGGGACGGACTCTCGTTTCCTGGAGGCTGATTTGCAAAAAATTCTGGACGTTTGCCATACGTGGGGCGCTATCTTTCTGCTCGACGAAGCCGACGTGTTCTTGGAGAAGCGAAATATGCAGGATATACATCGCAACGCTCTTGTCAGCATTTTCCTGCGACAGATGGAATATTTTCAGGGCATATTATTTCTTACTACAAACCGTGTCGAGGTTGGCTCCCGCCGTTTCCCCCGCGCCGTTGTTGTTTCACTGGACGCATGAGAACTAACCTAGCGGATAGACGTTTGACGAAGCATTCCAGTCTCGTATACATATCGCGCTCAGATACGAAGGTTTGGATAGCAAGGCCAAGAAAACCATCTTTAAGATGTTTATAGATCGAGTTGAGGCTTTCGGAAAACTGAAGGTGGAGCCGTTTTCCGACGAGGACCTGAAAAAGCTCGCCAAGCACGAACTGAATGGGCGCGAGATCAAGAACATGGTAGGGTCTGCCCAGGACCTGGCAATGAACAAGAACGAATCGCTTAGTATGCGGCATATCGAACAAGTTTTGGACGTTCATGTGAAATTTGGGCGGGACCTACGCGGCGGAACAGGTTACGAAGACGCATTGAGGAGCTATTGCTAGAGAGGTGCAAGCAGCAAGGGCAATGAAATCAGGCATTCCATACCGGGATTTGAGGCTCGGCTTTCACGCCATTGGCGACAACCGAGATTGACAACCTTTATGATTACTCGATAGTACTATACAGCATTCGAAGTGTCACCGTAATAGAGGTTCTACCAGTACTACGTACTACCATGAATGGGTGGTGTATCGTCTTTCCTCCCACGTCTCGTCCCCAACGTGGTGAAACAATGAATGCAATAAAGCCGAGGCTAAAGTCACAAAGGAAACATGGCTCGGCACACGACCCCACCGGGCATGGAAATAGTTTCTCGGCTAGGACTGACTACGAGGGGTTTAGGTTTAGGTTATAGGAGATCACACAAACCATGCATGCCCCTGATTCAGTGACAGGTTGCGTGGGGGATTTGCGTGAGCAGTAACAGGCAGGCCCTAGCGCATCGTATTCATTAAGTACTTAAGTAAGTACTTTTTACTTGGTAACAGGTTTAGGTGACGGACTACTAGTACTTCCCTCCCCTCCTCTGTAGCGCGTGCGCCCCAAGAGAGGTAGGTGCCTGGGTACTTGACACAACAGCATTGTGTTGTTATTGGAAATTGCCAGGTGGTGTTTTCATGCGGTGGGCATAGAGTAGGTGCTGTGCTGTGCTGTGCTGCACCCAAGTTTTCTTGAAATTTTTTTTTTCATTGGTGCGTCGTTTTCCCATGTGATTCAAAATACGCGTCTTTTTTTTTTCCTTGGCCCTCATAATTCTTTTGTTTTGGTGGGTGATGAATCCCTCGCAACCGGATACTCCAAGCAATGACATCCAAGTACGGGATACTTATAGTTAAGTACCTAGGTACTTGAGTAGATGGAAAGCATCGAGGCCCCGGCCTGACCTGACCTGACCTGACCATTGGTGGTGGACCGATTCATTGGTGGAGACTGAAATTTTGAAAGGCAGCCAGACGTTGGGGTTAGGGTTATATGAGATGTGGACTGTAACTAAATTTGGCAAGATGATTGGTCGGGTGAGGTCGCTGAGCAATGGTCAATGGTCGGGCCATCTGCATTCTCCGTACGGAGCAGAAAGCAAAGCAAGTCTTGCTTTTCATTCCATCGCTGGGCGGGGGGCGCGCAAGACGGGCTGGGCTGGGCTGAGTGGTTGACGATCATTTTCCCCTCTGGTCTGCTTTGCACGGGCCCACCCACGACTTGCGCGCGCCCGGATCAAAGGGGCAGCAGCCGCAGGGAGGGGTTCGTGATTTATTGAACTCGCTGATGGAACTGAGCTGAGCGCCGTACACGTCTCCAGGTGTGTGCGGAGAGTTGCGACAAGAAGAAGGAATCTGCCCACGCTTATTGATCGCCCTTGTGGTCGTCGCTGACTCGCTGGGTCCTGGCCTGTCAATTTCAAATTACTACTACGGAGTACTCGGTACGGTCGCCCTCCGGACCACAGAGAGAGGGGCCACTCAGAGACATGTGTGCTGGCTTGGACAGCAGCAGACGCGCAAATCATTGATTAGCCCTCACACCGACTCCAGGCAGCAAGTCTTTTATGGCCGTTTTTTTTTTCTTTTTTCCCCTGTCACCCCCACGGGCCTCCAGCGCCGACTGCCTGAAGACACCTGGCGAAAGTGCGCTGAGTCGCTGAGTCGCTGATGGGCCCAACAGCGGCGACATCAGTTGCGCCGCGACGTGCCTGCCTGAATTGAGGCTTTGATGCGATGGCAATGATGCGCAATTGACTGGTCGCTCTGCACTCGTGCTCCCCGTTTGCATGTCCATGTCCGCTCCGTGTGGAGGAGGGGCATGGACTCGTGGTCCATGGACACGTCGCCGACGCTGATTGACAAAGAGGGCAATGGAAAAAATCCCTCATCATTTGTACGTACGTACGTACGGAGTAGCTGCAGAAGCCATGCAAGCGCGTCCACGTCCGTCCGAGGCATCACTGGCTTTCAGCAGTGCCTTTACACGCCTCGCCAGTCAAGACCGGCACGAAGAAGACGAAACACGTTGCTGCAGAGTATTGACTTGGGCGTACTACGCAGTATCTCCATCTCCCAGCCTAGGCCTGGCCATCTCCCAAGTATACCGCCGTTGGGCTCGCCTTGTTTCTCGTCACATAGCATTGCGGCCCGTGGAGTGCGTTCTGTACGTATTGACCCCGGATACTGCTCAGCCAGCAAGTACTGAGTACCTAGGTACTTGAAGAGCTGAAGAAATTGGATGTACGGCCCCTTGGCCCAAGGGGCCTTGGCACGTGGGGCAGAGGTAGAGGTGCCTTGAGTACTTAGTACTTCAGTAGGTACTGATTACGGAGTAACGGGCCGCGTAAGCTCTGAATCCCTCTTGTTTTCCTGCAGCCGACTGCTGCTCGGAACCCCGGCTACCTGCTCAGTACTGAAGTAGGTACTTAAGTAAGTACTCTGTTCTTGTGCACGCGCTTCTACAATTGCCCGAGTGCATTCTAAGTAAGTTAGGGAGTACCTGAAGCGCGCGGCCAAGAGGTCCGGGTGGAATTCGTCCAATCGGCGCCGGCTCCTACGAGTCGTACCTGACAATCCAACACGCCAGTTGACTTCAACAGCCCGCTAAGGCGCATTTGGCCACGACCGGTAAAGGTCCAGGCTGGTGTGGGTCTAGACGCACCCCTGTCGAGGGCATGTGGTGAATGTTTCCTGCTGCCCCACCAACCCAGGCCAGCAGGGGAATGCGCCACGGAGATACCAGGTCAACCCTGGCCGGTGAATCCTTTTGCACCCCTTAAGAGCCCTCGCCCTTCTTCTTTTGCCCTCGTTGCTTTCTTCGCACCACCATCCTTCAACATCGCGTCCAGTCCTTCTTTGCCTTTCAAGTCATTCCTTAACAATAAGCGCCTCAGCCTGCGTCGGCCCACGCTCTCTTCCGTCGTTTGTTCTCTTCAGCTTCCACCCCCGTACAGAGAACTATTACACTCCCTCGCGTCCAAGCCATTGCCGGCATCTATGGTTACCTAGGCCTCCTGATATTCTGTGAATAACCCGGACCTGTCGAAAAAGAGCCCGATTGACTCGGAACTCACACAAGGCATCACACATTTCTGTCGGAACGACCCCTCGAACAAGAACACAATGAAGTTCTCCAGTACAACTGTCGCCGTCGCTGCTGCCCTCGGCGTTGCTGCCCATCCCGGCGGTCTCGCTCACAAGAACCTTCACCGCCAAGTTGAAAAGCGTACCGACTTCTTCATGAATACGAGGCCTCTGGCTGAACCGCCCGTGCCCAATCCGCCTCCTCCTCCGCCTCCTCCTGCCACCACCAGCGTCGCCAAACCTACCCCTACGAACCCCTCTGGGTCTGCTGGCAAGAAGAAGCCGGAGTTCTGTAGCGGACCCTCCAAGCGTGCTTCCGCCGCCAGCATTGCTTACAAGGGCAATGTAGGTACATCTGGCAACTACGGCTGCAATATGATGGCCGTCGATGACACCGATGGCTTTAATCACACCCTTGCTTTGTACAACAACTCAGACGAAGACATGAAGTGCACTCTCTGGAACAAGATTGGACCGACTGGTGGGATCAATGGCTTTTTCAAGGGCAACCAGGCCCTCGAAGTGGACCTCCCTGCCCGCGGCAAGAAGAATGTGGCCTTCCAGCCTGACACCCAGGGCGGTGCCGCTTGTGGGAAAGGTGAGGTCCCTTACAACAACATAGGCCTTACTACTGGACTCTGGGTCGAATATGACTACGGCAGCGCGCCAAATGGTGATTGGAATGGCGCCGATGCATCTGGTCTGACTGCTGCCGACAGCGGCCAAAAGCCAGGGACTTCCCTAATCGTATATCGCGTTGATAACGGTACCGTCCCTGATGTTGTTGATGTCAATGACATCATTGGTCGTGGTTATCCTTACTCTTTGATTAATGCAGACGGTAGTGGAACAAATGCCTACACCAAGGGTACGAACGACCTTGACGGAGTTGGCATTAAAGGTCCTGGTACCTTTCACATCAGAGCAGTTTACAGTTGAGGGTCTTTCTGGTGCACCGTCGTGGCGCATAGCAGTGGCAACTTCCGGCAACTTACCTCCTGGCGTAGGTGCTGAGAGTGACGGGAACAAGTCTATTCTGGATGGGTTTTTTTTTCCGGCCTGCGGATCTTTTAGTAAAATGTTTTTTGCTTATATCAGAGTTGCATTCAAGCCTCCTGATGGGCGTACTCGGACTCCAAAGCCTTGTACCGCTTATTCCTGTGTTACATATTCCTTTTTGATACATAGTTGAAGAGTGCATGCTTTCCACAGCTCCTGCCAGGTGGGATGTTCCGCAAGAGTTGCCTGCGTGTTTTCCTGTCGGAAGTAAGCCAATGACTAGTTACCTACGTGCAAGTTGCGTCAAATGGTTGGTCATCCCAGCCCCGCGGGGGGGGAGGAGAGGGGGCGAGATTGGAGAGGATCCAGGCCAAGTTGTGAAATATGGCATAAATGGCTCTGTCGCGCCACGTCGCACCGTTGCAATCAAAGCGATACGTGACGCTACTCTGGCTCGTGGTGTCCCGGTCCCGTCGATTGCCGGTATCAGTTGAGTGGACGATTGCAGCGAACTGTGCCGCTGACAAGTAGTCAAGGACAACAAGAACAACCAACCCCCAACCAAGGACAACCACAAGTCAACTCGCCTCAGGCATGTCGTGTGATTGGGAATAGTCTCGCTGCGCTCTGCGAGTGACGCCAGCAGCCTGTCCAGGGTAGCGGACACAGCGGCGCCCAACTTGCTTGCTCCAGGGGGCGTGGCGTGCTCCGCTGCGACTTGGGACTTGGCAGGACTACGTTACGGGTACTCCGTAGGGAGTGGTAGACCTGCATGTCAAACACGGTGGCGTCTGGCTCCAGGGCCCGCGCCATTGGCATGCATGGGGCTCTTCCGCTTTCGCTTGGGCCAGACACTTACTCTTGCTCTTGCTGTCACCGGCCAGCCCAGCCCCTCCCTGCTGCGCAAAGTACATGCCATGTCCGGAGTACCTGTGGCATGTACCTTGGCTTGTTGAACTGATGGGCCTGCGTGGAGTTTTCTACTTGTGTCTCTGGGTCCAAAAGTTCAAATGCAATCCCTGAACCTGGGTTGGGACTCGGGAGGAAGGAGGAGGAGGAAGAGGAAGAGGAGGAGGAGGAGGGACGGAGAGGCTCGATACCACACCGTGCCATGGTGTACCACTCAAGTATACTATACTTTGCTATACTACCAGTAACAGGATACTCGCCAGATCAGCTTATCCGCCCGTAACTACTCGCCCGTTTTCACATTCTCGACTTTCAAGAGGTCCAAGTGTACAAACCCAACCGTTCCATGGCATCTGACTGGCAGATTTTTCAGCACGCGGCATACGGAAACAGGACCCCTTGGACTATTGCCATCTACGTTCCCCGCTGACACGCCGAGCTCGATTCTGACTCGGTAGAACATGCCAGGCACGTGAGTAAACTTCACAGCATGCAGCATGCTTTCTTTTCCTACGTTCCGTCTCATGATTCTTTCATCTTGACCTCGGGCACGGAGCGGAGCTGGCCAGAGACCTAAACGTGAAGCTGTCGACGAGGCCGCGAGGACCAACTGTAACGACTACTTTATGTACTAGTATTAGAAAACCACCGGTCCCGATGCTACGGGGTAGGAGAGGGCAGGTGGGTCTGTCTGAGTGCACAACGCACAAACACACGTGCAATGTGCGGGCGCACCACGTGATGGAATGGGTAATGGGTACATGATGCTCCGTCCATCATCCCAAGCTTGCCGCAGTATAGTCTCGCCAGCCCGACCAAGATGCGTCCCTGACGAGGCGGGGGCGCCCAAGGGCAGACCCGGATGGGCGAGAGCGCGGCCATGACGGCCAACGGCACAGAGGCGTCGACGTCTCACGCGGGAACGGGAATCCAGAGCGTCGAAAACGTTGGCGACGCGGATCGTACGCAGCTGCAATCCCGCCTGCTCGGCGTGGCGTCGACGACCTTGTCAGCATCTCACAGCTACATCCCCGAAATCGAGGAGTTCGCCCAACGGCTAAACGCCCGCGCCAGAAAGCCATCATGCCCGGGATTTTGCTCGTTTCTGCGCCGCTTGAAAGGACACCAAGCAATCGTGGAGGACGTCGTCAAGGGCTCGCCCCTGCTACACCCTCGTCTTCCGGATGACGCGCTTCGACAGCTCGGGAGAAAGCTGGACATTTGCGCCGTCAACATTTCCCATGGCTCGCTGCACTGGAGCCTGCTGAAACGATGCCGCTCTCTTGTCTCCATCAACCAGGCCTTTCACGGTTCCGACAGGAGCATGCGAAAAAATAAAGTGGCAAAGATGTGCTTGACTGGACGCGAGAAAGAGGCCGCCCATCGGACCATGAAAGCACAGGCCAAGGTTGAAGTACATGTCGTCGGGGGTGGTGCCGAGTGGCTTGCCATTCTGACACTTCAGCCGGATCGACTGGCGAGACAGATGACGGACAGTGGATGGGCATGGGGTGAGCACAGTCTAGGGGATGTTGTTGACGAGCAGGAATGGGAGGACGTCGTGCTGGCGAAACAAGTCAAGCGGCTCATTGCGGCGGCACGAATGAACCGCCACGAGTACCGCATCCCGCGACTGAGGATAGCTTTGCCCAACATTGGCAGGGACAACAACGACGTCAATGTGCTCCTGGAGCAACTTGCTCGGATCGACTCTGGGGTGGAAGTCATGGTCGATGACGGGGAGAGCGATTTTTTGAAAGCACCGACCCCGGGGCTGGACGCCGCCATTGAGAATCTGCTGGGCCACGAATTTGACGGACTCACAGACACGTTGAACTTGGACCACACGATTCTCATCGATTTGATCTCCGACATTACACATTTCCGCCTAGAGCCTGAGCCGTGGCAGGAGGAGACGACACGGGCGCAGATAGAGGAGGAGAGGAGGCACGACGGCGCCATGGTCAAGGCACTGTATCCATTCATCGAGAACAGGACGCTGGTATGTACCCCAGAAGCCGCCGAGCATTTCCACCAGGTCCTCGCCACCGTTGGGACAAGCTCCGAGAAGGAAAGGGGCAATCTTATCGTTCCGTTTGGCAAGGCACACAGAGGCGATTCCGAGTCCGAGTCCGAGGCCGCCATTCGATCGCGGTTCGAGAAACTCTCCACACATGCCCTGCCGAGTACGGTCCAGATTCCCATCAAAGTCATTGATGAGTGCTGGACCTGGCCAGAGATAGAACAAGCGGCCAGCGGCAGCTCGCGACTCCCGGCAATGGCCGTCGACGTCGCCCGCCACAGCGGCTTCAAGAGCAGCAAGCTCTCCATCTTCATGTATGGGTGGGCCAGTGGCAACGTCACGCTGACATCGAACAAGGAGGTCAAGGGCAACATCAGGACCCTGGTCGAAACGCATCGACGCGGGGATGACGACTACGGGCCCAGCATCTGGCGGTTGGACGTGACGAGGAACTTGCTGGCAAAGAGCGCATCCCCTCGTGTGGGCAATCATGACGAGCTCTTGTAAACGAGGGTCTCGAGGCTTTGTTTCCATTCACAACAGGTGCCTTTTTCATTTTCATTTTTTTTTTTGTGCGTGCGTGTGTGTGTGTGTGTCTGCTATTGGCTAAAATGAAGGCGTAGTCACGTACCTACCTAGGTAAGTACCTAAGGTAGGTAGCCAGGAGGAACAAGTACATGTGGCAGGCAAAAGCGACGTGTTTGTTCATGGTTCATACAGTCTACTTGACAAACTATGAATGTGTTTCCCGACCCTTTTTTTGAGTTGCCTTGGCTGAACTTTTATTTGTAACCGGACGACATGCGCCAAGCGGCGATGAATGGCCATTGCGGCCGCCACCTCCTGGCGGCCTCATTCCAACAAAACCCTTCCCCTTTCAATGTCTGACCACGTCGACACAGCCTATACGGGGCAGGAGTGTGCTCTGTCTGGCCCCTCCCCGGTGACGGTTCGTTCGTCAAGCTGAGGTGGCGCACGCAAAGACGGTGGTGGTGGTTGGCGTGGCCATGGTCTCGGTGGTGGTGAAGAAGATGGCAGGGCCCGGGCCCATGGGGAATCGTTCCCTCTTCAGTTTGCAGCAGCCGCCGCAGTCGAGGTACTGCGTGACGGTGGTGGTGGCGGTCCATGTGGTTCGGACAGGGCCCGAGGTCATGGTTGGAAAGACGATCATGGTCGAGGTGCACGATGAAGGGCGCGCGGCCTCGGCGGTCGTCGTTTGAGGGACTGGATTGGCCGCGGCCGAAGTGGCCAGGGCCGCGACGAGTCCGAGAAGCTGAGAAGTGCGCATGTCGACTGTTTCTTTGGCGCGAGCGAGGATCCAAGCTTGCCAAGTTGAGGGAGAAGAGACGATGTGTGAATGGACGGATGGGTGAATGGGTGAATGGAGAGAAGAGTAAGCAAGGACAGACTGTCTGTTGGCGGGCTGCCGGCTTTTATATTCAACGAGACAAGACGCGGCTTGTTGCTAGACGGAAGCCGCTGGGAGGATAGTTGGAATATCTTCCATTAGACTGAGGCTAGGAAAGGCTAGAAAAGGCTAGGAGAGGCTTCCCAGGGCCGGGGCGCAAAGGTTTCGGCCTGGGCCGCGTGATGATGGGGAGGCAGAGTCGTGCAAAAGGACTCGAAGAGGGACGACTACAGATTCGGCTGCAGTAGCACATGCAGCCGGGCTCGTCGCGGGAGCTAGAGATGGAGTCTGGATGGCTGGAAAGGCCGGCATGGCTTTCATTATACGAGGCAAAACCTGCCGCCGGAGCGGAAGACGGCACGGGACTTGAGAACCTGAGTGTCTCGGCCACCTGCTCCGTGTGCCCATATGTCTCTCGTCTACGCAGACATGAAGGCTCTTGGCTCGACACTGAGGGAACCCGAGATGCCCGGACAAAGTAACTCGTGATTTGCCGTACCCGGCCATGGGACAATCCAACCTCATACTGCTCAAGCAGTAACTAGTTAGATGAACTGCATTCCGAGTGCCCAAGCAAGCTACTCGTGTGAGCCGCGCCAGGCCGTGCCAGTCCAGTCGAGTCTAAGCAAACCATGAACAAGCCGGACCACACAGGTCGAATGATGTCGTCTCGTGCGTCCAATGATGATCAATTAATGCAAACGCCTGGCTGGGCACCCCTTGGAAACCAGTCAGCAAGATGACAGGGAAGCCGGAAGCCGCAAGCCGGGGGGGCAGTGATGGAGTCTTGTTAGCTGTCAGACACGGATCGGGATGAAGCTGCATCTTGGGTCTGGTCTGGGTACTCCGTACGTCGTCCCATCTTCAATATTGCGGGCTGCGTGGACGCAGCGGCGATGCGGTCAGGATTCAGTCGCTTGATTCGATCGGGACGGGGATCGAGATGGCAAGACGCCGTTGGTTTGTATCCCAGACCGAGAAGGGAGCCGAGAAGCCTTTTTCTCGATGCGATATCGACGAGCTGGCGCCGGTCGGTCGTGGGTGGGGTTTCAGCTTAGACCGGCGTCCCCATTGGTGCAAGTTGATGCCCATGGGCGCATGTCGCGTGC
Source organism: Metarhizium album ARSEF 1941 (assembly GCF_000804445.1). Lineage (NCBI taxonomy): Eukaryota > Fungi > Ascomycota > Sordariomycetes > Hypocreales > Clavicipitaceae > Metarhizium > Metarhizium album. The sequence goes on along the minus strand of NW_024467579.1, from coordinate 1,018,892 downwards.
CCTAAGCTTGTGTGTTCACTGTCGAGAGTCAGCCACGTGCATGGCATGCTTTTATTTATTCACGTCTTGTTGAAATGCTCGCTACAGCTACGGAGTACAGCAAGCCAATACTACGGAGTACTAGGGAGTAGTACCTCGGTGCCTGGCGCCTGGAAGTGGGGAATCCGGGATGCGAGTGACGTCGTCCGTACCAACCGACCAAAATCAAATGCAAGGCGGGCAAGGGCAAGGGCAAGCAAAAAAAAAATACGAATGCAAATTCTAGCTTCGTGGTCGTGTTTGCAAAACTAATACGGACTAGTTGACCGATACATGTACCGAGGTTGTTTGCTACCTTGGCTTGTCCGTCCGTCCGCGCGCGTCATCTCCTACTGCTCGTCGGTACGGAACAGTGACGGAGAAAATCGAAAATTCAAAAAATCAACTCCCACTCGAACTGTCGACCCGACCGACCAGTCATCCACCGGCGACCAAGACGAGCCGTGTATTCGTCCGCCTTTGCTGACAAAACTGACAAAGCCCGAGGGCCCGAGGCACGGAGTACTTCGTTCTCATGTTCGAAACCCCGCGAGTCCTTGCCGGACGCCTCCCGCCCCGCCATCACGTCAACCTCGCGTGAGCTTCAACCGCAGCCGCCTCCCCTCCCAGCCGGCGTCTCTGCTGCAACCTATAGCTGCCGATCCTGTCCATACAACGCAACGAGTCCGAGCCATGTCTTCAGCAGACCATCTTGTCGAGTCCTCCAAGAAGCTCGCCGCCTACCGTGCCGTCGACGACCATCTGCTTCCCGATTACAAGTTTGTCGGCATCGGCTCCGGCAGCACCGTCGTCTACGTCGTCGACGCCATCCTGAGCAGAGGCCCCGCATTCTACTCTGCCATGACCTTTGTGCCTACCGGCAGCCAGTCAAGGGGTCTCATCCAGAAGGCCGGCCTGAACTTGTGCCGCCTCGACGAGCGCCCTCTCGCCGACGGCACCCCCGTGGCCCTGGACGTCGCCTTCGACGGCGCCGACGAGGTCGACCAGGATCTGAACTTGATCAAGGGCGGCGGCGCCTGTCTCCTCCAGGAGAAGCTCGTGGCCACTGCTGCCAGGAAGTTTGTCGCTGTTGCCGGTGAGTGAGGCCTGACCTGCGACGACGTGGCCGCTGGCTTTGGTGGCAAGCAAAACCAAGTGCGTGCTGGTCGCGATCCATGCAATACTGACGGGATTACCTTGTCAGACGCCCGGAAGCAATCGCCGCGACTGTGTACCAGGTGGAAGACCATCCCCATCGAAGTCCTCCCGCTGGCCGCGCCCGACGTCCTCGCCCGTCTTCGCGCCATGGGCTCCCCCGGCCCTGCTGTCCGGTCCGGCCTTCCCGGCAAGGCTGGCGAGTGCGTCACGGACAATGGCATGTGGATCATCGACGCGCCCTTCTCCCCTCTGCTGCTCCCCGAGGACCTGTCAGCAACGGAGGATGGCACGGGCAAGAACGGCTCCTGGGAGATTGAGGCCCTGGCCGACCACCTGCTCAAGATCCCCGGCGTCGTTGAGATCGGCCTCTTCTACGGCTTCAACGGCAACCAGGCCGCTGGTCTCGGCAAGGAGTCGCAGGCGCAAAAGCCCGTGGCCGCCTATTTCGGCATGCCGGATGGCCAAGTCCACGTCCAGAACGCATAAACCGCGCTTCTGGTGGGACGCGGCTTTTTCAGCACGGGAGGACTACGGATGGGACGTCAATCGACTGGGCTCCCTCCCCTTTTCCTGTTGACGCACAGGAAAAGAAGGGGGCAGAATAACGGAGGAAATGTATGCTTCAGAGGGTCTTGAATTGCAGACAGGCCTGTGATTATACCCCATTCTCTCGGGACCGACTTTGTCCTACTTCTTGCCACCATGTCCGTCGCTCAGCTGATTCCGTCGTCAGACAAAAGTCATGGCATGATTGAAGCAGACACCTATGACCTATCCATCGCAGTGCCCCCCCTCCCGTGCCTCCTTATCCGGGCTTGACATGACCTAGTATCCTGTGCTTGCAGCGCAAACCGTCGTGTGAATCGTGTACGGCGTGCTTTCCGTCCTTGTTGCCTTGAAGATGTTGGCGGGACAGTGCACAGGCGGCTCGTAAGACACCGAGACGCGATGGCATCCGTGGCAGTTGACGCCGTGGCTCATTGTGACTGTGGAGCTGTAGATGCGCGCCGTGCCGTCAAAGGAGCACGCGCGCCAGTATGGCGGCGTTGGCATGGGTGTTTCCGTGACGGTCAGAGTCGTTGTGCATCCTTCTCCGGCCGGCGTTGCTTGGGGGAGGGCTTCGGCCGCAAGGGCGAACACGGCCGTGACGACTGTAGCGATGCGGGCCATTGTGGGCAGGGCGGAGGAATTTCGCTGCTATATCTTGGCTATATAATATTCTGTCAAGCGTTGAGGAGGAGGAGGAGGACGACGACGCACGGAGGACGATGGAGACGGAGTACAGAGAGGTAGGTTGGCCTCTCCTGGGCTGGGAACTGGCGGCTTCTTGAATGCCTGGTCGGGTGGGATCAAGGTCGACTTATAAACACATAAACACATGTTCATTTCATCTCGTCTGGCGTGCTCAGTGCGTCGTTGACTCACGGCGTCACGAACCTGTGTCATCTGGGCGGCTACGAACTGACGTTTTCCATGCCTCACCACGCACCTGCAGATTCAAAAGGGACCAAGAACCACGGCTCTGCACACCGATTGACTGATGGACCCTCGCCTTGGCACGGGGACGCGGCAGCGGCAAGGAAGAGACGATGGGATGGGATGGGATGGGCAAGGCAATATGGGCCGGAAGAGGCGGCACTGCAATGGCAACCTGCGTGGTCTGCAGCACGCCAGATTCGCAAAGAATATTCTGAAGGCCCACGCGGAGCGCTTCCATTGCGACTGTGAAATGGCGGTGTTGCCACTACCGAGTAGGACGGTGAGGTGCGTCCCGAGGAGAGGAACATTGAACACTTGCCGATGCATGACCGCAAAATCCACCTGCGACGTACGAAACATGGGAATACAACTTGTATCTGCATCTGCATCTGCCGCCGCCGCCGCTGCTAATAATAACAACACGCAGCAGCGTGGGGGGAGGGTTGGCCAGCGGAATGTCGTCTGCCAATTTCGCGAGGCCGCCTGACCCCGATTCTGCCGCTGTTCGATACACAAACGTGAAAGGGCCGACTCGTTCCCGGCGACTAACTGCGTCCAGGGAGACGCTGCTCCAGGCCGCCGCCGCCCAAGGTGCCCTGGGACTGTTGTTCCCACGACATGCCGCCCGCTCTCGTCATCCCACGCCTAATCGCCGCCCATCCACTCGAGCGGCATGCTTTGTGAGGCCGTCCGTTTCCGTCGGCTCGGGCGTCGACTCCGAAGGGATGGAGATTCCTCTTTCACGGCCACCTCGGACGAGAGCTGCCGAGCATTTGGTTGCTGATTCCCTGCTGCTCGCAGAATCGCCGTGGTCACCTGTTGTTGCGACAAGTATGCGGTGAGGGCGTCGATGTGGCCAAGGCACGCTATCGTAAAGCAGCGGCCCTTGCCCTTGGTCTTTCCGGCGCGAACCTGTCCCAGAGAACACGAATTTGCGGCATTCTAAGTAGGCTCGTAGCTCTGAGTTACCAGGGGATGGGAGATGGCCGAGACTGACGGGGTGACCTTGTTCCTGATGGTTGAGCTCTGCCGCGACGAAGAACAATGAACACACAGCGATGTACCGAAATAGCCCGGACCCGTTGGCCACGGTTCGTATAAAGTCGATTTGCCCCTCTGCCTGTCCGTCCAACGTCTGTCCCGACAAACCTCAGAGGCTGAGAAATTTTGAGTGAGCTGTCCAGGCACATTCTCGAGGAGAAATAGAATCTGTCGAAGGATCTTGCAATGGCGGTTTGGTGAAGCGCATCGAGGGAAAAAAAAAGGTACAGGAACAGCTCCGCCACTGAGACGCGGATGCAGTTGGTTTTCCAGTTCCTTTGAACTGACATTCTTGATCTGAAGGCAGGACAGCTTGTCCGACAGCCTTTGACGACCTCTTATCAGCTTGGAGTTTAGCCGCAGGTTCTCAGCACAAGGTTGTGATGCCCGGGAGTTGTTGACAAGCCTGATTAGATGGCCCTGGTGCCTTGCAGCTCAGAAGATATATCCGTCCCCGGCCATGGGCTCTGGGATGCGGGTGGAAGCGCTGGGACAGCGCCCAAGGGAAGAATTTCCATTACACTTTCTTTCTTTCGCCTTTCGCATTGCTCGCAGGCGAGCCGAGGACGTCCTCGTTTCTTTCAGGCACGCCAAAGGGTGCAGGGACGCATCACAACCTCCATGGATGGAGGACGCTCGGTTCGGTCTCCTTGGCTCGACATTGTTGCGTGGCACAAGCCTTGCTTGCCAATCTGAGTCGAGAAATCCCGAGGACTACCTCATCGGGGTCTTAAAAGCCTGCCTTGGGCAAGTAGGAAATAGAGCCGGCTAGATGAACGTGTACGTAGTAGGAAACTTTCTGTCAGAAGCTGACGTTGGACGACGCGCAAATCGTTGTCTCATGACATGACGAAATCCCCGAATTTTACGAATCGCTGATTGGCTGGGGATGGGGCAGTTCCACGCACGTTTTTATCGCGTTGTCTCACAGCTTAATTGGCGGGCTGTGGATCAAACCAAAGACTCATTACTTTGTCGTTTGTCGTCGCGCAAGGGAAGAGAAAAAAAGAAAAGACACGCCGTTGATGATGGGACTTGTTTGTGCACCCAGCACACTCAACCGAAATACACCTAGATTAAGACAGATTTTCCTGCAGCGCAGGAGAAAGAGTATAACGAGCCAATCTATAACAAGATGGAAATTGTCTCCCTACCTGGGTGGAATACAGGAGTAATCAAGGGTCATTGTACACGGCCATCCAATCCAGTCTTGCCATGGTGCCTTTTGACACGGACAAAGCAGTTACACCCTGGCCAATCCTCTGCCTCTTTGGGATCCGGTTTCATTCCGGATCCTTCACTAATTCTATAAGGTATGCTCTCCGCGGTACTCCTGCTATTTTCGCTTCATCGCTCTACTTGACATGGGTTGCTCACAGAAGCAGCTGAAGAGGGTTTTCAATGACCTTTTTGAACTCACGGATCCATTCAGCGCCGACAGCGCCATCAACAACCTTGTGATCGAAGCTGGCGGTGACTGTGATCTGGTCATCCCACTCGACGGCGGTGGTGCCATCCTCCTTCTCCACGGGCACGGCGACCTTCTTGGTGGTACCGACGGCGAGAATGGCGGCTTGCGGGGGGTTGATGACGGCGGTGAAGTGATCAACAGCAGCGTTCATTCCCATGTTTGAAATGGAGATGGTGCCACCCTGGTACTCCTCAGGCTTGAGCTTGTTGTCGCGGGCTTTCTTAGCCAGCTCCTTGACCTTTCCAGAAATGGACTCCAGGCCACGAGCATCTACGCCGGTGACAATGGGCGTGATCAAGCCCGTTGGAGTAGAGACGGCAACCGACACGTCAACAGTGTTGAATTGGCGGATGGATCCTTCTCGCCAGCTAGAGTTGACGGCAGGAAACGACTTGCTGGCAGCAGCAATAGCCTTGATGAGAAAGTCATTGACGGACAGCTTGTACTTGCCCTCGGAGGAGCTGTTCAATGCCTGTCGGAGTTTGAGCAGTTTGGTGACAGAGAGAGAGCTGGTCACAAAGAAGTGTGGGTTCTTCTGGACTGACTCCTGGAGGCGGCTTGCAATGGTCTTGCGCATGTTTGTCAGGGGAATGTCCTCAAACGTGGCGGCAGGAGATGCAACAGCAGGACTGCTAATAGCCTTCTTCACATCTTCCTCTGTAATCTTTCCGCCCTTTCCGGTGCCTTTGATCCCATCCAGGCTGATACCATTTTCGCGTGCAAGTCGTTTAGCGGCAGGGGCAACGTTGGGCTCACGGTCAAGCGCAGTCTCAAGCTTTCCTTCGGACGAGTATTGCTCTGGCTCGGCTGAGGTCGCAGGGGCTGATGAAGAGGCGGGTTGCGATTCGGACTTGTCTTCCTGCTTAGGCTGAGCTGGCTCGGCATTGCCACCCGCATCCTCTAGGGTGAACTTCTCGAAGGCTGAGATGTCGGTGCCCTCCTCAACCAGAATAGCAATGGGCTAGATCAATCGCATACGTTAGCGCTGGACGTAGTCCAAAAAAACAAAAAAAAAAAAAAAAAAGGGCTCGCATCTTGTGATAACCAGAACACTTACGCTGCCAACCGGGACATCCTTGTCGCCGGATTCTTTCAGTATCTTGGCAATCACACCCTCCTCCTGGAATTCAAAGTCCATTTGGGCCTTATCAGTCTCAATTTCTACTAGAACATCACCAGGGGCGATGGAATCGCCAGCTTTCTTCTGCCAAGAACCGATGTTGCCGGCCTGCATGGTCGGAGAGAGGGCAGGCATCTTGACAATCTGGTGCGTCGGAAAAGAGGCATAACATCTCACAACATGAGAGGTGAAGCCGGTGCGAAGAGCATTGTGAGTTGGGGCGAGGACTCGCCTCCGAATGGCGGCGCTGAGCATCATTGAGAGGAAGGAAAACAGCTCTGCTGGCTGGGGGCGAGGCTTGGAGTCTCGGGAACGTGATCTGATCTCTCAGGCCTAGAAGGATGGAGAGAGACGTGATGGAGCGAACTGAGGCCGAATCGGACAAGAGGCAGAGAGGCTTGAGAGGCCCAAGGATGGGGGAGTTGCGGCAGCGCGCGAATTGTTGACGAGAAACGTCTCTGAAAGGTGACGGAGAAATGATTGGGGCTTGTGGTTGGTCCAGGCCGTCTAGAATTTTGCGTTGAGCTCCGTCGCTTGCTGGAGCTTTGGGGCCTAAGCCGCTTTCGGAGCAGCACAATGATTCTGCAGCCTGGTGGTGGGTTGGGTGAAGTCGGCTCTGGGCCTCTGGGACTGTCACACTGACGTGTCGACATCCCTTGGCAGGCTTGACGGACCCGTTGGCCCGTTGGCCGGGTTGCTGCTCAGGCCGGAGCACAGCACGCGGTTTATGCACGCATGTACATACATGTACCTTCTCGGTGCCAAGAGGCGGCGCAAGTACATACGCGCACTTTGGCATGCTTCCGCCCGCACAAGACGGTCCGAATCGCTCGACACCTAACTACAGAGTACTCCGTATTACAGGACACATTTTATACTCCAGTCTCCAGGTATCATCCATAGAGGTCCACCGATGGAGGAATTGTTGGATAAACGTGGTCTTGTTCTTCTTCTCTTTTATTCCATCCTGTTACGGGAGATACTACATACGTACACAATTGGCCACCGACAACTGACTGCTTAATGTATGGCGTACGTCCCGGTGCTCGGCTCATGGTAACTTTAAGTAGAGTAAATCCGATATCCGACGTCTGCGCCGCCCAACCCTGTGCCGGACGACGGCGAATTTTGGCGGCGGAGGGCATCCAGTTGATGCTGCGGACGGCACCGAGATTTATCTATGCTGCTTTTCTGAAGGACCAGAAAGGAGCAAAATCCTAGTGCACGTGCTACGCATTCTTCACTGTCTTTTTCCTTTTATTTTCCTTTTTTTTTTGGCCTCAACCGACGGCTGGGGTTTCCAATTTCTTCTGACATAAGCAGTTGGCGGCGCAACCTGTTGCTGTTGGTGCTCGGAGACTGGAACTGGAGACCGGCATCGAGGGTCCATGTCCTTTCCCCACTTTCAATTTTCCCAATTCCACTGAACACCTTGTCCCAACTAAAGTATGGAGTCAATTCTAATACAACGCATGGTGTAGTCATCACTCCGTACTCCAGACACTCTGCTCAAGCGTCGGTATACCTGAGCTATTATTGCCGCCAGCCAACCGCCTATCGCCTTAGAGCACATGCTGCCGTATTCAACCCACTGGGTTGGCTTCGGAGCTCCTGCCTCAGGCCGTCACATTGCGTCCGAGCCTTGGAGCCCGTCGAATGTCAGATATTGGTATCGACGCTCGGTCTGATCGGACAGCATCCCGCCGTCGCCCAGTTTCCCGGATCTTCTCGCGGGACAGCTAGCTGCGAAAAAAAAAAAGAAAAAAAAAAACAGCTGCTGGCCTCAAAGTCATCTGGCCATTGAAGCTGTCCTGGGGATCTGCGACTGATCTACTCGTGGCTCCATCACCAGCTCGTCCAGTCCCGTCTTCTCTCGGATGGCCGCTGGTTCCGCGTGCGCTCCATGATGAGCTCTCTCAAGTTTGTCGTGTCCTCTTTGGACGCCATTGCAACCTCCAAAGATGCGCAACGCAACAAGCAGCTCGCCGAGTCTGCCAACAAGGCCCTCGATGCCATCAAGGAGCAGGAGCAGCTTCCAGATCCCGAAATCGTCTTTGCTCCCTTGCAACTGGCCACAAAGTCGAATAACCCCCAGTTGACAACGACTGCTCTCGATTGCATCGGCAAGCTGATATCCTATTCCTACTTCTCACTTCCCACCAAAGGAGACCCTGGAGATGCCGATGACAAAGAACCCGCCGCCCAACGATTACCACCTCTGATCGAGCGAGCCATCGATACGATTTGCGACTGTTTCCAGGGAGAAACCACAGCTGTCGAGATTCAATTGCAGATCGTCAAGTCTCTACTTGCTGCCGTTCTCAATGACAAAATTGTCGTGCATGGTGCTGGTCTCCTCAAAGCTGTCCGCCAGGTCTACAATGTGTTCCTGCTGTCAAGAAGCACTGCCAATCAGCAGGTCGCTCAAGGCACCTTGACGCAAATGGTTGGGACAGTCTTCGAACGTGTAAGGACGAGACTGCATATGAAAGAGTCTCGGCTGAGCCTGGGAAACCTGAAGCTTAGCTCGAGTAATATCACCTTTGACCCCAACGATTTAGCAATCAGCAGGCAACTGGGCCCCGATGGCGAGGAGTCACCTGCGCCTACGTCGGAGCAGAATACGTCGAATCAATCCAACGGCGGCACCAAGCTCACATTGAAGGATCTGGAACACCGGAAGAGCTTCGATGATTCTGCGCTCGGCGACGGGCCGACAATGGTCACGAGATTGAAGCCTGCCAACAAGGAGGACTCCTTTGCGCATGGTCAATCAGAACCTGATGGTTCGACACAGGAAGACATGGAAGATCTAGATGCCGAGGATGAAGTGTACATACGAGATGCCTACCTCGTATTTCGGTCATTCTGTAACTTGTCAACCAAAATTCTCCCCCCCGACCAGTTGTATGACCTGCGCGGACAGCCGATGCGATCGAAACTCATCTCTCTTCATCTCATCCATACTTTACTCAACAACAACATCACTGTGTTTACGTCGCCCCTCTGCACCATAAAGAGTTCCAAGAACAACGAGCCAACATCATTTCTGCAGGCCATCAAGTTTTATCTCTGTCTTAGCATCACTCGCAATGGGGCAAGCTCGGTAGACCGCATATTCGAGGTTTGCTCCGAAATTTTTTGGCTAATGCTCAAATACATGAGATCCTCGTTCAAGGTTAGTAGCCTTCGCTTGTCTCACTGCCTGCGCTCTGTTGCCCTGTGCCATTTTCTGACACTGTAGACAGAAAGAGATCGAAGTCTTCCTCAATGAAATCTACCTGGCCCTCCTATCTCGACGCAACGCGCCGGTGTCGCAGAAGCTCTACTTTGTAACAATACTTAATCGACTGTGTGCAGACCCCAGAGCTCTGGTCGAAACGTATCTAAACTATGATTGCGACCAGAGTGTGGACAACATTTTTCAAACCATGGTCGAGGATCTTTCCAAGTTCTCCACGACACCCCTTGTAATAACAACAATCAACGAGCAAGTATATGAAGAATTGAGGGCCAAAACATCACCCGCCTGCGAGTGGCAGCTGAAGGGTATTCTGCCTCCCTCGTTGACGGTTTCTCAGATCATCCCACCACAGGAAAACGAGCCAGACTTCCCCAAGGAGTACGCGATGAAGCGGCTGTCACTTGAAGCTTTGGTCGAAACGCTCAGGTCCCTGGTTAACTGGTCAGCGTCAGTACGATCTGACGGTGGTGATGTGCTTCGATCAGAAGGAGACGTCAAAGCTTCCTCTGATGAATTGCGGCCATCCATTGATCCTACGTTTAGCGATAGCGCATCTCGACTCGAGACTCCTCTACCGCCATCTACCCCCGTTGTGGACGATGACCCTGATCAGCTCGAAAAGGAGAAAGCGCGCAAAACTGCGTTGATGAACGCTATCAGACAGTTCAACTTCAAGCCCAAGAAGGGTATCAAACTTTTGTTGCGTGATGGATTTATCAACAGCGACAGCCCTGGAGATATCGCCCACTTCCTCTTGAAGGAGGACAAGCTCGACAAGGCTCAAATTGGGGAGTACCTAGGAGAAGGTGAACAACAGAACATTGATATCATGCACGCATTCGTTGATGCAATGGATTTTACCAAGAAACGCTTCGTCGATGCACTGCGCCAATTCCTGCAGTCTTTCCGGCTGCCTGGTGAAGCTCAAAAGATTGATCGCTTCATGCTCAAGTTTGCTGAGCGCTACGTCATGGGGAACCCCAACGCTTTCGCGAATGCAGACACTGCCTATGTTCTTGCCTACTCTGTCATTATGCTAAACACCGATCAACACAGTAGCAAGATTGCCAAACGCATGAGCAAGGAGGAATTCATCAAGAACAACCGGGGTATAAATGACAATGCGGATCTACCCGACGAATATCTTCTGGGCATCTATGAGGAAATCGCAAATAATGAAATCGTGCTCACAAGCGAGCGTGAAGCAGCAGCAGCGGCTGGTACAGTTTCGCTCAATCCCGCAGGCGGCCTCGCTGCTGGTATTGGCCAAGCTTTCTCCAATGTTGGCCGAGACTTGCAACGCGAGGCGTATGTGCAACAGTCTGAGGAAATTTCTCTGCGATCAGAGCAGTTATTCAAAAATCTCTTCAAGAGCCAGCGCCGAAACACTACAAAGCTTGAATCTAAATTTATCCCGGCCACATCTTTCAAACATGTTGGATCAATGTTTGACGTTACGTGGATGTCGTTCTTCTCTGCGCTATCCAGCCAGATCCAAAAATCTCACAACATTGAGGTGAATAAGCTTTGCTTAGAAGGCATGAAACTAGCGACTCGAATTGCATGTCTTTTTGAGCTGTCGACACCGAGAGAAGCCTTCGTTTCTGCTCTGAGGAACACCACGAATCTTAACAATCCTCAAGATATGCAGGCAAAGAATATTGAGACCCTCAAGGTCATCTTGGATCTTGGCCAGACTGAAGGAAATCTACTGCGAGAGTCATGGAAAGACATACTTATGTGCATCAGCCAACTCGACCGACTGCAGCTTATTACCGGAGGTGTCGACGAACGCACCATACCGGATGTTTCTCAAGCGCGATTTATCCCACCATCGAGGGCCGACACTTCCGACTCACGATCGTCGACGCATTCAAGACAGCGACCGAGGCAAAGATCTGGCACGGGTCCAAGAGGATTCTCTCATGAAATTGCTCTGGAAAGCCGTTCAGATGACTTCATTCGCAGCGTGGATAGAATTTTCACAAATACCGCAAACCTCTCTGGCGAAGCTATGTTGCAATTCGCAAAAGCTCTCACCGAAGTGAGCTGGGACGAGATCAAGGTGTCTGGTTCCAACGAGTCGCCTAGAACTTATAGTCTGCAGAAAATCGTCGAAATCAGTTATTACAACATGGATCGTGTTCGATTCGAGTGGAGTAATATATGGGATGTTCTCGGAGAGCACTTCAACCAAGTTGGATGCCACAACAATATGAACATTGTTTTTTTCGCTTTGGATTCTCTTCGGCAACTCTCCATGAGATTTATGGAAATCGAGGAATTGGCGGGTTTCAAGTTCCAGAAGGATTTTCTGAAGCCATTTGAACACGTACTTGCCAATTCGCACAATGTCACTGTCAAAGATCTGGTTCTACGCTGTCTTATACAGATGATCCAAGCTCGAGGAGATAATATCCGATCTGGGTGGAGAACCATGTTTGGAGTATTCACTGTGGCTGCAAGAGAGCCTCACGAGAGCATTGTGAATCTTGCTTATGAGAATGTCAATCAGGTCTACAAGACCAAGTTTGGTGTTGTTATTTCTCAAGGAGCCTTTACTGACCTGATTGTCTGTCTCACGGAGTTCTCCAAGAACTTGAAGTTTCAGAAGAAGAGTCTTGCTGCGTTGGAGCTATTGAAGTCCATCATTCCTGCAATGCTGAAGACCCCCGAATGCCCCTTGTCACAGAAGCACAAGCCCACTCAAGGTAACACAACTGTCGAAACGCTGAACAAGTCGCCAGATGGCCCTAAGCGGATGCCGTCAAACACATCAGTGGAGGAAGGCTTCTGGTTCCCTGTCCTGTTCGCTTTTCATGATGTGCTCATGACGGGGGAGGATTTGGAGGTGCGATCGAACGCCCTCGAATACTTCTTTTCTGCTCTCGTCAAGTATGGAGGTGACTTCACACCTGAGTTTTGGGACATTCTGTGGCGACAGCAACTTTACCCGATCTTCGTGGTGTTGAGATCGAGACCAGAGATGACCAACGTGCTGAACCATGAGGAGCTTTCGGTTTGGCTATCGACGACAATGATACAGGCCCTCCGGAACATGATCACACTTTTTACTCACTACTTCGAGTCCCTAGAATATATGCTTGATCGCTTCTTGGAGCTGCTAGCGTTGTGCATCTGCCAGGAGAATGATACGATTTCTCGTATTGGAAGCAACTGTTTGCAGCAGCTTATTCTGAAAAACGTGAACAAGTTTACACCGGAGCATTGGACTAAGATAGTCGGTGCCTTTTGCGAGCTCTTCGAGCGCACGACGGCGTATCAACTGTTCACAGCGACAAACATGGGCTCCACAGCTTCTCTGGCTTTGCCCTCCAATGGATTTGATTTCTCCGGGACTCTGAGCCCTACTGGGGAGACGACCTCGGTTGGTGAGAAATCTCTCAAGATCAACGGTACAAAGGATGACTCTGTCGCCGTTTCCGACGGCGAGCCCGTCCCCCGCCAACCGTCGCCTAAGCCTATAGACGATGATATGGCATCCACCGGCGGCATTGTTGGCCAGCCACTGGAAGAATTCAAGCCATCGTCTAGCCTACAACAGCAACCTGTGGTCGTGACGGCAGCTAGACGACGATTTTTCAATCGCATCATCTCACGCTGTGTCCTGCAACTATTAATGATCGAGACGGTCAACGAACTCTTCAGCAATGACACTGTGTACGCTCACATTCCGTCAACCGAACTGCTGCGATTGATGGCGTTGCTCAAGCGGTCATTCCAATTTGCTCGCCGCTTCAACGAAGATAAAGAGCTTCGGATGAAGTTGTGGCGAGAAGGATTCATGAAGCAGCCACCCAACCTCCTTAAACAGGAGAGCGGCGCTGCGGCAACGTACGTGTCTATTTTATTCAGGATGTTTGCCGACAATGCGCCGGAGAGATTGGAGAGCCGTCCTGATATTGAGGCTGCCCTGGTGCCTCTTTGCAAAGACATTATTCAAGGATATTCTGCCCTGGCGGAAGAATCACAGCACAGGAATATCATGGCGTGGCGTCCCGTTGTCGTCGATGTGCTAGAAGGTTACGCAACGTTTCCGGAGGATGCCTTCAAGTCTCACATTCCAGAGTTCTACCCTCTAGCAGTTGAACTCCTGACCAAGGACCTCGGCCAGGACCTACGCGGCGCGCTACTTATCGTTTTGAGGCGCACAGGCGAGGTCGCTCTCGGTATTGAAGGCATAACCAAGGCCGGGGAAAGGAGGAGGGAAAGCATCATAGGCGAGACTGCCGAGGAAGTTGGCGCAGGGCAGGATGCATCCGCAATGAAGATGATGTAAGGTGGAGCGGATGCTTGTAGAATGAATGCGGCATGGCGTTGCGGTGGAAAGTAGAGAAATACAACTCTTCTTTTATCCAACTTTGTCGGGGATGCATACTTTGATTACTGTACAAATTGAATCCAGCTGACCAGTCACTCGAGCGCGGCGTTAAAAATCCTCATTACGTGGGACTGCAGCGCTCGGTTCCTTGGGCAGAGATGTTTTTCCCGCGAGCGATGATTTGACACGGCCTGTCTGCCAGTAGGCCATGTCAGCTTGCCAGTCTTTGGAGGTATGGCCCTGCGGATGCGATATTTCCCTCGCTTGATGGCGTTGTCGCCAAGCACCGACGTTTTGGGCATTGCTCGTAACCTGTTGAGAACTTGCGTCCCTGGCACCTGCATCGCTTGTAGGTCGAGCGTGGCATGATTTCGCCCCACGGGCTTCGCAGCTCCAATCGACTCTGCAGTCGCGTACCCGTAATTCCTTGCTGCCTGTCACTTGGAGACAGTCCATTGTGATCATTGGTAGACATGCTGTGCAGGTTGGTGCGCGGGCAGGTGCTTTTCTGTGCTCGGCATCATCCGCATGGCTTGTGTAGTCGGCGACCTGCTGAGGTCAGCTATGGGCACTCTGCCGTGAGCAAACACCTTGCAAAATCCGGCAAAGCATGCCTCATCGTTCAAATTTAAACCATGTCGACTTTGAGATGAGCCAATGTGCAGTGCGGATGGTGACCTCCGACTTGTGTTGGACGCGCCGGCTTGTGCCGTTAGAAGGTGACCTCACAGGGAGAAATGGCATTTCGTTCATCAAGTCAATTCTGTGCCTCTGATATGATGAGCATTCAATGCCTTTGTATTAGTCGAGTATCCCCGTTATATATGCCCGTACAAGCTCCGCCTCGCCTTCAACGGTCCTGTCCGGGAGCCGCTTCAGTGCAGCCTCCAGCTCGCTGTCGTGCTCAAGTGCCGTTGTCAAAAGCTTGTGTATGAATGCGTCCACTTCAGCAGATCGTCTTGACACCCGCATAACGCTGACAAAAGTTTCAAAAAAGTCCACAAGACTGAGGTGCATCAACGTGTCCGACTTGTCCACCATGCCAAGGGCTGCCCATTGAAGCAGTCCGTTCCCCACTTGACTGCCGATTTCTTCGGGCAAGGTAAAAACATCTTGGAGTACAGGATGGCTCAAGGCCCCGATGTTGAGAGTGCAGAGGCGTGGCAATAACCTCAGAAGTCGCCCCTGGGAGATAGAAACCTGATGCGCAGAGCGTGGTTGGCCCAGATATGCAGAGTTGGTTGAACAAAGCTGTTGTATCAGCGTGAGGCTGGGTCGGCTCGACAGTATCAGGCGCCATAATCTACCGTGGCCTGGAACACTGCGCTTGACAACTTCATCTCCATTTATCAGAGGCCTGGAATGAGCAATGTTTGTACCCTTGTCGACAGCCTCGCAGTCCGTCTCCAGCAAGTCACCGAGCACTCTAGCAGCACGCTCGCCAACACCTACGTCTGCGCTGGCTAGCCAAGACTGGACAAGCATTTCGACGACGTCGGGCAGCGTGCTCAGGATGGATGCATCTGAGGGCGACTTTGCAGCTTTGTGGATAATAGCCAACGCAAGCAATTTAGCGCCAGGCAGTGGTGAGCTCAAAGCTGTTAGCAGCGATGGCGGATCAGCAATTGTAAGAGTCCGAGTGAAGGAAAGAGGTGACAGTAGCTTGATTGTCAGAGATAGTAATGGCGTTGGGTCTTGGGTTGTTGATTTCAATATTCCTGTCAGAGGAGGCAGCAAGACTGGTAGGAGGGGAGGGATATTGTCTTCTGTTGTTCAGGCCATCAGCGCAAGAAAACACGACAGGCATCACATCGTAGGAACCAGCCATGATGCTTTGATGGCAGGAAGACGTACCAGTGAGCTGAAGCTCAACATCATCTAGAAGCTTCAGGTTGAACGGCAAAGAAGGGTCGCCGAGTAGATGCTGCAAATGGGTCTGCAGCTCTTGAATTCCAGATATTGGCATGTTGTCCATGCTGTACTCGGGCACTGTTCTTGCGCTCATCTGAATGTGTAGAGTATGAAGCTGGCCCGCAACCTTGTGCGGATAGAAGATAGCGGTTGACGGTGGGGGTGAGCGTCGCTTTCTATCAACAGGAAACTTTTGGAATCGGCGTTATGAGGGAGGATCTTAAAGCCGAAAGCAGCCGGCTCGATGTTTGAATGAAGGGGCCGAGCACACAAGTATGAAAGAAGTTGGAGTATAACTACCGAGCAACGTTTTATGAAGTTGATGCTGGTTGTGACGTTCAAATATTGGCTTGAGGCAGTAACTGCCCAGGTAGGCAGGCGCGGCACACCAACAACGGACCCAATTCCGCCTCCACCAATCTGCGGCACACGACTCCTAATTTTTTTTTTTTCAATTTATTTATTTAACAAGCCATGCCACGATCAATTGCATCAACCCAATTCCGCCATCCACGGCAGAGAAAATGAGCCATTTTACTACCGGACAACTGTCGCGTCACCACTACGGCTACTTTCATCGCTAAAGTACCACGGCTAATACTGGCGCCTTTGTCGTCGCTGCGGTAATGTCGAGAGGCGGGCGAGGCGGCGGGCGTGGTGGTAGAGGAGGAGCGAGAGGCGGACGTCCAAATGTGCCTTGGGATACTGGCGACGAGCCTGATGCGAGGCCATCAGAACTGTTCCCGGTATGCCCTTGCTACTCCAGACAACGAGCAGCCAACGCGTTTTCGCGAACTGACTTTGATCCTCGATACTCTAGCCCTACACTGTCCCCACGCCACGAGATTTAACGACGGCCGAAGCCAGTGCGGTCCAGCACTTCCTGCTTCTGCGACACCAAATACACGCATCACCTCTCTACACCTCAAAGCGGACATCCCTCCACGATCCGACCACACCAAGGAAGATGTATGGCCAAGCACAGATGAACGCTCGGTACGGCGTGAAAAACAAGGCCTCGGTTGACCCTTTCACTGCCATGCCGACCTACTCACAGAAGTTTGTTCGCGAGGACCGCGCCTTGCCGGACTGGTCCGCCCGCCCCGTGTGCCGCGAAATGTTCCCCGCAGAGTTACTAGACACCGTCGAGCCCCAAGACGGCGTGGGCGTGCGCAAAAAGAGGCGACTAGAACTCAGCAAAGTCAGCGCCTTGCCCAACGCCGAAGAGGCGTTCGGAATGCCGTCATTGGATGGCGACATTGACGGTGACGGAGAAGGAGGCGCTGCTCCCAGTGCGGGCAAGAACATCTTGGAGAAACTCGACGCTATGCGGGAGGACGAAGCTGATGAGGGGTTGGATGTAGAAGACGACGAGGGACTGGAAGAAGAGGATGAAGATGAAGTCTACGATGATGAGGATGCTGGTGACTATGATGCCGAGCATTATTTTGACAACGGCGATGAGATGGGCGATGACTATGGTGACGGAGATGATGGCGAGGGGACATACTAATATGCTGCGAGTCTCGTGCTCTATTTACTTTGGCGTTTTTAGATGACGGGGAGGAGATTGGCGCCACGCCTTCTGCACCACTCTATGCTTCATATCGGATGGACAGATACCCATTTACATGCTATGTACATCAGCATCAGACACAATACAGGAATATGGATTAGGATTTTGTCATCACTTTTGCCCCTTACGTAGCTATGGCCAGACTGACTGCCCCCATTCGTTACTTGCTGAAAAATACATTATCCACTTCGGTTAGACACCGTCCAAATATCCCCCGTCTCTCAGTCCGAGATAACCTCAGATTGCAAAAATTGTTCGGTAGCCCTTCAAACGCTGTGCGCCTCCCTCTCCCATGCTCAAGTACAGCATGACACTTCATATAATGTCCCCGACGCAGAATTGGCCTTGCTCATATACATGGAATAAATACATGCTGGCGATAGCACGCCCGTTGTTAAGAAGAAGTCGCCTGGGCGGTAGATAGCCGCCCTCTTTCCCACCTCAGTGGTTGCTGGGGGCAGAACATGCCCGGCCAAGCACTTGATTCTCCTGTTCATAGTAATTTGATGAGTGGCAATGATCCCTTCAGCAGCATCAAGCCATTCCTACCGCATAAACACCACTGTCGAGGATTCCTGCCTGTAATCTTGAGAGCCTCTCTCGCGTATCGGCAATCTGCCCTGCTTGTGCAACAATCGCGTTACCCGTCTCTCGCAGTGCTGACAAAACCTGTCCAAGCTGATCTTGAACGGCTCCACCGACTGCGGTTTTACGGTCCCGGAGACTTCGAATCTGCTCGTAGAGCCCATTTTCCACTCCAGGCAGGTCCCGCTCGATTTCACCTCTGTATTCATCCAGCCTCTTCTTGTATTTTTCGACGTCGTCGCATATTCTATTGAAGTACGTAATAAGATCCTGTGCGCTGGCATGTGCAGAAGCGGCATCGGTTCCATTAGAATCCGTGGGTGGTGTCGGTCCAGCAAACAGGCCCGTTTGATGGTAATGCGTCGGTAATTTGAGGTTGTCAGTCGCCTTGAAAGAGAGTTGGGCATCGGCGATGCTCTTCTTAGTCATGTCTTGCAACACTTTAACGGTTTGAACATCCTGGTTGAGAGCAATTTGAACCATCTTGAACTTTGTTTCGACAAACTTTACATCTCTGCCTAGTTGTTCAATGTCCTTTTCGTGTTGCGGCATGAACTCTCCGATTTCATCCTTCATCTTGATTACACGCTGAATTCCTTTATCTATGAGAGCGATTTCGTCTTGAACAGGTTTAGCAAGATCATCAAACCTTGTCCGAGGTCGAAGGCTATCATAATTGATTTGAACTGCGGGTACTTGATTTGTAGCTGGAGCTTGCTGAGATTGTGTTTGACCACTGCGCAGATTCGGACAAATTCCAGTTAGTATATTCCCTCGCTACTTGCGTCATGACGTGACTTACAATAAACCTCCGGATGGTTTTGCCTGCGACTGTTGGAAAAGGCCACCACCCGCGACATTAGACTGAGTGTTGGCCGTTGCAGAGCCGAAAAGGCCGCCGCCTGTCTGTTGCGGCTGTTGTTGTGATTGTTGCGTCGGAGGGAGGTTGCTGCCGAAGAGCCCTCCGCTGGCTGGCTGGGACTGTTGCTGACCCGTTGTCGCGCTGCCAAACAGTCCGCCGCTGCCACTGCCGGTGGTAGTGGTGCCTTGTTGAGTCTGTTGATTGCTGGCCAAGCCTCCAAACAAATTCCCAGTTGTGCCGGGCTGTTGAGCGGTCGTCGTCGAGGACCCAAACAATCCAGTCCCTGCCTTTTGCTGTGCGCCACCAAATATACCTCCAGTCGTCGCCATTCCGCCGGTTGTCGAAGATGCCGCGTTAGCAGACGGGCCTCCGGACCCCAAGAGCCCGGCAGTCGCTGATGGCTGGGTTGTCGATGTACCTCTAGAACAACTCTTGTCAGTAATGGCGATCTCCAAGTGGCCCTGCAGGCACTACTGAAGACAAGACAATCTTCCCAAACGAAGAGACAGAAGACAGCATACGCGAGGCAAACCAGCGAGGACTTCAAGAAACAAAGGACGCAGAGGGCTCACAAGGAATTGGCGGCACCTGTATTGATCGTAAGACCTCCCGGCACACTGGCTGACCGTGCAAGAGACATTGAGAATCGTTGAGGTGTGTGTCAACAGCAAAGACCGTCTCACCTCGGAAGCTGACTTTTTGCGTAGTTGCTCGATGGGGGCTTGGAGCTTGACGGAGAAACGTCGGCTCACCCATGGCTCCGAACACCTTGTGCTTGGGAAGCTACCTGTTTGTGCTCAGCAAAGCATGCCCAACGATACAATTGAAATTGCACGACTCTAATTGAATTTGTCTTCCCTTGCATAGCTGTGAAGCTGTTCCGAGGCGTTTCCGCGCGCCCTCTTCCGCTTTGCCCCCTGCCCCCTATGAACTCGGATCTGTCTGAGCATGAAATGGAGATGGACGAGGGCGACGACGACCTCTACGAGCCGGAGGAGCCCAAGCTGGAACAGCCCGACAAGAAGCACGCGGTCTCAAAGACCGAGGAGCTCGAGGAGGGTGAGGAGGAGGATGAGAGTGGCGCTATGGACGAAGACGATGATGATTCCGTACGAACAAACCCGACCACACCAGCGCAAGCGTCTAGCTAATCGTGCTTCTCACAGGACATTGATATAATCACGCAGAGAAAAGACGGTACTACAGCGGCGCCACCAACGTAAGTGCCGGCCCCTGCTACCACCATAGTGCTTTGATTCGAACTCGGCGCTGATTCTTGTACATGCAGACAATCCAAATATAGCGACATCAGGAATATCCCCCAACGGTCGACGTCAGGCGATTCACCCGCAAAGCAGCCGCCGACAAAGCGGGAAGACGAGCCAAAGTCGAAGAAAAATGCAGCAAAAGTGGCAACGCCTAGCGCGGACCAGACATCTGCAGCTGCGTCCAAGTCCACGATTGACATCAACGCAAATCCAATATATCCGGGTGCCGGAAAGCCTATAACCCAAGTAAATATTGACGAAGGTCAGGCTTGAAATGAAGGTTGTTGCCAGGGTGGTGAACTGTACAACTAACGTGGGCCTTTAGATCTGCCTGAAAACGAAAAACCCTGGAGAAAGCCAGGTACCGACGTCAGCGACTACTTCAACTATGGTTTCGATGAGTTCACGTGGGCCTTGTACGCAGCGAAGCAGGAGAGTCTTCGAGGGGAGTTCGGGGCCGAGGCATTTGCATCTAACAACAAAAAGATGATGGAAGACTTCAACAGCATGATGATGATGGGAGGCTTAGGAATGCCGGGCGGCGGTGGTGCAGGAGGAGCATCTATGCCAGGTATGGATGGAATCCCCCCCGAGATGCAAGCCATGATGCAACAGATGATGGCATCGGGCATGGACCCATCGCAGATGGACCCTAGTCAAATAACGGCCATGTTCTCGGGAATGCAAAATGGTGGTGCAGGTCCTGGAGCCCAGGGAAACCAGGGACAAAACTTTGGCGGTGGCTTCGGCGGTAATCAAGGAGGGTACGGCTACGAGCAAGGCATGTCGACTGGAGGCGGTGGACGGGGCGGTTTCAGTGGCGGACGGGGTCGCAGAGGGCGTTGGTAGTCTAATGTACTTTGCTCATGATGGCATGTTTTCAAACGGGAATGGATATCGAGAGGCAGGGACATGTATGGCGTTGACTGGTTGAGGGAAGCCTGCTCAAGAGCGGCACCTCAAAGTGTACAGGTTTGCAGACGGTGGGTGTCTATCAGAGCCTTTTATTATTTTCATCTGGGCTTCTCAAAAGTTTCTCAAGAAGTGCGTGTACATCCCTATATCACTTGATATCATGATGGATGCGATGCAATGGCGACCCGTTACATGCCACCCCAAGAGACAACCGAGATTCTTGATGCCCTTTATATGAGTCTTCAACACGCCCTTATTTCCGCGGTCGAGTGTCGAGTATATTATTTAAGTTTCGTGTCTATCCCAGAGCAATATGCTCTTGCTAATCTGCGGTCCTTGCCACACACCAAGATTATAACTCCATTCACCACACATACCTCCGGCTTGCGTGCTACTCCGGGGAAGCGCCTCAAGGAGATGAAAGTGTCCTCCTCTTTTTGGTCTTGGTCTCTGCCGCCATCGTTCTCGTCAACCTGCCCTCTGCCCTGGCCGGCTACCATAGAGTCCAGCAGAAGAACATTGCCGTGTACTGGGGTATGGTCTCACAACGAAGCCCCGTCTTCGGCCTTGATGGCTTTGGCTTACAGCATTTCCCCAGGACAAAACTCACTTGAAAACAGCGGTCCCAATGCCCAACAGAACCTGACGCACTACTGCGAAAGTGAGTCCGTTGCCCGCGTGTCAAAGCTCGAGCCACCAAGTGCTGATGTATGCTGCTTTTCGTGGCACGTAGATGCTGGTATCGGTGTAAGAGCGGCATGATGATGCTTTTCCTGTACCCGCGGGCCATCTGTGTCCCAAGCACCCGCTCTAAATGTCGCGCATCTAGATTATTCCACTTGCTTTCATGAACGGCATCTCTCCTCCCGCTTCCAACTTCACCAACGCCGGGGACTAATGCGACAAGTTCCCTGGCAATCCAAATCTTATCAGATGCCCAGAGATTGAGTAAGTGCATGTCCCCAAGAGGATGAGTCGAACGCTCAATCGCCATTTCGAAATCATGTTGTAAAGACTTCTGCTGCAAACTGCAGTTCTTACATCATCCGCACAGAAAAGACATCAGAACATGCCAGACCGAGTTCAAAAGACAATTATCTTGTCCCTCGGGGGTATGAACTACTCTCAGGGCGGCTGGGTCGACGCCCAGGACGCTGAGAAGGCGGCTCAGTCTGTCTGGGACATGTTCGGGCCCGTACCACCCGGGGGCAACGTCGATCGGCCCTTTGGATCAGCTGTTGTCGACGGTTTCGATTTCGACTTTGAGTCAACGGCCAACAACCTTGAAGCCTTTGGCGCCAAACTGCGAAGCTTGATGGACCGCGCTGGGAGAAGGAGGTTCTACCTCACGGCTTCACCCCAGTGCGTGTTCCCTGATGCTGCGATGGCGCCTACCCTCCACAATGCTGCATTCGACTTTGTCATGGTACAGTTTTACAACAACTGGTGTAGTGTTTCCAACTTCCAGATAGGATCCGCCACCCAGAACGCCTTCAACTTTGATGACTGGCCCTGGTGGGCGAGGCGCAGCCAGAATCCCAAGGTCAAGGTTTTCCTCGGTGTCCTGGCCAACAAAGGCGCAGGTGCCGGCTTCATCCATGGAGAGAAGCTCAAGGTTGCCATTGCCTACTCCAAAAAGTTCAGCAGCTTTGGCGGCGTTATGATGTGGGACATGTCCCAGCTTTATGCGAACAAACGCTTCCTTGCCGAAGTGGTCAACGCGCTGGCTAAGTGGGTTTTAATTTGTAAATTGCCACGGTTGGGGGACTGGCGAGATGCGTGGACTCTGTACAAGCGGCAACCGGTGCTGGGATATGTCACCAAGTGTGAGAAACGTATATGGCACCTGGGATTGGGCCGGGGCATACATTTTTTACTACCTATTGTTTCCAAGGGTTCTTGCCCAGTCGGCATCTTGTATACATGTTCTCCACTACCGTGCTGACGTGGGATAAGGCACATTGAACTCTACTTGCCATTATTCGCTCTATAGCGCGAGCGTGATTCATTTCCAAGTATGCCATAAGCAAAGCGCACAATCATGTTTGCCATGAAAGCAAGACTGTATGGACTTTGACGGGAAGTATATCGGGCCGCTCCTGACCTTGAAAATAAAAAGACAATACGCCTGACTCCGAAGAAAACTTACTTAGCAAGGAGCCATATTGTTTACCCTTGAATCGAGGTATAAAGCAAAAGAGTAAAAGAAAAAGAAAAAGAACCAAAAAAATACTGCTCATCACTTCGTGGCATATCGCAAGCCTGCACCGCTATCGTGTTGGTATAAAACGCTGCGAATCCTGTTGCTGTTGCTCAAAAGACTGCGAAAAGGCAGCCAGCCCGGCAACAATACCAACGGCCATGATGAGAATGGAAATGATGGACCAAATCACTCCCCAGCACTGAGAAGATCCGCCATATCGCTTTGCAAAGACGCTTGCGTCAGAAGAGTTCACTTTGCGAAGAATAAGGTCGTCGCAAATGTCCCAGACGCTGTATAGTGAAGACATGACGCCGATGAAGAGGACGACGAAACGCAGGGCCTGGGCATGGACAATGAACCAGCAGGCAATCAGGAGACCGATAGCAAGGACAATTGTGAGAATGGTAAGCCAGTCGCGCTTCCCCCACCATAGTGTTAATAAGAAACAGACGGCGAGGACGATGCTGGCAACTTTGGAGGCAACAATGTTGAAACCGCAAAAGGTGAGAAGAGCGCCGATGAGCGAAGAGCCCAGATAACCTGCAGGGAGAGTGATGGCACTGATGCCGCCTCGCATGCGGGTAACGCCGCCTTCGTTAGGATCAAGGCTGATGGATTCGACTTTTCCGCCCGTGAGTACTGCGGTGATGGCGTGACCGAACTCATGAAAGGCGATGACAAGCATCTAGAAGAATATATCAGCGGCAAGTTTTTTTTTTTTTTTTGGGTGTGGGGGGGGGGCAAGCGCGATGAGTCGAGTCGCCTCCTACAGGAGCTTACCTTGAATGGCCAGAGTATCATTTTTAGATACGGAACATTCCAAAGAATAGCAATAGCTACAACGTAGGCGGCGATAACGCCCAGCGTAACTTGCTGTGTGTGTGTGGGATGCTGCAAGTCTCTAGAGGATAGCGAATGTACGGGTTGATGTTTTTCGTCGACGTGACGGCTGAGCACAGGCATCATTGCAGCAAGAACAGGCGGTGCCATGGCGAGAGAACGGGCCTGCCGAGGGGGGGGGGACTCAGACAGCCTTTTTAATAGCTTCAGGTCGACGAGTAGCAACAATCTAGCTGGCCAATTTTCTGTGGAAAAGCTGGCCGATGGGCGAGGGATTGGATGCGGTTCACGCCTGGCTTGTGTTATACGTTCGGAGAAAGGGAGAGAGAAGGGCAGAAAGATGAGAGGCTAACTTTTGATGATTGTAACGGGAGTGGCAGCACGAAAGTCGAAGTTCCGACCGGATAACGAAAGCAGGGCGAGCGACAACTGAGGAAGATAACGAAAGAAAAGGGATGGGAGGAGGTGACTTGTTCGGTGATAAATTCGCCAAACTGAGGGCCAAGGAACGTGTTGTTTCATCGAGGCATTTGGCCCTTCGGCGTGTTGACAGGCGGCTGGTTAGCGTTAAAGTCTGTCTGCCCTAGGATTGACAGGGCGGGTCGAAACCCTGGCCCGCCACTCTGTACATTTAATGCAACTTTGAGGCACTTCAATGCCCAATGGAGGCTGTGCAGGTCCATCGGTATCCACGTCGTCGACGCCACAGCAACGTGAGCCATCCATGGCTTGTCGACGTTTCGTTACGAGTTGGAGCATCTGCTATTTTGGGACCACCAGTCAATGTCGAGATTGCCTACGCGTCACGGCATAGACACCTGCGTCTGTCGGGAGCTGTTTTGCTCGAGTCTCAGCCGTCAGCCACGACGCACTTGACGGCCCGACTTACCCCGAGCCAACCCTCCCTTTCCATATATGCTTTATATATACGTTAGTTAGTTATTTCCTTTTTTTCTTTGCCTTTTAGTCCAGTAGTAAAGTACTCATGACTTGGGATGATGTCAATGTCCAACACCCAGGTGTCACTTCACTTCAGACAAAAGAAACCACCAAATTCATGGATACAAGGTCACACATCATTTTGAGGAACAGTCGCGACGCTTGAAGTAAAATAAAGACATATGCGGATATGTATTTTCAGCATTGCCAAACATCCGGCATAGAGATTGTATGTTTGGTACGCGCCCTTCCAACAATGTAGCCAGCAAGGAGCGAAAGCGACAACCAACCATACACGTGTGGTTGTACGTACACTTCTGCAACTCCGTTGCCTACATGCCGGAGATAATCTGGCCTGGGCGCCGCCTGGCTGTACCGAGTACGGATGGCAATTCACATGAGCCGCAGCAAGTGCAGTAAAGCCTAGTGCAGTAAAGCCTCCGAGGCCCGTTCCCGCGTGGACATGTTCCCGTGCACCAGTGTATCTCTCGGATTTTCCAGTTCCTGCCAGCTACTTCTTAAAGCATTGACACGGGTGCTTAAGCGTGCGCTATGAGGCAGACCGGACGTACTGATGTCCAAGAATGTCAACGTTGTGTGGTGAGGAACGTCGTCGTGGCACTGTCTACGCCACCATTGAGAAGTATTCCGAGTATGGACCGGTCCATCACTCCGCTCACCGACCAGCTGCCATTACGAAACAGACTATTTCTAGGTAGCTTGTCAGTGAAAAAGACGTTATGGATGCCTTTTACCCGGCCTCTGTCAAGATAGAACGCATTGCCGCGGCATAGTAGTGGCCTCCCCCAACATTCTCTGCAGCTATGGCACTGAAAAGGGTAAATTCAGGGTAGCCGTTTAGGGTATCTCGTGCTTTGGCAAGCCAGTCACATTCACCTCCCAGAATACCCCATCGGAGGCTATTTCTGAGAAGTCAATTGTCAACGTTTCGTTGCCAAGGTTCTGGTTATACGCAAGGTTTCTCCCAATTACTGGGTGCATATCATATAGGTAACTGACCAATTTCCAGCCAATACGGTCAAGCCTGTCAAGTAGTTCCGGCGAGGCAGACTCATCGCACTACGCCAGCCTTTTCGGGCAGTCGGAACATCTTGGATGTACTGCCAATTAGACGCCCGGGCGATAGAAACAGGATCTTCCTCGTCTGAGACGCCAGAGAAGAACTGCCCGGAGCAGTTATCCTTGCCAAAGTCGGCAACGCGTGCAACTGAATCAATAGCCTCAAAATGGTCACCCACCGGTGCCCCTGGGTTGATAGTGATCCGCATAACCCACGTGTCGTCTTTGCTTTGTCCGTCGTCCGAATATAGCGGCATGCGCACTAGGTTTGGGCATACACATTGCGGACCCAGAAGGCCATGGTCGGAAAAGCTGCTGGCATGGGTCCATTCACTTAGATTCGGCGAGGTGAATATACGAATTGCGAATGCCTGTGCGTAAGAAACCACCATTACCAATGGTCTTAGTACCAGGCGACTTTTAGATCACGAAACTGCGACGAATTGCTGGGTATAACAGGGTTGCCCTCATACGGAATGAACGTAAAGCCACCGTCATATGAGTTGAGTACGCGATGGCTTGTGATCGAGGGCCGGGTCTGCCGTCGTCTCAATATACCGCCAGTGTCTATGAATGGATTAGCATATAAGTATCTGGATGATTCACGTGTACGTGGGCCTAATGTTAATGTTGGGGCGCCACGGCTTGACGAGAAAGGGATGCTCATATAAATGGCAACAACGTCGTTCGACTAGTCGCCAAAGAAACCAGAAGTGTTGTACTTGTCAACAACTGGACTTCTGGAAAAGATATACACGTTCTTCCTTGGGGGAAACAGGACAATTGGTTGATTTGTCCAGTGGAATAAGTCTTGGGAGGTCGCATGCCCCCTGGGTTGGTTTCCGGCGGTATTCTTTGTCGGGTTGTACTGGTAGTAGAGGTGCTATGTGCCGTTTTGGTCTCAAAAAATGCCATTCGGGTCATTCCTGAAGCGGCTGGGAGGCGAAAAATGCACCTGGGACGATATTGCCCTCTGTAGCTGCCAGGAACTGGCGTACCAGATGGGACATATTGTCCAGAATAGTGACATATTGTCCAGAATAGTGACATATTGTCCAGAATAGTGACATATTGTCCAGAATAGTGACATATTGTCCAGAATAGTGACATATTGTCCAGAATAGTGACATATTGTCCAGAATAGTGACATATTGTCCAGAATAGTGAAATATTGACTAGAATAGTGACATATTGTCCAGAATAGTGACATATTGTCCAGAATAGTGAAATATTGACTAGAATAGTGACATATTGTCCAGAATAGTGACATATTGTCCAGAATAGTGAAATATTGACTAGAATAGTGACATATTGTCCAGAATAGTGACATATTGTCCAGAATAGTGAAATATTGACTAGAATAGTGACATATTGTCCAGAATAGTGACATATTGTCCAGAATAGTGAAATATTGACTAGAATAGTGACATATTGTCCAGAATAGTGACATATTGTCCAGAATAGTGAAATATTGACTAGAATAGTGACATATTGTCCAGAATAGTGACATATTGTCCAGAATAGTGAAATATTGACTAGAATAGTGACATATTGTCCAGAATAGTGACATATTGTCCAGAATAGTGAAATATTGACTAGAATAGTGACATATTGTCCAGAATAGTGACATATTGTCCAGAATAGTGAGCAGTTGACGGCCAAAACTCGAGTTGGCAAGGCACAGAGCACGAAGCACTGCCGATTGAATGCCGGCGCTAAGGGATAACATTGACCTTCCTCGACGCCGCAAGAGAGCTGAGAGGATGAGAAGAATTGTTGGCGTTTGGCGATGCGAGCTTTTATGGGCGCATTTCTTCAAGGCAGTATGCACGCAGACCATAACGAGAAGAGGAACATGAGTTTGACTAGAGGACACCATCCACGACGATGTGAGATGGTCTACGTGATTTGCACGGCGCGAGGGTATCCATGGTGTTATGAGGTGTCACAGTTCGTGGTCTAGCGTATTGTACAATCAGTAAGCTGCAAAGAAAGCAAAACGACTTTTCGTGCTCGTGGACTTTTTTGAAGAATGAAGCAAAGGTTAGTGGTACGTCGTAGTTACCAGTGGGTGCTATCATTGGTCGAGTGCCGGGCCGGCATGATATATCTGATTGGCCTACTAAGTTGGTACCTTGAGAGTACTCAAATGATCATCGACCAAAAAGTCATATAAAGTATATAGGTATTGCCGCGATAATGTCCCGTCATTTCAACCAAGCATATGCTCGAGACCGAGACTGAGTACCTACCTAGGTGCCCAATGGTAAAATCCGAAAGAAGGCGAAGTCCTGGGCGGGACGTGGCACGCGCGGTGTCGCCGTTGCCAGGCCAACGGTTACCCAACTGCGACTGTTGACTCGACTAAACTTGCACCGACCGCACGTTGTCTCTTGCGCCTGCGCCAACTCAACTTCATTGCAGCCCGTCAAAACACGACTTACTGGCTGCTAGCTTCTTGCTTGTTTTCTCCCATCACCTTCAATCTTGACAGGAAAGTCAGCTCTGCAGGTCAGATTTCTTCGTCACAGCTTCCTTTCGACGCACAACCCGCAGACAGACATCCTCGCCTGGGGGCGCATACCTCCAAGTGTCCACAGCCATCAACCGTTGTTTGGCTTGCTGATTAGAATTGCATTCCAATCAATACATTCGCAATTCGCTGCCACCCACGTCTAGGGCAATGGATCGCCCGGGCACCCCGTCGCTGCCTCCAGAATACACACTGCCTAGCTACGAGGATGAGCACGATACCCCTACTGGCCAGAGTGCTGCTGCCATCAGGCTGCTGACATCCTTCGAGGAGCCCTTCGACCACAGTTCGTAAGTACCACCGCCTTTGCTTGCCGTGATTTGGTTCCTTCAAGGCTCTTTCTCTTCAACGACGTCCGATACGCCACACCATTGTTCATGTCCCGTCCAGGCTCACCGCCAGTGTATCACAAACAATTCCTGTGAAATCAAGCGATTGACTCGAGCTGTTTTGGTACATGACATCCGCCACCATTTAGCATTTGTGTCGTCTTCAGGGATCTTGGGGATAATACAATGGATCCGACTAGAAGCTCACATCGTGCGCATCCTAGGTCGCGTACAACACGGCCATCGTATCAGCCAAGTGTCGTTTCGTCACACTCCAGATCAGACTCAGTCCTAGATGAGACGCCCAGCATGCCTCCTCCCGATTCAAGCTACGTGCCTTTCACAAACAGGGAGACCACCTCTCCTCATCGGCCTTGGACTCCATCTTCCAGAGTATCCGAATTTTCACGGCCGCCGCCCTCAAACGTATCCTACGAGCCTCCAGATCTCAACGGAAGCCCGAGGCCTGGCACCCCATCTTCGCGATATGGAGGAAGCCCTCGACGCCCTTTGCCCCCAGCACCGCTATTCTCCAAGTCGAGCCGTACTTCCCAAGCTTTTGCCGACGATGCAACTGTAACGATCCCTCTCGACGGCGGCGACGATGTCTTTGGCCCGGAGACTGATCTAAGCGATTCTCGGCCTCTGCCCATCCACCGTGACTCGTTCATGTCAGGATCTCAAGAAACACTCAATGAGGAGGCAGGGAGCTACGACAAGGTCGAGCACTATGGTCCGGCTCCCGATGGCGCCCAGGAACGGAGAGGAGTGCGAGCCCCTCAAATGTCCAAAAAGGAGGTCCAACTCATCAACGGAGAATTAGTTCTGGAGTGCAAAATTCCCACCATCCTGTACAGCTTTCTTCCACGTCGCAACGAGGTCGAATTTACGCACATGAGATACACGGCGGTTACGTGTGATCCAGACGACTTCGTTGACAGGGGATACAACTTACGACAATCCATCGGCAGAACCACGCGGGAAACAGAGCTTTTCATATGTATCACCATGTACAACGAAGATGAGATCTGCTTCACAAGGACCATGCACGCTGTAATGAAGAATATTTCACACTTTTGTTCTCGCTCACGCTCAAGAACATGGGGTGAGAATGGCTGGCAAAAGATTGTTGTTTGCATCATCTCGGATGGCCGCGAAAAGATTCACCCACGAACACTTGACGCCTTGGCCGCCATGGGTGTTTATCAACATGGCATTGCAAAAAACTATGTCAACAACCGTGCTGTCCAGGCTCACGTCTACGAGTACACAACTCAAGTCTCGCTGGACGCTGACTTGAAGTTCAAAGGCGCCGAAAAGGGCATTGTCCCGTGTCAGCTCATATTCTGCTTGAAAGAAAAGAACGCCCGCAAACTGAACTCTCACCGTTGGTTTTTCAACGCATTTGGAAAGGCACTGAATCCCAATGTTTGCATTTTGCTCGACGTGGGAACACGACCTGGAAGCAATTCTCTCTACCACCTTTGGAAAGCATTTGACACCGATTCCAACGTCGCAGGTGCCTGTGGCGAGATTAAAGCTATGAAGGGAAGATTCGGATCCAATTTGCTCAATCCGCTGGTTGCCTCACAGAATTTCGAATACAAGCTGTCAAACATCCTTGACAAACCGTTGGAATCTGTGTTTGGCTACATCACTGTCCTCCCGGGTGCCCTTAGTGCCTACCGATATCATGCCTTGCAAAATGACGAAACCGGTCACGGGCCACTTAGCCAGTATTTCAAAGGCGAAACGCTTCATGGACAGCATGCCGATGTATTCACAGCGAACATGTACTTGGCCGAAGACCGTATTCTATGCTGGGAGTTGGTAGCCAAGCGAGGGGAGAGATGGGTGCTCAAATATGTGAAGAGCTGCACAGGAGAGACTGATGTTCCCGGTAAGTCGCATCGCTCGTCCCATTGTCTAGTCTCGTTCTGCAGCTTTTCCTTGGTCCTGTCTGTCTCGCCATCCCGCCCCCCCCCCCTTTTTTTTTCTGCCTGGAGAAGTTGAGTTATTCAAAATCTCTGTCTTGTTTTATTAAATGCTTGGACTTGCGATCCTCTTCGAAGGCGGAGAGACTAACCAATCCTCAGATGCTGTCCCAGAGTTTATTTCTCAGCGACGACGTTGGCTAAACGGCGCTTTCTTCGCGGCTGTTTATTCCCTGGTTCAATTTCGTCAGATTCTGGCAACCGATCATACCATTGCACGCAAGATTCTGCTTTATATTGAATTCGTGTATCAGTTTGTGCAACTTTTATTCACATATTTCTCACTCGCCAACTTCTATCTTACTTTCTACTTCGTTGCTGGCGGTCTCACAGACAAAGCAGTCGACCCCTTTGGTCACAACATTGGCAGCGTAATTTTTACCATTCTGAGATACACTTGTGTGCTGCTGATTGCGACACAATTCATTCTCTCGCTCGGTAATAGACCCCAAGGAGCCAAGAAGCTTTATCTAGCTAGCATGATCATATACGGGGTAATCATGACCTATACCAGCTTTGCCTGCATCTACATTGTTGTTCGGCAACTCACAGGCAAAAGTCAGGATTTTGCAATCGGCAACAATGTTTTCACGAATCTCATTGTGTCAATGGCGTCGACAATTGGATTGTACTTTGTCATGTCATTCCTCTACTTGGAGCCGTGGCACATGTTTACGTCGTCCCTGCAGTACTTCTTGCTTCTGCCGAGCTACATCTGCACCCTGCAAGTTTACGCCTTCTGCAACACCCATGACGTTACCTGGGGCACGAAGGGTGACAACGTGATGAAGACAGACCTTGGAGGGGCTGTTGGCAAAGGAGAGACGGTCGAACTTGAAATGCCAAGTGAACAGCTTGATATCGACAGTGGTTATGATGAGGCGCTGCGCAATCTTCGCGATCGCCTTGCTGTGCCTGCTTCGCCCGTGAGCGAAGCCCAACTTCAAGAGGACTACTACAAGAGCGTACGAACGTACATGGTTATCAGTTGGATGATCGCCAACGGGATACTAGCAATGGCTGTTTCCGAAATCTACAACAACAAGGGAATCGGTGACAACTTTTATCTGCGCTTTATTTTGTGGGCCGTCGCCTCGTTGGCAATTTTCCGAGCATTAGGGTCGACAACGTTCGCCATCATCAACGCGATAAACATTGTCGTGGAGGGCAGGATACGAATGAATGTCAGGATTCCGTCCTGGATGGGCGTTTTTGGGAGCAAAATCAGCGAGACAGTTAGCAGCGTGGGAAGCAGCCTAAAAAGTTGAAGGGGCTCCAATCCAAAACTTAGCATTGCCCTATTGTATTGGTGCTCGGATTCTTGTCCGATTTTCTGCTTTCTTTTTTTTCCTTTTTTTTCCTTTTTTTCTTTTTTTTTTTTGAGTTGTATCTGGGATGGGAAACTGTTTGCCACACGGAAGACATCATACCTGTTTCACGAGGAAGAAATATGACAAAGTCTTGTACGATGAGATGCATTAATAGGTGGTTACCATAAGCCTGGGGGAAGGGCCTGGGTCAGGCACGCAGAAGACACTGTAAGGTGTTTGTACATTGGAGATTAGTTTTAGGGTAATTGGTAACGGACGTTATTTTCCGCAGGAACTGGCTGGTCGTCAATGGGGCATTGCTATGGGTACTTATATTTTCCATTTACCGCAATGGAGGTGACATGTCGTTTGCTACTAGTCCGAACGTAAATGCATCTTCAACCCAATGAATAGATACCCTTTACTACTCCCCTCTGGAAATATATATAGGAACAAATAATTTGGAACCAAGATGCCAAAATGAAATCCAAATACAGGATTTTCGAATGCACAAAATTGAGCCTGTCCTTCATTGAATATGATTTGAAAGCCAAGTTCATTCCTCGTCTGATTCTTCCTCGGCAACCTATCAACGCAAATCGTTAGCTCATTACCATCTTTGACGTGTCCAAGCCACGCGGACTACTTGGCCGGGACATTCGAGTACTTGAACTCACATTGTCGTGGAAATTCTGTCCGTCTGTTGTAGCTTTGATGATGCCGGCACGAATACAGAAATCACCAAACTTTTCACTCTCCTCTCGCTCAGAAGCATATCGCTTCAGCAGTGGTTTCATAATGGAAAGAATTTCCTCCTCTTTGATGCTGGAGCGGTAAAGCTTATTCAGGCGTTGCCCATGGTAGCCGCCACCGAGGTACATATTGTATGCGCCAAGAGCCTTGCCAACAAACGCTACTTCAGCCAACCAGGGCCGGGCGCAACCATTGGGGCAGCCTGTCATGCGCATGACGATGGAGTCTTGTCGCAATCCACTCTCCTCCAAGCATGATTCCAGTTTGGATATGAGGATCGGCAGGTATCGCTCCGACTCCGCCATTGCAAGTCCACATGTAGGGAAGGCAACGCAAGCTGACGAACTAAGACGCAGCCCAGAGAATTGGACGTTGTCCAGCTTGAATTTCTTCATCAGTGACTTCAATGCAGGCAAGTCCTCGTCCTTGACATTACTGAGAATGAGGTGCTGGTTTCCGGTAAGACGGAACTCTCCCTTGTGGACCTTGGCAATCTCACGCAGGCCTGTCTTCATTTGGAAGTCGGGTGTATCTTCGATTCGGCCATTTTCGATAAAGAATGTGAAGTGATTCAGGCCAGTCTCATCCCTTTGCCAGCCAAAGGTATCAATGTTGCTTGTAAACTCGAACTTCCGCTCCTTGCCAAAAGTCTTGCCCCAAAGTTCCTCGACTTTGCCACGGAAAGCATTAACACCCATGTCATCAATTGTATACTTAAGTCGAGCGTGCTTGCGGTTTTTGCGATCGCCATGGTCTCTTTGAACCAGCATTATTTTTTCACATGCAACGTGAACTTCGTCCGCAGAGCAGAATCCCATCATGCGTCCAGTTTGAGGATATGTCTTTTTGTTATTGTGCGTCGATCCCATGCCGCCACCCGCCAGAACGTTGAATCCCTCAAGGTTTCCATCAGCTCCCTTGATAGCAATCAACCCGATATCATGTGCATATACATCAGTATCGTTATGAGGAGGTATGGCAATGGTAATCTTGAACTTCCGGGGAAGGTAGGTTGGGCCATAGAGTGGTTCAAAGTCCTGAACCGCCTCGCCAGCGATTTGCGTCTTTTCATCATTGTCATCTGAGAGCCAAATCTCGTGATAGGCAGTGGTGGAAGGGAGAAGGTGGTCGCTAATCTTCTGAGAGCACGCGTGTACTTGCTTATGATAACGAGATTCGGTAGGAAGCGAACTGCACATGACATTTCTGTTGACATCACCACACGCAGCAATAGTGGTCATCAGTGCTCGGTTAATAGCCTGCATTGCCGGCTTCAACTTGCCCTTGACAACACCGTGAAACTGGAAAGTTTGTCTCGTAGTCAGCTTCATGGTTTCATTCCCTAGACTCGTGCTGATGTCGTCCATCTGAACCCATTGTCTCGGTGTTGCAACTCCACCGGGAAGTCGGCATCGAATCATGAATGAATACGCGGGTTCTAGCCCCTGGGCCTTTCGTTCATCCCGGACGTCTCTGTCGTCTTGCATATAAGTACCATGAAACTTGGTCAATTGTTGGTCAGAAGCGGAGATGGCACCAGTAGAGGTATCCCGGAGACCTTCTAAAATTGTGCCCCGCAAATAGTTTGATCCGATCTTAATGTCCTCGTTTGTGATCGGCGGCGGCTCTTCGGGCAGTCCCTCAACGTTGTCTACTCCTAATGCCTGCCAAAGTTTGGGTTCCCATACCTGGTAGCCAGTTCGAAAACCGTCAGGATCCTGGTCATCACCGAGGCCAACATCAACGAAGCGATTGCCTCCAAGCTTGCTCAGGACGCGATCGAGATCCTTCGCAGGCTTGTTATAGTAAATCTTGTCTTCTTTTCGAGGCCAGTAGTGACTGTCGCCCAGGCCAAACACAGAGAAGTTGACTGTCGCAAGATCCAAATCTGTCTTGTCTTTGATGCCGTCCCAGAACGGCAAGCCATTTTGGGGAAACTCGCCCTGGCCAGCAGTGGACGTTATAAAGACTATGTTCTCCTCCCGGGGAAGATCCTCGAGGGGGTAATCCTCCATAGCCAGCACCGTCGTTTTTAATCCACGTGCCCTCCCTCGATTGCCGAGACGCTTGGCCACAGAAGCAGCACTCCCGTTGTCAGAAGCAAAAAGAATAGTAAGCGGTGCGCCGAGAAGGCCTTCCAGTAATTGGTTGTACGCGTCCTTGGCTTTTCTCTTTTGCTGGGCCCGTACCTCGATTCCGAAATCTTGCGCCAAACTTGCAGCGAACTTGGGTTCTTTCTTCATGAGCTGGGTGAGTTGATTATCCCTAGCCAAAAACGTTTTCAATTCCTGCTTCACCAATTCCGAGTCCAGGGAGAAATTTGGCTCGCCGTTAATTTCATTGTCCGGGTTCCATCGATACAGAGGCCAGTAGCCAACATCTACAGCCTTCTTCGTTTCTTGAAGGACGGTGAGTGGAGAGTCAGATTCGCCAAAGTAGGGGAGATAAGCCAAAACAACCGCAGGGCCATTGAACCTGTCCGCCTCGAGCAATGCCTGAAGTACTTGGGTGTACGAGCTATACACAGCAGTCGATGCCACATAAACATTGCCAAAGTTCATGGCATATAGACCTATATCCTTCTTTCTTCGGTTAGAGTCAGCCGCAGACTTTTCCGAAAAAGGCGTAGAATCGATGATGAGCATGTTGATATTTTCGCCAGATGCGAGGACATGATGAACTCCAGAGTTTCCTAAGTCATATGCCCATGCGTCTGAGCCCATCAGCCACAGGGATTCTTTGCGGAAAAGACCGCTTCTGGCGAGGAGCTTTTGGGCGAGAGGAGAGCCATCAGCTTCCAGTCTTGCAATGACATCTTCGCCGATATCCGCCGCTTTGGGCCCATCATTAGCATGCATGGCCCATCGAGCCAGCCAACTCTTTGGCTCATCTGATTTGAAGGTCCCATGGCTTGCTGCATCCTTGACTTCGGAAATGAACTTGCTTCGGTATTCTTTCCGCGCCAAGAGTGACCCAAAGCCAAACTCGGGGCTAGCTGAAATAGACTCAGAAACGCCTGTGTTGCTAGATGTCAGAGCATTAGAAATATAAGCCCTGTTTCCAAAA
The DNA here is from genome assembly GCF_000804445.1 of Metarhizium album ARSEF 1941. NCBI lineage: Eukaryota > Fungi > Ascomycota > Sordariomycetes > Hypocreales > Clavicipitaceae > Metarhizium > Metarhizium album. The sequence continues at coordinate 982,855 of NW_024467579.1, read as the reverse complement.
AGTTGATCTAGGATCTTGGAATAAGCCGTCTCGAGTTGTGGTCTATTCAAGCGATATTCAGCAGGGTGCTCCGATGCTGCCTTAACTCCGACCTCTAGATTCTGGACAGGCTTTTCCAGTGTCAAATTCTGAATAATGCCTCTCAGGGCTTGCGTCGTTGTTTCAGGTGTGATGTATCCTAATTGGTACCCGACTATAACCTGCACGCCACCGGGGCCGCGATTAACGGATGACAGAACATCAACTAAGACGGGCCCCCATCTCGTAGTTGCTCTGTGGACTTGTTCAAGAACAGCTATCCGTTTGACGGTGGCGGGAATAGACTCGACAAGTTTCGAGCCAATCCATGGACGATATAGGCGAGGGGTCAAAATGCCCACATTGGCAAATACTTCGTCCGCCTTGGCGTTATCCACCGTTTCTGCAAAAGAAGCTGTGTTCGAACCGAATATGAGCAAACAGTGTTCGGCTTTGCGAGGGCCTGTGTATTCGAACGCGGCATATCCTCTACCCAGTGCATTCTTTATCTGAGACCAGACGCGGGCGGCGCAGATATATATGTCTTCTGAAGTTACCTGAGGCGGCACTGCCTCTACCGTGGTTGCTACAGAAGAAGGCGCAATGGGGGTAGACGCCTCGCTGGACTTGATAGAAGTGCCGGCCGAGGTGACTTTAGAGGCATCCGCGCTGGGCGGCGGCTGTACTGGAGCATTCCTGCCGCCATTACCGTTGACGACGGTTTCTGGGCGATCAGATGAGACGGCAACGTGGCCATCGTCTGCGTAGATGCCTGCCGTGGAAACTCGACCAGCTTGAAAGCGGCGGACACTCTCAATGTCCAGAACATCCCTCAAGACAGTTGTATCCTCAATCGCTATGGGCTCGTCAGCAGCAGACGTTTCTGGCGCAAAAAAGTGAAGCACAGCCTTGCCCGTGCGCACAGCCAACGCATGGGCGGTCATGGCCATATCTTGGGCCTCTTGCAAAGTCTCGGACTGCAAGAACGTCCAGCCTGCGTTTCGAATGGCTGTAATAGGCGAGTAGTCCGCATGTTGCCGTCGCTGCAACGATACATGGAGGACAACAGGGTAGTTGACCAGCTTATAGAGATGGGAGACTGCAGGTAACAGAATGGTCGACGTCGCAGTAATGGATACCAACTTGCCCGAGCGAACCGGCGTATACACGGAGAGTAGCGGGTCAGCATTCTGACGGATTGATTGGATCTAGGTTACCGTCAGAGCGACTGCTAGAAGCCGGGAGGAGAAGGTCATGGTGGTCATGACGGCCATGCATATATCATCACCTTACCTCTGGTACGGCATCTGGGCCAGAGGCAACCAGCCCACGGTCGTTGCGTCTGGCGTATCGTTTGAGGTGAGATGAGAAGGCCGAGTCGGTGGCCAACGACGGCTGGACGGACAGGATGACGTCGCTAGAGAGGTAGGCGATTCTGGCCACTGCGTATGGGTGAAAGTCTGATCAGCGATGTCTTTCACTGGTTTGTGTTTTCACAGGCACGGCAGCCGGGACACGAATTGGGAGACCACAGACGACGGAGCGCCAAGCGCAAAAAGTGCCATTCGCCATGTAAGTCGACGACACGTGCGTGCATCGGGGTGACACTCACCGGCCTCTTCGGGCGTGCGTATTTGATGAGACTCATCCATCCCGTCTTTTCCGGAGTCTCGATCTTGCCTGAAGAAAAAAGACATGGTAAACTCGGGTGATGAGCGGAATGAAAAAGCCTCTCGCGGATGGCCGAAGTATGGCGTCGAGACGGCTGGGTTTCAGAGGCGGCCCCAAGGCTCCGGAATCCGGACTAATTCTCAGGCTGGATAGAGTCTGTGCCAAACCCAAACTTTAGTGACGCTTGTATCTTGTCTTGTTCACACGTGCAAGTCTGCCCCGGCGGCCCTGCAGAGCTTCAACATGTTCCCACCATTGGATTGATGCTCTACAACTAACTAACTACCTACTTATACCTAGGAAGGTATTGGATGCTGCGCAGTGGTCTCTCCACACATCAAAAGGCTCCATTCCCCACAAAGTACGGAGTAATCATTTTTCCCAGGATTGCGTGATCGTCCATCCCTTTCAGTGCGCGAGGTGTCATGGGTATCGTGCCCACTTTTTCTGCGATACCAAGCAGGTACCTTTTTGGCCACAAGGTCATCCACTAAACCTTCCACACTATACTCCGTATTCCTTATACTATTAGCAATTCAGGCACTTCTAATAGTGACATCACAAGCATCTTTGCAGCTGATAGCGCCTTATTCGTCTGCCAACTCGAGAGGCCTCTGGGAATAGCCTAAAAAGGCAGGCGCCCTACTCACGTTAGGGCTGCGATAAATGTGATGTAGCTCTGTGTAAATAGGGAAATTGCTGCTACTTCTACCGTCTTACTATTTCTTACGGAGTAGTGGGCTTATATATCTCTTATATCTAGGCTTTTTATTGGTTGACATCCTTGTTCGACACCCAAGTGGCACCTTCGCGTACTGAAAGTGACGGTGCCAAGCTGTTGTCTTGATCGCCGCTTTTCTTTTTATTTCTCCCCCGCCCGATCCCTCTCAGCCGCTTTGCTTTTTTTCTTCTTCCCAAGCTCTCCGCCATACTCCCTCAAATCGTCCCACTCCCCAGAGAGTCGTCTTATGAGGTGTCGATTCGCCGTGGCTCCCAAGGCTGTACATTTCCAGGTGAGCATCATTTACCCCTCATCTTCTTCCTTCCTCGGATCTCCATGGCTTTTATTCTCCCTCCACTAGCAGCAGTGAAAGGACACCCTTGGGCTCGACTTGACTAACTGACAGTTACTTCCTCGTAACCAGAGCCTTTGAAACTCATCGTCTAAAGCCAGCCGTCAAGATGGTTCAGTCCGCGATTCTCGGTTTCCCTCGCATGGGAGTCAACCGTGACCTGAAAAAGGCCACCGAGGCCTGTGAGTTGAGCCACCAGCCCGTTGTTGCTGTAGAGAAAGCAAGGGGAGAGCAGTTGTCTGACATAAGCCTTCACAATAGACTGGGGTGGAAAGATTTCTCAGGCTGACCTCCTTGCCGAGGCCAAGCGCCTGCGACTTGCTCACTGGAAGATCCAGAAGGATGCTGGCGTCGACGTCATCCCCAGCAACGACTTTGCTCTGTACGACCAGGTTCTCTGCCACATTCAGGACTTCGGTGTGAGTTTCTGCCCCTCCTCTCCCTCGGACTTCCTAGTGTCGCGATTCTGATACTGGCTTTCCAGGCCGTTCCCGAGCGATACACCAAGGATGGCCTTGACGCTGTTGACCAGTACTTTGCCATGGGTCGTGGCCACCAAAAGGGCGGCATTGACGTCCCCAGTTTGGAAATGGTCAAGTGGTTTGACTCCAATTACCACTACGTGAAGCCTACTCTCCAGGATAACCAGACCTTCAAGTTGGTCGAAAGCCCCAAAGCTGTTGCTGAGTTCAACGAGGCCAAGGAGGCTGGTATTGAGACCCGGCCCGTCCTTGTTGGCCCTGTTTCTTTCCTGCACCTCGGAAAAGCCGACCGTGGCCAGTCTGTGGACCCCATTGACCTGCTCGACAAGCTTCTACCCGTCTACGAACAGCTCCTTGTTAAGCTCAAGGAGGCCGGTGCCGAGACCGTCCAGGTAGACGAGCCCACCCTCGTCTTTGACCTTCCCGCCAAGACCAAGGCTGCTTTCAAACCTACCTATGAGAAGCTGGCCAGTCTGGGTGACAAGATTCCCAAGCTTGTCTTCACCACCTACTTCGGTGACATTGTCCATAACCTGGACCTCCTACCCAAGGACATCTATGCTGTCCACATCGACCTCGTCCGAAACCCTGAACAGCTCGAGACTGTTGCTGCTGCCCTAGGCCCCAAGACTATTCTTTCTACCGGTGTTGTCGACGGCCGTAATATATGGAAGACCAACTTCAAGCGCGCCATCGAGACCGTCGAGTCCGCCATCCAGAAGCTCGGCAAGGAGCGCGTAATTGTCGCCACTTCTAGCTCTCTCCTCCACACTCCTCACACCCTGGCCAGCGAGAAGAAGCTGGATCCTGAGGTTGCTGACTCGTTCTCTTTCGCCTCCGAGAAGGCGGTCGAAATTGCAATTATTGCCAAGGCTGTTACCCAAGGCCCTGCCGCTGTCCGCGAACAACTTGAGGCCAACGCCAAGTCCATGCAGGCGCGTGCCACCTCCTCTCGCACCAATGACCCCAAGGTCAAGGACCGCCAATCCAAGGTCACCGCCAAGGACCACCAGCGTCTGTCCCAGTTCCCTACTCGTATTGCTGCCCAGCAGAAGAAGCTGAATCTGCCCCTCTTCCCCACCACCACCATTGGTTCTTTCCCCCAGACCTCTGAGATTCGTGTCCAGCGAAACAAGTTCACCAAGGGTGAGATCAGTGAGGAGCAATATGACAAGTTTATTGAGGAAGAGATTAGGCAGAGTGTCAAGATTCAGGAGGAGCTCGGTCTCGACGTCTTCGTCCACGGCGAGCCTGAGCGTAACGACATGGTGCAATACTTCGGTGAGCGCCTGAACGGTTACGCCTTCACTACCCATGCCTGGGTCCAGAGTTACGGTTCTCGCTGTGTCCGGCCTCCCATTATTGTCGGTGACATCTCCCGACCTGCCCCCATGACCGTCAAGGAGTCCAAATACGCAGTCTCCGTCTCCAGCAAGCCCATGAAGGGTATGCTTACCGGTCCCGTCACGTGCTTGCGATGGTCTTTCCCTCGCGACGACGTTCACCAATCTGTCCAGGCACAACAACTTGCCCTTGCCCTCCGCGACGAGGTCATTGATCTCGAGAAGGCCGGCGTCGACGTCATCCAGGTCGATGAGCCTGCCCTCCGCGAAGGTCTCCCACTTCGCTCTGGCAAGGAGCGTGACGCCTACCTCGAATGGGCGGTTAACGCCTTCAAGTTGTCCACTGCTGGTGTTGAGGATGCTACCCAGATCCACTCCCATTTCTGTTACTCCGAGTTCCAGGACTTCTTCCATGCCATCGCCGCCCTGGATGCTGATGTCCTGTCCATTGAGAACAGCAAGTCTGATGCTAAACTCTTACGCGTCTTTGTCGACTCCGCTTACCCCCGACACATTGGACCTGGTGTCTACGACATCCACTCTCCCCGAGTCCCCAGCGAACAGGAGATTCGTGACCGCATCGAGGAAATGCTTCAGTTCCTGAAGCCCGAGCAGCTCTGGATCGACCCTGACTGCGGTCTCAAGACCCGTCAGTGGAAGGAGACCAAGGAGGCCCTGGTCAACATGGTCAATGCTGCCAAGTTCTTCCGTGCCAAATATGCCAAATAAATCATTCGCCCGTATGGCCGTCCCTGTGGCTCAATTGATGCTGCATGAGAACATCGAGCAGGAGATAAGGGAAAATGATGTTTTAACCAATATTTGCACGCAGTTCATGTGGTTTTTACGACGAGAATGATATTGTTCCGTCACGATTTTTTCGTTTGTGGAGATGAGCCGGATACGATCTCAACATCGGCGTTAATGGGATGGAGTGATGAAAAATGGATGTGATTTAACTGCATCCCGAAAAGTTTATGAGAAACTGAGGGGCTGGGGAACAGCATTCGAGGGGCGGTTTGTTGGCGAGCATTCAACATATGTCCATTTAGCACTCCCATTTGGGGGTAAATTATTCTTGGAAGTTTCATGACAAACAATAGAATGGAATGTGAATTTTCAAATGAGAAGATTTCTCAACGTAACGGCGTTGCGCGGTTCGCAATAGGCTTGCCCGGCCTGTTGATTTGATACCTGGGGAAAGTCGATGCAACAATTAATATACCCGATTCAACCTGGGCACAACAAACGGTTAACTCATGCACGCGACGTCAACTGTCTATAGTTCTTGGCAAAACACAGATACGTATTCCACAAAGTTTTACAAATTTGCCGTCGTGTGTCATCGAATCCAGCAGAAAGAACCACAAGACAATATGCTTGAAAACGCCATTTTTTCTCGTATTGTCACCGAGCCTGAGACGTAATGTATGGAATCAGGCGTGGCCATTAGGCTTTAGGCGAGGATACCAATGTGCGTTCTCAATCGACCGACGCACGATTAGCTTGAAGCTCGAGGTTCATGATTCCGAGAGGCAAACCGAGCCGACTGCGAGATCGCACATTACAAATTTCCCTCGTCAGATTTGCGGTGGCCGTGGGCCTTTGGACTTCCCATATGTCATATATGAAATTTGGTAAGTTACTTGATAAGTACCTAGATGCCTAGTATTTGCCAGGGACCAATTCCAAGTACTACTCCGTACTTAGTCCCAAACATCAGACCGCGCGGCAATGTCGCAATCCACTACGGAACGGGAGCAAGTCTCACGAGGACTTGCCGACTTCCGCTTTGCCGACAGACCGACGACCGACGACCGACGCCATTGACTTGTTAGTCTTCAGAAATGTCGAGTGTCATGCACATCAATTGATCACCGAGCGCGTTGAGAATTACTCCGTAGTACTCGGTCCTGTTAAGTACAGTGCATACCGTCAGAATCAGGAGGCTGTTCATTTTTCTCCTCCCGTCGAGATCGCGCGAGGCTGACGTGATGTTTAAACCTCGCATATAGCTGCCCTTTCTGTCAACTGTCCACGATTTCCTATGTCGGCTCATTTTCTCTCTCTCTAGTTTTCACAACCACTAGGTACTTAATTTGGCTTACCAGTCTAGTTCTAGTTCCACTACATATCCCGCGGGAGCGCCACCAGACCAATGCGCGTCAATTTTGGGAGTTCATGTTGACAGTCCGCAACAAGCCGTGAGGACAATGTTTCAGAGCAAATTCATACTTTGCTGCTATGGTCTGCCAGGTTGAGAAATGTTGCTCTACCGTGCTTGCGTGTACAGCACAAGAGCAATAAGGAGTATTACTACAGTATGCCATAGAAATATATCCATGTGAGTATTTACACAGAGCTCTGCTGCATCAGGTACGTACCATATTCAACATGCTCCCACGCCCCCCAACCCTTCCAACTATACCCTGCTGATTATTACTACATAGTGTTATGCATGGAGTTCGGATCGCGCCATCCCCGAGCAATTCTTACACTTCCCCCTCTAGAGCACCACCGCTGTACGGTTTTCTGTGTAGGCCCCTCTCCCAGTTCTCAGATCCCGGAATGTCTAACCAGTATCCTTTCCCAAAGGACACCATCAGTCTGCCCAGTCGTCCTTTTCGACCGTCGCCGTCTGGCAAGTCAGCAGCAAAGGGCCCCTCGTTTTCGTCCACACCAGGTCCTTCGAGGATCATCAGTTGCATGTATTTTTGTAGCACTTGGCGGGCAAATGCCATCACAACCAAGCTAAAGTACACTCGAATGAGCGTAAGTCCCGCAATCAAAACCATGCTAGTCGCCGTCTCTTGGGGTACAACTTTGCCATGAACAGCGTGCTGTCGTCGAAGGCTCTCGAAGCCTTCTACAACAATGCCGGGGAGGGATGTGGATGTCAAATCGGGTCTGCTATTTGAGGTACTGGCAAAATACCAGTCGAGCCCGAACGCGGCCGTATAAGTTCCGTTTATCGTCGTATCTAGAATGTATAACCATGCCAAAGCCAAGCATTTGAAGGGGCTCTGCCGTCGGATATGAGGGATAAGGCACACGAGCAGTGCCAGGACACCGATCGAGTACACGTACGTCGACAGTTGGAGCAAAGATAGCTGGTAGCCGGTCAAAATTGCCAACAACCCATAGACTCCTGTGACCTTATTAAAAACGAGCGCCAATGAGATAAGTTCTGTCCCAGTCTGAAGGCTCACTAGACCAAACAGATTCTACCCCAAAACTCATTAGCATTTCCCAGCGACGCATGATAACAGGGCTTGGAGCCATTCGTCTTACTTGTGGCCGCGGAGCCCTGAGATACAATCTTGCAAACTTCGACATGACAAGCATGCTGCAGAAGGCGCTGTGCCAACAAGGTACGACGACAGGAACCTGAGCAATCGGCGACGGTTGATTTGAAGCCAACGACGGAAGAGGCGGCGTGTAGAAATCGTCGAGTGGTCGAAGATGCACCAGGGGCTTCGTGTCTCCACTCTTCGCGTTTGCCAACGACTGATCTATCGTACGTACCATGGTTGGGTGCTTAGAAAGCCAGGGGACGCCTCATATGACCACGTGACTTGAGCGCGCGTGGCAGAAATACAAGCGTTGCAAGACGGTTCTATTCTGAATATATTCTGAATATCAGGTTGGAAGTCTGCTTGGCTGATATTAAGCATCTACAGAATACAACCAAATGGCCCGGGATACTTGAGATAGAGGCAGCCTGAACTCCTTCCCATGCGGCAATGTGAAGGCGACCTGGTTCTCTAAACGTGGCCTGCTAGTCCAACAGAGTGATGAGGGACTTTTCCAAGGCGAAATAACCTATTACTATGCATACATTGCGGATCGTAGGCTCGTGGTTTCGGTTGTATTATACAAGCTTCATTCGCAATCATGTGTACACTAGGGAGCAAACTTGGTTTGCTTCAATGGCGCTGCCAGCGGACATACATGGATATGGTGATCTTCTCCGCATCTTCCGGGCCACGGGCGGCGGCTAACACGAGCATCCTTCCTGAGTAGGCTGTGATGTATTTATTTTAACGTCAATCACTGCATGTGCATTGTGTTAGTAAGCTCCTTTCTGGAATCAAGAGCAGGGAGTTCAGCAAGCGATACTTACTCTGACTCGATGCTTGAGCAGCGGCGTCAGCTCCCTCCATACCAGGTAACGCTTGCGCTATCCGTTTGAACAGGTTTTTAACATTGTGGCCCAGCTTCGCACTGGTTTCCATGAACATCAAATTATTCTTTTTGGCCTCATCCTCCCCTTGTTGTGTCGTAACTTCACGCTTCTCGTTCAGATCAGTTTTGTTGCCAACCAGCACAATGATTACATCGTTGCCTCGTTCGGCTCGGACATCATCAATCCATTTTTTCGTGTTTTGAAACGATTTTGCGTCTAATGAGCACGTGTCAGCAGCGTGTTGCCAGCATTGAGAATACGGGGCTTCGCACTCGAAATGTCGTATACAACCACTGCCACACTTGAGTCTCGAATGTATGAGGGAATCAGACTTCGAAATCTCTCTTGTCCCGCCGTATCCCAGAGTTGCAGTCGCACCGTCCGGTCTTCGAGATACATGGTCTGTTCGAAGTTGAGATTTGGGAGCGATGCAACAAGTAGCAGGGCACTGACCTTCGACAGAAAGTCGATGCCGATAGTCGCTTGATACATGTTATCAAACGAATCGTACATGAATCGCGTAATGAGAGAGGTTTTTCCGACTGCATAAGATGGTGTTAGTTGCGTGGACATGCCCAGATCTAGGTCGTAGATGTCTTACCACTCTGCTCCCCCAGGAACACCAGTCTGAGTATGTCATTAGCTAAGGTTGCGACACAAATTTTGGGGCATACATACTTGAATTTTTTCAAGGGGTTGTTGTACGAGCCCCCAGCCTGCGCCATATTTAATATCGGTCACGACTGTGTCGGTGGTTCGAAGCGGTTAAAACGGCGAGGTAGAGCAGCCGCGATGGCGCAAAGACAAAACAAGACAGGGCGGCTTCAGTATATGCGCCGAATAGCGGCTTCAAAGACAGATTATTCGATAATCTCAGGATCAAATCCGATACTTGGCAATGGCCTGTGCCCCGTACGAGGTGCAGTGGAGGAGAGACCAGATTGCGCCAAACCGCGAGGCCCTGGGCGTATTCGGTAACGGTTCACAAACCCTGCACCAGAACTTGCGGCGTGGAGCACTCTGGTAGCTTCGACCTTGGCTAAAGGGGCTAAGGGGGAGACGGGCGCCTGTCGTTGCTGTTGCTACTGTGGTTGTCAATTTTGTATTTGGCTCTCCCTGGCCGAGGACGCATGTGCGGTGAGGAACGTCGGGCCAAGACGGTGGGAAATGGGAGTGGGAGTACGGAGTACTACTAGGCAGCTGCTTCATGGTCGGCACCTGGGCGCCGGGGCACCCAGCCAATCCGTCAAATACGCGCATGCACGGCAACTAATAACGACATGCAACTTATTAACTCTCTAGGCATGGTCCGCTCATGGGACTGCTACGTAGCATGAACAGCGCAGCGTCGGTGGCTAAGCGCAGTAGGGAGAGCCCCATAAAAAAAAAATATTGTGTCGACCGTCGGGGTGAAACTGCTCTTCCAGCATTGAAGTGTGACCAGACTTTGGAACACGCCATCAATCACAAAACTTCGCGCACGAAGGGGCATCGTAATTCCAGGGCACATTACCATGCCTGCAATCAAGTCCCAAATAACGGGCTCTGGAGAAGCCCCAAAGCAATTTAATCAACCATCGAGAAAGGGGAAGAAGGCATGGCGTAAAAACATTGATGTCACAGCTGTCGAACATGGCCTGGAAGAGTTGAATGAAGAGATCATACGGGGGTATTGATTACTACATCTAATTTCGCATTGGCGTATGCTGACTCTTGACTCGCAGTGGCGTTATTTGCGAGAAAAGCTCCTCGGAACTCTTCGCTATTGACTTGGAAGGCGACTCGAAAATCTCCAAAAAATTCCCTAAACTCATAAAAAAGGGTCTTAAAGCAGATGAGATACTTGCCCAGCGGTCGTCGATACCACCTCTTTCTTTGCGTAAGCGACCTGGAAAAAAAACGGGCGATGGGATCCTCACCGTCAAGCGACAAAGAACCGATTGGGTTCCTCACAAGGAACTGCAGCACCTGAGACGGGTCGCGGACGGCCACCATAGCATCGCTGTTCAGGCGGTAGATGCAACATATGACGTGTGGGGAGCGAGACCGACAACAATAAATGAGGCTGTTCATGATTTGTTGCCGACTTCCGAACCTGTCAAGCAACCCAAGTCTCTGAATCAAAGACCTATCTCTTTGGCTATTGGCGGTAAGGTGATCGCAGCAGTGCAGAAGCCGACCGGAGGGTATAGCTACAATCCCCTGTTCACGGATTACGAAGCTCGGCTGTCAGAAGAGAGCGCCAAGGCATTGGATGCTGAGCAAAAAAGAGTCGATGCCGAACGGATAGAGAAACAAAGACAGGAAGCGGCAGCCCGTTCCGCTGCCGAAGCTGAGGCAGCTGAGGAACGTGCAAACATGTCCGAATGGGAGGAAGACTCGGAGTGGGAAGGATTCCAAAGCGGTGTTGAGGACGAGAGGCCGGGCACCAAGCGACCCCAACGCAAGACCCCAGCCCAGAGGAATCGCATCAAACGTCGGAAAGAGGAAGAAAGACTTGCCAAGCACAAGGCTGCAATGAAACAGAAAAGGGCTCAAGAACAGCGGATTCAAGAGATTGCAACCGAAATTCAAGCCCGAGAGCAGAGCAAGGCTCTCATACCAGTAAAGGATTCTGATGCCGACAACGAGGCTAACGACGAGAAACTCAGGAGACGGCAGCTTGGGAAGTACAAGTTACCGGAGAAGGACCTTGAGCTAGTCTTGCCGGATGAGTTGGAGGAGTCTTTACGACGGTTGAAACCCGAAGGGAATCTATTGAGGGATAGATATCGAAGCGTGCTCGTTCGTGGAAAGGTCGAGAGCAGGAGACACATTCCATTCAAGAAACAAGCCAAGAGGAAGGCCACAGAAAAATGGACCCATAAAGATTTTGTCCTGTAAGCTACTTGATCAAAACACTGTGTAGCGCCACAGGGAGTAAACCTTCTATCAGTCAGATACCGTTAGATATTCCCACGCAATAGCTATATCACAAAGAAAAAAATGACATCTTCTCCAAATAAGAATTCTTCGTTGCAACCAACCTCATTTCTATGAACGACCCTTTTTTTGAACTTGGTCCAAGAGGATGTATCAACAAAGCTGGCATGCAAATAGCACTTTGGATGTCTATTAGAAACTCATCAAGTCTAGTTCCAGGTTAGCATAGGATCAAGGTCCTCCACGTCACATCCTTCGCATTGTTTCACCGTACTCACCTCGTCCGAATAGTCCACGCTTGGCCCAGTCCATGGCCAACAAACACCGTGTACGGAAGCTCACACTTTGCGCAAAATAGACAGATCGCCATGCATAAACGGCCCACAGGCCGCCTGCTATACTCCAGCCTTCACCCAGGTCAAAAACGGCAGAGTTTCCGATATATGCCAAGCTCCCTAAGTGATGGTATTCGAATGCTTTGTAGGCTGCGGCATCAAGATCTCCATCTCGAATATCGTTGGCCGACAACCCTTCTGACAAGTGTGCAAGTTTGTTGAACTTCTGGGCGAGATAGTAGCCTTGTTGATGTGCTCTTTGGGCAGTCGCCGGCAGTGAGGTCAGCTTGCTATCAATCTGATTTAGGAGTTCCCTCAGCTCTCCAAAATCCAATGTTCCAGACTGGTCTTTATCAAACTCGGCAAATAGCTTGTCTAGCCGCTTGAGATGGTTCACCGATTGGGGAAAACGTTTTTTCACGTCGTGTGCAACCTGGCGCCAATCCTTGAAGTGTAGCTGAAGCGTTTCGGGATCTTTGCCATGCTTCCATGCAAGAGTGCGGAGAAAGGTAATAATGTGATCTGCGACATTGTTCTGAACAGTAGAGCAGTCTCCAATAGCATAGACATCACCTAATGGTGTTCCATTTAGTCTAAGGTGTGTGTCGGTCTCCAGAGCATGACGATTGGTCTGTACATTTCCTAGCTTCTGAGCCAATTTCTGACAAAGTGCAGTCGGTGACACACCAGTAGACCAAAGCACAAAGCCTGCTGGGAGCTCTTTAGTGACAAGACTGCCGTCTTCCTGCTTTTGCGTGAAAATGATCTTGTCCGGACAAACTTCCTTGACTCGTGAGTTTGTGAGAACGTCGACTTGATCTCGCGCAAATCGGTCCTCGGCATACTTGGAGACAGTCTCGTCGTATGTGTTGAGAATGTGGCTTCGACTCTGGATGAGATGAACTGAAATTTCGTTTCGAAGCAGCCTAGGAAAGTGACGGGTGAGATCCTCGTTCAAAAGGTCGTACATTTCTGCCGCGAATTCGACGCCTGTGGGTCCACCACCACTCACGACAAAGGACAGAAGGCGTTTGCGTTCTTCGTCCGACGTCGTTGGCAAGCAAGCAGCTTCGAGATTGCGGACTACCTGGTTCCGTACCTTCCTTGCGTCGTTGATGTCCTTGAGAAAGAAGGCATTGTCAAGGCCCTTGACACCGTGGGGATTTGTGACAGAACCCACAGCAATTACCAACTTATCGTAAGGCACATAAAACCGAGTTCGATTGCCCCGGCTGTCCAGCTGAGAGACCTCGACCAACTTATCGGAAAAATGGACGTCTTCTGCTTTGGCGCGAATGAAGTGGCCATGAACTCTGCTCAAAACTCGACGAATGGGCTCAACAAGAGACCGTAACTCCAAGGTTCCTACAGTAGCTGAAGGAAGCATCGGCGTAAATAGAAAGTAGTTGGTGGGTGAGATGACCGTAACGTGGTAGTCGTCAGGATTGAGAGCCTTTAGGAGAGCAACACCGCCCCAGCCTCCGCCAAGAACAACAAGTCTGGGCTTGTCTTTGATTCGCTTTTTCGCTTCGCAATCGTCGTCATCTATGAAGACTTCGGCAATGGGGAGGTTGTCTGGGCCGCCTCGTCGAGGCTGTAGAGCCAGTTGCGAAACGTTGATGTCGTTCTGCTTCCCTTCTTGCTTGTAAGTGGTGGCATCGTAGAGGAAAAAGGCAATCACCCCGATCCCAAGCACCGTAATAGATATGCCGAGCCAAGCCCCGGCCCTGTAGCAGAAATTGAGGACCCAAGGATTAACCTGGGGAAGAGGCTTCCCAGTCAAAGAGCGGTAGTGAACGGATAGATTCAACTTGTGACGAGCAGTAGCCAGGACGTTGGACCGTGACCCAAAATTGAAACCAGCTCCAGCCTGACATGGAGAGCCACGAGACAGTGTTGCTATAAAGTGTTTCCGTCGAGGTGCAGCGGCACAGTTCCATTGTCGGGTGCAGGCGGAGCGTACCAGTCCGGTAGTATTCGGCGCGAGGATGCGTGGTCGCATGTTGCTTGTCGGAGCGTAGCGATAAACGCACAAGTAAGTCATGGAAGCCCGACAAAAGGCCATGCAGACGTCGATTGAGCATAGAAGGGCAGAAAACCAGACTGCCCGAGGTAGACGTCGTTGTCCAAACCAAGAGATGACGATGACGGCATACTTGTGGCGCGAGCAGCCGCTAGCGTTCAAGAGTCCCACCCCTAAGCAAGTACTCAAGTACGTACTGGCCACGCAACCAACCTCCGTCACGAAGTCAACCATTTCCTGTCACCGCCTGTCCCGACAGATCCGTGTCAAGTCCCATGTCTTCTTTCCTCTGAAACCACCGAGTTCGCAAAATTAGTTCCAAATCTACGCAGAAATCCATGCAATGCAAAAGGTGTAAATTCATCGATCAATGTGGGGGCGTGTGCCTCGATTATATAAATACCAGATGCTCATAGTAACCAAGGGCAACAAAGTACTCATTACCAAGTGGGTAGTAAGATGCTATCACATTTCCAATCACAGAGACTTAGCACCGTTCGACGTCACTCCCGCCTTCCGCTTCAGCATCTAAAGTACCGTTTCTCTACCCAACGTTGTTCCTGGTGTCGAAGTATATTGCACACCACGACAGTAATCTCTGGGAACACCGTCACAAGCCTATGGAGTCCCACGCGCCCAGCAGAATAGGTTGTCAGAACTATTCTGTCCTGGGACACTCCATGATCTACCAATACTTGGACAGCCATGAGCGCCGCACCTCCACTGGCCATTTGCGTATCCAGTAGCAGAACGCTTTCGTGTTGATGGATGTCTTCTGGAATTCGCAGATAATGGAGTTCGGGCTCACCCGTAGAGAAGTCCGACTGAATCAACAGCCGCCCTGTTCGGCAGTCAGGGATCGTTTTCCGCAGCGCCGATTCAAATGCGGACCCGCCTCGAAGCACGATTACTGCGCTCACTTCACCCTTGGGCTTCAGTCCCTGGTATTTGTGGCTTTGTGGAGTCTCGATCGCCAAAGATACGAATTGTACACTATTCAAGGCCCTGGCTCTTTATCAGCATGATAGGCCCGTGTTTGCTTGACGTGGTGTGTGTGACGTACTCTTCAATAATGAGTGCTGCCAACCGATCAAAATAGAAGATGAAGTCCTCCGCTGAGGTATCGACATCTTGTAAAATGGTATTCATCACCTTCAGCTGCGGCGTACCATCCAGGATGACAACGCGATCCGAAAGGGGTTGCTCTTTGCAGGTGGCCTCAAGCCTAGAGAGGGCTTCACGGTGGTGGATAGATTTTTCGAAAAGCTTCTTTTCAATGAATTGAACCATCATATCTGCAGCTGGTGTAAGCAGAGTAAGCAGAGCTGAACTACTTTGCTAACAGTCGTACCTAATGCAACACGGTTTTCGATGCCCCGCGGAACAATCAAGTCGGCCACTTTGCGTTGAGGCTCAACGAACTATTCAGATGTGAAACCGACTCTCAGCAAACTTCTTCTATAATATTCGACTCGTAAATTCTCACTTTGATTGGGCTTACTTTTTCAAAATTAGGTTTGACAAATCCGAACCACTGTTTAATGCATCCTTCGATATCTCTACCCCTTTCTCGCACATCCCGAACAACTATTGCGCCAGGTTAGCCATAGCTCGGAAGCCTCGTGGACACGGAGGGTCTGAAAGAACGCACTTCGTCTCGACAAACATGTGTCGGCATCAGCTTCGCAGTAGATCTATTACCCGTTTAGAACGAAGGCAGAGTAACAGACAAGGGCTCAACGAACTCCCATATCTAACAATTCGATCACTCGCGGGTCATACAAAGCAAAGATGCCCTCAAGAATTAGCACATGGGGGGAGTAAATCGATGTAGTCTGATCAAGTCTCTGGTGTCTTTGGAAAGAGTAGACAGGTATCTCAGCTCGTTTTCTATTTTTTTTTTACTTGTTAGCCACAATAAAGTTTTTATAAAGTGCGCGCCCCAGAATTCATATTGGGCCAAGTTTGCTTTACCCAGCTTTTAAGTCCCGCAGGCGATGGACTAGGATATCAAAATCGATAGCCTATAAACCAAAGCACATGACAACTTCAGTAATGCGTGCACATGAGGCTTTTCTTTTTTCGGAGAGACACACATCTGGCGAATCGAAATCGTATTCGTTGGCAAAAGCCAACTTGGATTGTTCAGGGGTGAGTGTCTTGTAGAATGAGTCCTAAGATTCGTCAGTCACGAAGCGCGGTCACAAACCGAGTTCTCGGTATTTTTGGCGACTACGTCTCACCATGGACAGAATCACAACCCAAGGAAGGTTCAGTTTCTTCACAATAGCTTGTGATAAGGTTGACTTCCCGGAGCCTGAGCTTCCAGCTACCGCAATGATGCTTACGTCCGCCCAGGGAGGGGAGTAATAGGCGCGTTTCTGGATGGTGACATGACTCTCAAGTTCCAACATTTCTTCCTCAATCGTATGATGATTCTAAGGAGTCCCGTCTCTCCGCCGGTAGACGCAGATTGTCGGGGCAGTTGCAGTGGCTTTAGTCGGTCTGCTCCCTTGTCGCGAGGAGGGTCCTAGGTCGCACTGCGGTCGATTAGAAGGGGCAAACTAGGTTGAGGCTTTTATTAAGGGCCCGTCCTCCTGATGCCGCAATACCCTGATGTTATTCGAACGTACTCGCGAAAGCACTGGCTGAATCGAGGTATTCTCAATCTTACGTCCTCAAGGAGGTGGGGGAGCGTGGGTCTGTTAGTATTTGACGTGGTCGATCCAGACAGTCTGTAGGGTGGGAGCGTCGCTTCCGTCCAGGTTCTTCCTGCTGATCTGCTCCAGCACCGGAATTATGAGCAGATGTAGCCAGCAAAATTCTGACCATTTTTTGCGTGCTTGTGGATTTGGAGATGGGACATATCCCGATTGGGCTTCAGTAACTCCGCGTGGCCAACTTTAACTACCTCGGTCGAGTTTGGTGCGCGCCGACCAGCTTACTTCCTCCGTATACTGTCCGCGCCAATGCTGTCATTACAGCCATTTCCTCAATATTCCGTGCTAGCAGGTTCATTGCAGGGCTACTGCCTGAAATTAAATATCCCCTTCCCCGATAATTTATCAACGGCAATAAATGTTGACGTCAACTGGGTCCAGAGGTCTGTCAATGCCTGGTTGAAGCCGTGGTGGGTCAGCCCTCACTAACCGAGCACTAATTCATAAGCCTGCCCCAGTGGAGTGTTCTAAACTGGACCGGATCATAATCTTCTCCTAGCTGCTGTGTCTCCCAGCTCATAAACTTCTTCCTTCCTACAACTGCCAAATCTGCATATCATCACTCGAGCTGTCTCTGCACGCCCACCACCCAGGACCAGCTAGGCATATTGAAAGTAGCCGCAAATTGAAGGCGCCGAGGCCGACATCTTTCCCCCTCTCCTTCAATGCGCTGAAACGTGTTGTTTTCGACGGGCCAGGTTGTCCAAATCGCGATTCGCTCACTATTGCGGAAGAAAGTCTGACTAATCATGGTATGAATTTCCTCCTAGTAACTCGGGTAACGAAATGTGTATAGAATGTTGAGGTGTCATCAGGCTTCTACAACTTCGACTGCAACACCTAGCATTCACCCATTTGAGAAGCGTGTCGATGATGTCAAGTCACCAAAAAGGTAGGACGAGCCCTTTCACGAAAAGTTTCCCAAATCGCACAACGCTTCTGATGAACAAATACAAATGGGAATCTCTCCTAGCCAAACCGTGCGGAGAACCGATGTTTTATTCTATTCTGATTGTCAATTTGAACCACTTGACAACTACAAAACACCTTATACATCACTGTACTCTTCTGAGATCGTCAAACTGACAAAGCCCACAGCGATATCAATGCCTTGATTTTGGACTACTTGACGATGGAAGGGTATCCAAATGCCGCGGCAAAATTTTCCAAGGAAGCGAATCTACAGCCACACCAAGACGATGCATCTATTCGGGCTAGACAAGAGATTCAGAACTACATACATAGTGGGAGTATTCAGGCCGCCATTGAAGCTCTGAATGAGCTTGATTCAGAGGTGAGACTTTGTTGTTGCACTTTCCCTTTTTTCAAAAGCACAATGATTATAGTACGAGTTATTACATGCACCACGCTTATGGCTACGTAACAGCCAGTGATGAGAAACAACCACTAGCATATGATTTATTCTATTCGCACCTATCCTCACTCATGATAATTGCGCTTTTCGTTAGCACCACAACGCTGACCGTATGATACAGATCCTAGATGATAACAAAGCGTTACACTTTTCGCTCCTACGTTTGCAGCTAGTGGAGCTCATTCGTTCATGCAATTCTGCTGGCGGTGACATTGGCCCAGCTTTGAAATTCGCTACGGAACAACTGGGCCCTCGTGCCCCAACCAACCCGAAATTTTTGGAGGATTTAGAACGGACTATGGCCTTATTACTTTTCCCTCCAGACAGCTTGGAACCTCAACTTGCGGCACTTCTTGACCCCGAACTTCGTCGAACTGCTGCTGACAGCGTGAATAAAGCCATTTTGGAGAAGCAGTCAGCTCGACGCGCAGCTGCCATCCGTCAGCTTGTAAAAATGCGGGCTTGGGCAGAGAACACTGCCCGGGACAAAGGAATCAGTTTACCAGACCGGTTTGACATCGGCCTCCGAGGGGACGAGCAAGGTCACCATGATCGTCAACAGCCTCACATCGGCAATGGACACGAACCCATGGTGACAAGCTGATTCGCTCGTCATGAGTTTTGATGGTGAATCAAATGTATACTACCATCATGTGCGATTGGGAGTCCTCTCTCTATTTGGGCTTCTGGGAAGTTGCCGGCAATGCCACCCAGACCTTGAAGCAACGCATGTATGAATATGTTTGATGTTTGATGTCTTGGTGGAAGGGTTCATTCACTGTGGTACCTGAAAGAGATCCCTTTCATTATAACGACGGAGTTTTGGTTACAGGCTGGGAGCGGGACTTTGAAATGGACGACAGTCATGCAGCCTCGTCTAGTATTCGCTACAATATGCATAATTTTTTTCGAGTATCCCATTTTTCTTTGCTCGTCATAGCTCTAGGCTACTAAATCTCGATATTTAACCTTTATGTGCTTGCGATTTGGAACACTTGCTAGGTGCGCTGTTCTTTCGGTGTCCTGCACATACCGACACGTGCGCAGGCATGTTTCACGAGATTCATGATGATGGGAAAAAAAGTTAACTTAATATTCTACCAGCTCATGGATATATGGCCTGATTCATTGAGTCTAACTCCACTTTTACTTTGTGCGAATGTGTTTCAACACCTTCGGCGAGTAAAGGAAGTTATTCGCGTAGGCCTTCGGCGTAAATTTGCGAGAGTTGGGTTCCTGCACAAAATAGTCATATCCTTGTTTCTCGGCAAAGTTAATTGCATCTTCCTTGCTCTTGAAATTAACGTGCGTGCCCTGCATGAAGTCTCCAGACGACTGCCAACCCATTAAAGGATTCTCCCAGCGATGACCCTTTGCTAGAATATCCCAATCCATACGCCAGCGTTCCGTCCTGAAATCTCCGGATTGCGTTGCAGGCTTGGCCTCTTTGTAGATTCTTAATCGGCGTTAGCGTGAAGAGATGTCATCCGAACAAATACGGCATACCGGACGGTTCGAGCTTGCAGCTCCATAGGGGCACCTGAAAGCAATGCAGCGGGAAGGATGTCCTCGCTGCCATCTTGAACGCGAGACGGTACAGGAGTGAAGGTGCTGAGGAAGACCATGGTTATCAAATGTTTTACTTGTAAACGGAACAGTACTCATCTCATACGAAGTGGCTTTGTCCGCAGGGACGTCATAGTTGGGTTGGTGAGTGCTGTCAGTTGGCGCCTTAGAAGGGGTGAGTGAGCTCTGGAAACGACCAGGAAGAATGAGTAGGCTCAGTCGGCTCGGCTCCGCGCTTCTCAGGAGCCTGTTCGGGCTGCGCAATCTGAGAGATGCCATGACGTTCAAAAATGGTGGTATCAAGGTCGAGGTCGCAATCGCCAACGATGGAAGACATCATACGGAGTACATGTACGGTTGTGGCAGAAAGGTGCTGATTGGGTGCAGCGGACCGATATTTTGCCGAGGCAAGCGCTTGTCGGCAGAGGTGATAATGGAGTCTGGTCAACCAAGACGTCCTTCGCAGTTGACCCCCGACACTTGTCTCATCACATCAAATGGGCCTTCATTAACTCCACAGCCTCGAGTTCTATCTGTCATCATGAGCTTCGTAACTCGCCGAGCGCTTTCGACGCTCATCCCCCCTAAAGTACGTGCTGTACATAGATGATGCACTACCCGCATCTCCGAACCAGTGCTAATCTTCGAGTTTGCAGGTTGCCTCTCCCAAGGTACGAAGACATAGAACCACAACCTCGTTCCTGATGAAGACATCTCGCGACTCCTGATTGGTGTTAACCTGGCCTCAAATATACCAATCCCGTAATCGGATGACTTTGAACTGCGTCGGGCGGCCAGAGCGATCAGAGCTAAGATTATAATTATTTTAGGCGATTGGCGGCGCTCCCGACGCTCTCCGTATGCAACGCGTCGTCAGCTTCTATGAGAAACTCCCTCGAGGCGCAAGCTCCGAGGCCAAGGCCAAGGGTCTCCTTGGTCGATATCAGGCAAAGTACTTCGGCAAGAAGACTTCCGTCCAGCGTAAGTTTCTCGAAATTTTCACTGCATTCGCCAGCTGGCCATTTGTTATTGACAAGAAGCATAGCCATCATTCACGTCTTAGCTCTACTGATTGGCGTGGGCTATGCCCAAAATTACTACTTCCACCTGCGTAGGTTTCCGCCGCATTCATTCTCTGTAGCCGGGCATCCGCTGATGACTAATTAATGTTCCCTTGTCGTATACAGGCCATCACAAGAATAACGTTCATTGATCTACCATGTCAAAGGCTTGGAGACCGCCTTTAATCGAGTTAAACACCTTAAGTAAATAGACTCTAGACGGAACTGCCACTAGCGCCTCACTGGGATTGCTCTATTTGTAACTGTCCGAAGGCAAATCAATACATTGCATTGAACTTAGTGCCAATACCTGCTACAGATGTCGAGCACTCGGGTCTCTTATACTGCGAGGCATCTGGTCTTTTTTGGTCTCCTATGTGACCGTGATTGACACCTGTCTGTTGTTACCTCCTGGCGGTTTTATGGGGCGCTTCTTGTTCCAGGACAATTATCTGCGCTGCTGATGTTCACGGTAAAGAAAGGAGGTTTGAAACCACGTGGATATTCGGACGACTGATGTGAACAGCTCTCTCTGTTGAGCTAAACTGCAACATGTCTGTCGTTGTGGAACGGAGGACCAATGCTGCATCCGAGGCCATTCACTACATCGTACGGAGTACGTCCGTCAACTATGCGAGACTAGTGCGGCTTTGAGATGCGTATACACACATCAGCACCACTAAATGTCTTTCATATTTGCCCATTTGCCCAAAATTAGAGGCCCTCAAGCGCTTGGTCGTATTTGAATCAGCTCTGGCTTTCAGTATTTGCTTGCCCCAACCCCAAGGATAATGGAATAACACCAGCCCCCGTTGCTGGCACCTCATTCAACCACCTGACGCCATTTGCCAGCGTTCGCCTTTTTTTTGGGGCGGGAGGGACAGCCGAGCCCCACTAACTAACGGTGCGGCCGTGCCTTCAGCGCTAGGACTCATCAATGATATTCTTTGGACTAAGTGACGCTAACCAAAACCAGGTGACTGCAGCTCAGAAACCAAACTCACCCTCTGCCTCATGAGTACCGACTGGCCTTTGAGCATACTTCGGCTTCACCAAGCAAAGCCAACCCATCGCGAGCGACGCGCACGCTACGACATTTCATCTAGACATTTTATGCGAGCAGGGCAACTTTAGGAGCGCTTACCTCTGCGCAACCTGACTTGCGGCCGGCCCTTCATCGATCGCACCCTGAAATCCACAGAAATCATTACCGTTACACCGTGCTGGTTTTCATCATCTGGCATCTCAATGCCCAAGGCCTAGCCGAGCCTCAAGCTTTCCAATAGTCTTCCCCGGGCTCTTTGTATATCGGCCGTTACAATACAGCAAAGCTTGACTTGGGCTCTGGCTTGGTGAACACCTTCAATTGCATTGCGCACGGCGCAGATCACAGTACTACGTCGGATGATGGCAACAGAGCATTTGGACGATAAACTTGCAGATGTCTCTATCTCATCTCAGCACAAACCAGTCAGTTTTTTTTTTCCCTTTGCCTTCGTGTTCCGATCTTCCCGATGAGAAGGATGTCGGGACATTTGCTTACCGTTGATGTATGTCAGGAACAGGACGGTCAAGCCCTCGATGTCGCTAATGACCAAACGAACGCAAACGGCAACTCGACCTCGAACGGCAAAGAAGTAAACAATAAGCATGTCATCAGCATCGAGGAGCAGCTAAACTCTGCTGATGTCAGTATTTCTGGTGGGTCGGATACAGAAGCGTCTCGCCAGAGAGATGGAGAAAAGAGCCATGGGCGATCAGTTTCATCGGCTAAAAAACCTGCAACTTTCAAAGCTGTGTCGGTAAATAAGACCTTCTTGGCATCGAAGAGCAGCCCAAGCGGCGTCGCTTCCAAACCAGTGGACAAACCCGTGACAGGTTCAAGCACTCCGCCTCCGGGGTCGAGCTCACTGTCTTCGTCACGGCCACGTCTTATCGCTAAAACTGGAACCGCTGCCAGAGATTCGGCACCGCGGTTTTCTTCTACTGTTAATGGCTCCAAGCCAGCTTCTACTCCCGACCCAAGCGCCGTTTGGAACAAGAACAGACGTAAGTTTCATCAAGCTTTTCATTCAACATGTCACTTATGGAACTAATTGCTGAAAAATAATACAGCTCCTGAACCCAAGAAATTCACCGATGAAGAACTGAAAAAATACGGTATTCATATGGCTAGTCGCCTCAATGAAGACGATGCACAGGGGCCAAACAAGTGGGCAGATATTGACGACGACGACGATGACTGGGCACCAGAAGCAATTACCTGGGGTGATGGAACCAAGACTACGTTGCCACATCTGGATGAGCCTCAAGCTTCAGTTCAAGACAGAATTGCGGTTCCAGAACCTAGCAAGTCACAGATGAAACCAAACTCGCCAGCGCCGACCATGTCTTCAGGATCGCCCATGTCGAGACCTGGAGGTCTGGCTATGGGAAGAGGGCTAGTATTTAAGCCTGCGTCTCAAGAAAAGCCGGCGGTAACGTCAAAACCGCCTGTTTCGGCTACCCCTACTAAATCGCCGTGGGCAACTTTGCCTCCAGTCGACAGAGCCTCGCCAGGATTGCCAGAGCCAACGCCGTTACCTCATAAGGAAGCGAGGGATGCTATGGTTTTTAAACCATCCAGTCAGCTACCAAAAGAGATTGCTGCTGATGACTTCAACCGTTCATCTTGGAGGGAAGGGTCTTCACATGCCAACAGGGAATTATACAATTCACAATCTGGCCGCTATGAACCAGTTTCTGACCGGCGGGGCTCAATTAAATCAGAGTCACATAGCAAGTATTCCGCTTTGCTGCAGAGGCCCCAGCCCTCAGATCAATCTATGGAATCACATGGTCTACCGCCCACTAGTCGAATGCCACAAGAGGCTCCATTTACTAGACGTCGGGGATCTTCTAGCGTCAGTACAGGAAGTGGACTGTTTCAACAAAAGACAGGGAAGAGCAGTGATGCAAGTGTGCCCCTTGTACCGCCTGTGGACATAATGACCGCAAACAGAGCGACGTTCTCAACCTCTGCGGAAATTCCCGTCTCCTCAAATGGGCCAGGCTCTTCCAGTCCTCATCTCCCCAAGGCACAGGCATCACAATCCCGAGGAACGACGTCCTCACCTCGCTCAACCTTCACGACGCCACAGCTCGGGGGGGATCATTCTGATCCAAAGCCTAATTTCCCCCAGCCCTCAAGTGACGATATTGTCGATGAGGTGGAGTATCAAAAACGGCTGATGCGTGAGCGGATCGAGCTTGCCAGAAAGCGACGACAGGAAGAAGAGGCGCGTGAAGAAGCTGCCAAGCGCGAACGCATTCAGAAAAAATTAGCATCATTAGGTCCTACGCCCGAAAAACGAAGCGGCAAGAGGGAGGTGTCCATAAAAGCCGATGTTACGAAACCCACCCAGATTCAACAACGAGAACGACCAGTCTCAAATGACAAGGAAAGTTCTCCAGGGGAAGAAGTATCGCCGGTGAGCCCCATATCAACCGTCCCAACTCAAGCCAACGACCCGGTCGTCAATTCTAAAGTTCAGTCTACGAATTCCTCGCTCCCACCAGCATCGATTGGCTCCAGAAGACTCTCCCATGGCCATGAATCACGGCGTAATGATCTTTGGGGCGGTCCAGGCGGTCGTACAGATAAGTTTCCATCCTGGGCTTCTGGAGCGCCGCCACCATCGCGAAATGTTTGGGGATCCCCGGACAATGACCGCGGTTTAGGAAACGGTACCTTCAATCCAGATCTTGGTAGGGTCACCAATGCTGCCTCGGCATCATCGCAATCGCCGAAGGGACCACTGCCAATTGGACCACCGAGCAATACCCCCATGGCCCATCCTCACAGTCAACCTCAAGTTTCCCAAGTGCCATCAGTCAGCTCACAACCCTCCCGATACGGTCCACCAGCGCCAGATCTCGCCAGAAAATGGGTCGCATCTGTCGCAGAGAATGATAAGAAGTTGAGCGCTACCAGGCTGACGGAGAGAGCGGGTCGTGAGCGTCAGCTCATGGAGAGGGGACTTAGTATGGAAGATACCCAACCAACGATCAAGGAAACTTGGCGTCCCATACATGTTCCAGGTGATGGCACACGACGCAGTACTGGCACAGCGGACGTGCAGTCTCATCAAGCGGCGCCATGGACAGCAACTCAAGGTGCGTCCCAAAAGAGCGCGGCATCTTTAGATGATACAGTCCCTTCTGCCAATGCTGGTATAATTGGCTCCGGAGCACCATCGCAGTCGCGGCCATCAAGGTTTTTCCCAGCTAAAGATGTACGTCATGAAACGCTAGCTGGGCGAAGTTTCTCCCGTCCACCTTCACCAACTCCACCTCCGCCGACGATGGAAGGGCATCCAGCATATGAAGGAGATGTTATGCGGCCACATGTGTCTTTGCCTAAACCTCAACCGGTTGTGAAGCTTCCACCTACAATGTTGTCAATCCAAGATCTCCCATCGCGTTCCAGTAACGTTTGGTCGACTCGAACCAGCCCTCAAGACGGCCAGCGAGAAGATCATAGTCGTCATGTACGGTCGGGCAACGAGCACAACTGGCAAGCCAGATTCCATAAATTGCTCCACGGAGACAAGGCGCCTCAAAGTAGAGATACTACGGTCGATGTCTCTAGCAAAGGCTCATCCGACCATCTCAGTCATCAAGCCGCCGCAACCGTATCACTTCCTGGCGTAGCACCAACACAAGCTGAAGTTGGTTCTCAATTACTTATATCTAAGCCGATGGCAGAAGAGTGCTTCGAGGAGCAAGAGATGGGCTCCCTACCACAAATACGCCTCCCTCATAAAGCACCAGACGCCGCGTGGCAGCCTGCTGTGCCTCAAGCGAAATCATTGCCTAAGCGATTCCTCGTTCAGGCGTCCATCATGGAACCGTTTCGTCCTTCAGATTTCCACGGAGGTCAGAATCTTATAAGTATTCATTTTCCAGGAATGAAAGAAGTGAAATCCGTGCCGATTTCTCACTCTACAACTCGAGGTTCACGACGCCTCCACACGCAACGGGTGACTTCTAGGCATCGGGGACTGGGCGGCGGAGCACGATGAGGAAAGAAAGAAACCTCCAACGCCCAAGACAATGAATCAAGCCTCAGCCGGAGTGCCAGAGGTGGTCGAGGAGGGTATCGGTCGAGGGGAGTCGATAATTGGGCCCGAAATCATTGTTCTTCGTCCCAGGTCCCCGGCAAATAGAATCGTTGTGGTTACTGTTGCGGATTTATTCTGTTGATTGATGCGAACGCTGTTCGCCTCAGCAAGATACACCGCATGTCTGGTTGCTCTCATGAGAGCCCTCGCTTGATGGGACAGCAGCCAGCTCTCCTTTGCAAACAGAATGCGCCTGATATGCTACGCTTCGCATGAGGTCGAGGCGGCGTGTACTACTAAGATGGGGCGTGTTGATGTACATTCGCGGTGGGCTGTATCTGGCGATGTTGACTTCTTGCACCCCTTGTGTCTTTTGTTCGTCATTTTAAACTTTTCTCCTTATTTTGCCGCACGGCATCTTGTTTAGCCCTACGTCTGACGGTTGATATGGTGTGGTGGGTAGCTTAGCAGATGTCGAAATGAAACGGACTCTCGATTTTCGTTCTAATTATGCAAATACAATGAAGGCTTCTACTGATACCAGGACGATGTGTCAAGTGAAAACATGAGAACCTTATCTCGGGTGTACAGGGCATAGAGAACTAGCGCCCTTATATGCTGTTTTCGCTTAAAAGAAGAATATTGCCCGCTCGTCTGCGTCAATTGCAAGAAGCGCCTCACTACTAGTTGCATCCAAATGCGATCCAAACGCAAATACTAGAACATATATGGCCGCGGGCCTGGAGTACGGTTCGATGAATCGTTGGTTGGGAATCTACCTGTATGAACCTCGTCAGATGTAGTGATATTGCTGGGTACGCATTGGACATCAAATAAGCCCGTCCAGGCCGTCTCATAAACTGTTAACAAGCCCACATTTGCTTGTCTTTCAGCGTATTCTATAGCCAAACTCCAAACTCCGAATTCGTCCGTTAAAGTCTCAGCGAATGACCGCTCATGCATTTTGCCAGAGCGGTACATAGAGAGTACTCCCCGTCTTCTCAGAACTCCTCCACGGCGCAGTTAGGATGAAGGACATAAACTACTCCTGCGGCACTAGACGAGCTTTCACCGTCCAAAACCTCTCCTCGGAGGGCCATCAAAATGTTGTCCTAAGGGCCTAGTTAGCTTCAGAGGATATGAATAAGTATTCGTGCACTCACTTTGACCATTTTCTTCAGGACCAAGTTGGCAAGAGCTCTTTCAGTGTGATAGCCATCTTCACCCTCCAACTCTTCCTCCTGCTGTTCCAAATACCAATTAATGAGATCTTCACCATCCACGCCGTCCCCGCTTCCATTCTCATCGTCGCTGATTCGTTGCACGATCATATTGACTATCTTGATATATTTGTCGTATGTAATGATTCGTTTCTTTCTCATATCCGCGCTCTCAGCCGGCGAAGGGCCACTGGGCGGCTCCTCATCCATTGCCATGGTGTCGTCGGGTTGTCTCCCAGCCGCAGCCTCCGCAGCTTGGCGAAGAACTTGGCCGTCTTCTTGCGATTCGTCCTCCTCCATCATTTCCACGTCATCATGCTCAACTGAGATGATGCTTTGACGAAGCAAGTCGTATGCTTCACACACCATTTTTGCGTCAATTTCCTCGACACAGTTCACCTTGGCGATGGCCTCGCTAAGGCGAATCATGCTTTCCAATTGTCGTACCGTAATACGGTATGAGTTCTTGCCGACTCCCCCTTGGGCATCGTCAGCTCGTAATTCCTTGTATTTCGTAACCAAAACATCTTTGGCTTCATCCGTAAACTCTGGCCGAAACGTTTTAGCAAATCGAATGTATCGCTGGAGCTGCTCGGTACTGAACTCGGGCTCGACGGCCTCGTCACGCAGCTGATGAATGCCGACAATATGCTCTGCGAGATGTCTATCGATTTGTTCATTGCACTCATCGAGGATGACAAAGAATAAATCAAATCGAGACATGATTGGCGCTGACATGTTGATGTTGGACCTTAATGTCGCCTTGCGGTTGTATCTCCCGCCGACAGGATTCGCAGCAGCCAAGACACTAGTTCGAGCGTTAAGTGTTGCTTGAATGCCAGCCTTGGCAATGGATATTGTTTGTTGTTCCATTGCCTCATGGATGGCAACTTGATCCGCTATATCCATCTTGTCAAACTCATCAATAGCGCAGATGCCATTATCTGCTAACATCAGAGCACCAGCCTCTATGGTGAATTCTCCTGTCTCTTCATCTTTGACCACTGCCGCAGTGAGGCCTGCAGCTGAAGATGCCTTTCCACTCGTGTAGACGGCTCGTGGAGCAAACGAACAGACATACTTTAAGAACTGGGACTTGGATGTTGATGGGTCCCCAACGATACATATGTTAATGTCTCCGCGCAATTGCATTCCTTCGGGCGTCGTCTTGTGTACACCTGACATTAGCTGCAGTAATATGCCCTTTTTAACCACTTCATGGCCATAGACCATGGGCGCTATGGACTGTACCATACGGGAGTATATGTGGTCACCATGGACCATTGCCCGCAAGTCCTCAATCTCTGACGGGTTCATCGACGCTAGAACAGCAGCTTGCGCATCCTCTATAGAATCGGCCCCTTCAACTGAATTACTTTGAGTGAGGGCGTTTACTATGTCAGCAGCGCTGTTTGCCGCAGGTTGACCCGAGCTCGAAGTGTCGGGGGCAACGAAACAAGCCAGAAAAGCAAGGCGATATGTGAGGTCACGAACACCCAGGGCTTTCAGACCCGTGACACCACTTCCGCCAGCGTCATTGCCCCGAGGTGCCCCCCGGTCATCGCGAATGGCCGTGGGTCTTAAACCCGGCAAGCCCAACTGGCTCACATCAGGGACGACGATAAGAGCGCCGGAGAAGATACACTTCTCCCCTGCCTTTGCTCTATCCACAATCTCGCCGCGGAGAATAACATCTAGAGTCCTAGGCATGCTACCGGTAGGGATCTCAGAGCTGTTCTCCTGAATGCGAACCTTTTGCCAATCGACGAAAGTGCTGTGCCGAATGTCCAACTGCCAAGCTACTCTATTGGAGCAAGTTCCATTGGGGCACTGAGTTGGCTCCGTGTACCGAAATGTCTGCTCGACATTTGGCACAACAGCTCTGCAGGCCTCGCAAACAAATGTGGCTAGTGACAATTCTGGTCGGACCTCTGAAGTTCTAGTGACCGTCCCAGAGATGGATAGGAGCTGTCCAATGTTCACTGCCCGCAGGCTACGAACCCGTGACACAAGGGGCAAGTTGTAGAAGGCAATTGAGAATAGCTTATCTGTTTGCTGGTGCTCGTTCTTTCGGTGGGGGGCGTCGCTCTGGCTGGCAGAACCAAGCTGGCTAGCTGCTGAAGTTGAGAGCGCGCTCGACCCTGTTGGCTGGCGATGTTCCCGAAAGTACTGCGGTTCGTATTTTGCAATCATATTGTGAAGAGCTGCCGTGAGAAAAGGCAAAAATCGATAGTACTGGCGCATCACTCCATCAGCCAGACTGCCATTTTCCCACGCGGCAAGATGCTTGTAGTCAACATAGAACGTAGAGAGCTGCATATTCTTCATCGACCTAATTTGTGCTACATAGTATTTGTCTGTAGTGACAGCACTCGAAGTTGGTACGGTTGACAAAGGGTCTTCGGCAAAACTGCAAAATTTGTGCTGGTTAATTTTCCAACGATTTTGAAAATGTACTTTTATCAGAAGTCCATCGCTTACCTCTCAATGAATGCCTCAAAATGTTCTTGAACAAGCACTCCGATTCGGTCCTCGACACGGGGGACACTGGCGGCATCGGGGATGCGTGAACTTCGTGGGACTTGGTCGTCGGCGAAAGCATCGCCCTCATCATCACTAGCCGCGCCGAGGTTATCCGATGGAGGTCCTCTCGGTCGAGTCGACGACGAAGAGGGAAAGGCAATGTGTCGTCTTTGCACTGCCGATGACGACGGCACGTCGGACATCATGTGCACAGCGTCACTAGAGGCCATTTCACACAAAGATGATCTTTCAAGTCTGGCTTCTGGTGGGTGGTGCCTCGCCTTACCCGAGTGCCTACGCGCCAGGAAAAGGGGACACGTAGTAGTCGGAATCAATGATAGAAGAATCGAATTGCTTCCGTCTGAAGAGTTGGAGCTTCTCGTGCTAGATTGTAGTGGTCCTTTGGGTATTGCCAATTTACGGGGGTGGGAGAGGGACAGGGAGGCGCAACGCGGTGCGCGTCTCGAACGCGTTGGAGGGGCAGTTCACGCGCGTTTCTTAATTGATTGCATTGATTAGCGATCGGGCCAAGACAGAGGGCGCCTACTCCGTACTCCGTAGTCATGTGAGATTTTTTGAGCCTACTAGACTAGACATTGACGTCCCAAGGCAACTACTATCCCAGCAAATGGCACTCCCTGTTCCAAGCTTCCGAAAATTCCGAAAATTGCGACTTGATGTCATGGCTCATGATTATCCAGAGCCACTAGTGAAGTAGCCATGTAGGCATACTTAAGTACTTAAGTACTCAGTACTTAGGTAAGTACCTACTTAGTACCTAAGTACCTAGGTAAGTACCTACCTAGGTACCTACCTAGTCAAGGTGCAAACACGATATTGGGGTTTGCCATTTAGCTTCCTCTCATCGTTTGGTACAATGGCAGGTCAATCTCTCTTGTCCCCAGTATCCCGCCGAAACGCCTGGCCTGGCTATACCGTCTCCCAGAGTTGAATTGGTCTAGCTACTAGTAGGGATAACAGTCTATCCACATGTCATTTTGACTGATTCGTCACGGCCCGGGAGATGAAACATTTTACCTTTCAAGCGTCCGTAGAAAAACTACGGACAAAGGGTGCGATTTATGTCCGCTCCCCGAAACATCTGTCCAACCTGTGTTATAGAAGCAAGTTGTCCGCAGTATTTGACAACACATACAAACTCCGACGGTCTTGCGGAACCTCACGCATTCATGCATGATTTACACCATAAACTAGCTTGAGTTGTAGAACACCAGCAGTTCCCAACCGAGTCAATCTTCATCGGTAAAACCCCCCTCATCCGGTAGAGAGCTAGTGCGTATGGATCTGTCTCGATCAGCAATTGCATTTTTAAACATGGTGGGATCCATTTTACTTACCTTTTCGGCCGTATTGAGCCATTCATCCAAGCATCGCGTATACAAATCTGCCGAGTCGCTCCCAGAGCAGTCTTGCCTCCATAAAAGAATAGTGTCAAATCTGGAGAGGATTTGTAGGCTGTCCGTTGTCTCCGACCCTTTTTCATTGTTGGGAAATGCAGAGCCCATGTCTTTGTTCATTTTTTGGTTTTCCAAAGTAGGTTGCATGACAAGTCCTTGGTATTTCTCCGGCAATGAAATTTCCTTCCCTTTTAATTTTTTCCCTCTAAAGTAGGATTCTTTGGCCCGGCCTGGACGGGAAGAGGTCAGCGCCACTCGTGTTCGTATGCCGGATGTTTCTCGGCGGGAAAGTCTACCTTGGACCGTGAAAGGAGTCCAGTAGGTGGCACCTTGGTCAATCTGCCCGTCATGTTGAATTCGACATGGCAACAAGCTAAGAACTGAGGTACCCGGCGTTGCGCTGTCGGTAACTGAGAGAATTGGTCGTGACATACTCGAGTATCGTTGCAATTTACAAAAGGCAGATGTGGCGTGCCGTCTTGACCTACTTCAAAAAGCTCATCAATGCAGACAGGCGACACAGCATGCACGGCTCCATGATGACCTGCCTGGGCAGTTGTCCAATTTTGCAGCAAGGAATCAAGACGCGTAGCCAACGCGTGTCTAAAAGAAGGGGCTGTGGTGGCACTTAGGTAAGATAGACGCAATCGGTAACTACCTAGGTACCTGGTAGTTGGTGCTCCGTACGGAGTACCTACGCGAGACTACTTAAGTACCTAGGTAAGTACCTAGGTACCTATTTGGCATGTGTTATTAAAGTGCCAGTCAGGCACCTAGACTCACCTTCTCTGCGATACGTAGTGTTGTAACTCAACATGATTGCGGCTCTTCTGTCACCGTAGCATTCCTTAAGTTTTTCTTCAACGCAAGGTTTCTGATTGGTCAAAACCCGAATCCAATACCTAACTGGCACATGTACACATTCAAAGGGACCTAGCTACCTAGGTACTTAATCTAGGTAGGTACCTAAATGTCATCCATTCGTATTTGCAGTAATGCCTTTCTCGGGAACGATGACGTATCTCATGAACTAAAGCAGTTAGTCAGAGGCTTCATTTAGCCAGCCGCCGCCAGAGCCTCATCGAGAGCGTTGTTTTCGCCAGGCCTCTGATGTCGGTTTATACCCAAGTTAATTTCATTTCTATTTGCGTCCTCTGCAGTACCGGGTTGGTTGACTTGGCGGCCAACAGTGAGTGATGTCGCTTCTGTAGACCATCCACCGTGCACTCCTCGCTTATTACTACTACTTAAGTCCAAAGTTACTAGCTGTCATGCTCCGGAGCCAATGTAGGGTTACACCACCACATCACACCGACAAGTTCGCGCGCGCGTTGGCGGCACTTGGTCCACTGGACGCAGAGCGTTTCAGAACGTGTCATAGATTTTATACCAGGTAGGCAGTTACCTATATATGGGATCGTTAAAAGTACCTGGACTGTGCGAGCACTGAATCCTTCCCTGAGCCCATCCTTTTTTAAAAATGCCCAAAATATTTCGCTCCGTAGACCGCTGCCAACACCCTTCACTCGCCAGCCCAACAAAAAGTGCCTTCCTACAATGCATCTTCCATTGTTGCCAGAAACCTTCAGCAGGCAATTAAGAGATGGATCTGACCTCGTTCGAAACGCAATAGTTGGCTTGGCCTGGACACCTGCCGTGTCTGTGGCGAGATCGGCCATTCTCGCTACTTTGTCATGCATTGACACTGGTACGCTTCTACTTGTCAATGAACCCGGAGAAACTCGTCATGTGTTTGGTCGAAACCTCTCTTCTGGTGTTGACCTGTCGCCCACGGCGAGTACTCGGGAGAGGCGGGCAGGCAATACACCTCGCGTGGAGATTGTTATCAAGAGGGAGACGTTTTGGATGCGGCTGTTTTTGTTTGCTGACATTGGGTTTTCTGAGGCATACATGCTCGGAGATTTCCTCTGCGAAGACCTGACTTCATTCTTCCAGGTGAGCTCCCATTGGGTTTTTACGGCGGCCTGATTTCTGACCACGATAATGACATTATTTGCGTCAATGCAGCTCTTCATCATCAACAGAGACCGCATGAGCAACGGAACCACGATCGGATCTAGGATCTCATCTTCGCTTTCCTATCTTGCCAGATCCACCAATACTCTCTCCAGCTCATTATTGAACATTTCGGCGCACTATGACATTAGTAACGACATGTTTGCCGCCTTCCTCTCAAGCGACATGACATACTCTTGCCCAATCTGGCAAACTCGAGTCGGTCCCGGCCTAGATGACGAGAGTCTAGAATCTGCCCAGCAGAGGAAACTAGCTCGCTTTGTCGATGGCGCAAAGCTCAAGGCAACGGACCATGTTCTTGAAATAGGTACTGGTTGGGGCTCCTTTGCCATCGAAGCTGTCCGCAAAGCTGGTTGCAGAGTAACGACCATAACACTTTCTAAGGAGCAAAAAGAATTGGCAGAGGCACGAGTGTGCGCGGCCGGCTTGCATGAAAGAATCGAGGTGATGTTGACTGACTACCGCCAACTCCCTGTCCCCGAAAAGCCATACGACAAGATTGTGTCTATTGAAATGCTCGAAGCAGTTGGTCAGGAGTACCTGGGGACTTATTTCAAGTGCGTCAATAGACTCCTCAAGCCAGACGGAGGCATCGCGATGTTCCAATGTATAACGATGCCTGAGAACCGTCATGAAGCATACTCCAAATCAGTAGAGTACGTGTTTCCATACCCATAGACAGAGGATTGTACCCATGCTCAAGGAGCTAACATTATAACACAGTTTTATCAACAAATACATTTTTCCAGGAGGGTACCTACCCTCGATCACACAATTGTTGAGCCACATCAGCGAGCACTCCCATGGCACACTCATAGTTGAGAAGGTCGAGAATATCGGTGGACACTACGCCAGGACTTTACGCTTGTGGAATGAGAACTTCCAAAATCAATTTAACAGTAAAATCAAGCCCGCACTCCTGCAAAATTATCCAGGAATGACGAAAGACGCTATTGAAGTCTTTAGAAGAAAATGGGAGGCAAGAAGACCCATGTCCCATTTCCTCTTGTCAATTTCACTGACATGGTCATTTACAGTATTACTTCAAATATTGCGAAGCTGGGTTTGCTACTAAGACCCTGGGAGATGTGATCATTACTGTTGGGCGAGAACGTGCTACGGAGCTGCTGGAAGGGATTCCGCTATAAGTACCATATAGGGATGTAGAGCAATTTTTTCTTGGTATGTGTGGGGGAAAAGTGCTTCATCATGTTCCGATAGCCCTAATAGTATAAATTCAAGACGAAGCACGCTACTCTTTCCCACATGATGTTATATTGTTCTACTGACAATTATGGTCTACCAAGTAATGAAGATTCGGCCACGTAGATGATGGTCCTCCCATGGCGGTAGTTCCGGGCAAATTTAATGTTTCCTTTTGTGTCTCTTGGACCTCCTTGTATTGACCGGAGGAGTCCCATTTGGATAGCGACTTGTATGATCCGTGTCAAAACTCGACTTGTATCGTCGGAAAATGAGCATAGTAACGCGTGCATCCTCAGTACTAGAATGGGCACCCTCCTGTATTTCCATAGCGAGAAGTTCCCGAGCGAGAACTCGTAGAGAAGGTTTTCGCCCATGTCCATACTTCTTGAATGCGTGATGTTTGGCGGTGTCTCGGATATCCCTGAGAGGATGACTCAATTTCAACACATCTAGATCGTGCTTTATATCATGTCCAACCAAGATACGTCCCTTTATGATGTCGGATACTTCGCGTTGAACATCTTCAAACTCTCTCGCAAACCTCATTTCCCTCTGGGAGACGCCACTCACAGCCGTCCTCCAGTCACTGACTCGTTCTGTTGGCTTCACATAAGAATCGTAAATCTGTCGCCCGTGAAAGTCGACCAAGCTGATCCGAGCTAGAGCGGACTCATGTGCCCCTTGGCCAACTCCAACCATTTCGCAATCGAGTCCGACGTACTTTCCAACGTCAATATTTGAGGATCGACCATGATTGACTTTATCATTATGTGAAGGCAGAGTGATTGCACTTTTTTTGATACCAAGGCCGTATGCCTCTGCTAGAGCCTCACTCGAAATATCTTGGTTTGTTGCCCACAGGGCGATCGATGGTGACTGGCTCGTGCTGGCTTCATCTCCGGCTTTGGAACTATGCACTCCGCCCATTTTCCTAATTCGGTGAGCTTTGGCGTTTGTAGGCTGGATGGTCCTTGATAAAATCGCCTCTGAAAACTGGTGTATCTTATCTGTACTTGGCGTCGGATCCTTTGCCTTGCGCTGCAAAGGTAGGCAGCGTGTTTGCTTGCCAGGATTGAGCTTTGCCTGAAGCTTCTTCCAGTTGGAAGACAGCTCAGCCATGATCCAAGTACATAATCCACACTAAGTTCTGGGACGTTGAAAAGCGTGCAGGAGATCAGGTATGTAAATGTGATCGAGAGCACTCTATGTGTACTTATCAGGTAGATGACTACATCTTAAGCAACCGGTACTACTCTGTAGCTGGATATGCAATAGGTTATAGAGCGTATGCATCTAAAGAGGTACTAAAGCAAGATCGCCATTTGTGGACTCACCGCCTCGTTGGTTCTGCCGTGTGACCTGACCTTTTTTCTGCCGCGATCAATCACAAGGAAAGGTTACGGGCTTATTTGAACATCAAATAGCCGCCCTCATCCACATACATCATGGCTGTAGGAACACCAGTGATGGAACCCACGGTCGGATCTGACACACCGAGACAAAGAGGGATAGCGACTTCTGATACCTTGAAAACGGGCTGTATAGCTTGGGTTGTGAAGGATGGCCAACCGCGACGCGCAGAGATTCTCAGCATCAAGGAGACCAAGAGCGGCAAGCAATTCTATTGCAACTTCGATAATTTCAATAAGCGGCTTGACGAATGGGTTCCAACCACAAGAATTGACTTCACACAAGAAGTGGAATGGCCGAATCCTGACAAAGACAAATTAAAGGATTCCAAAACCAAAAAGGCGCCATCGCAGACCAAGAAAACCCAAGTCCCAAAAAAGGCGCAAAAGCGACCCGGTAAAAGAGAGCAGTCTGTCCACTCAGAGGCGGCGACTCCTCATCCGTGGTCCGGTACGTGTTATGTGTCTTTACAATTTCGAGAGATACGCTGCTCATAAAACCATCAGATTTCGTAGAGTCTCAACGGCAACGGCAGGCATCATCTGTTGGCCTCGATGTTGATTCGCAAACGCAAGTGAGCGCTGACGCAACTACAACGCCAACCGCAGCGGACGACGTAGAAGGAGATGATAAAGAAGACGACGTCAAGAAGGAGGAAGGCGAATTCAGCCGGGAGGAAGAAATTGAAAAACTAAGGACCTCCGGATCCATGACTCAAAACCCTGCTGAGATATCCCGTATAAGAAATATATCAAAGGTTCAATTCGGGAAGCATGATCTGTTCCCTTGGTACTTCTCCCCTTACCCTGAGGTGTTCAGCCAAGAAGATGTTATTTTCGTTTGCGAATTTTGCCTTAGCTACCATGGGGACGAGACAGCGTTCCTACGACACAGGAAAAAATGCACGTTGCAGCATCCTCCAGGAAACGAGATATACCGAGATGACTACGTCTCATTTTTTGAGATCGACGGACGTCGACAGCGAACTTGGTGCCGAAACCTTTGCCTTCTCTCAAAAATGTTTCTTGACCATAAGACACTTTACTACGACGTGGATCCGTTTCTGTTCTACGTCATGGCCAGCCGAACGGACAAGGGTTGTCACATTGTTGGGTACTTTTCCAAGGAAAAAGAGAGTGCAGACGGATACAACGTTGCCTGCATTCTGACGCTACCGCAGTATCAGCGGAAAGGCTATGGACGACTTTTGATACAGTTTTCATACGAGCTTTCTAAAATTGAAGGCAAACTGGGATCACCAGAGAAACCCCTTTCTGATCTGGGTCTCCTGAGCTACCGTCAGTATTGGTCAGAAAACATCCTTGATCTGCTAATGGGATACAATGAGAAGGACGAAAAGGTTACTATTGAAGCAATATCGTCTGCGCTCGCCATGACCACGCAGGATGTCGAACACACTCTTCAAGCTATGAAAATGCAGGTGTACCACAAAAGTGACCATAAAATTGTTATCCCGGAGAATCTTATTCAACAGAGAGAAAAACAAAAACTGAAACTGAGACGAGTGCTTGACCCGGGGCGGATACAGTGGAAGCCGCCGGTATTCACTGCATCCAGTCGAACGTGGGGCTGGTGAAGGGAGTAGTCTCACCACATGATGTTTGCTGGCTTTTTTTGTCTTGCCATTGTGTCCGGAATACGGTACGCACAGGTACGGATTCGGGTCCCTGCTTGAGTAAGCGAGTGGTTGAGATGCCGGCAGTGGTCAGGCATCTTGTCTGGCGATGTGAAAGCTGCGAAGATAAATGTTTTCAGTACCTAAATAGGTGGAGTAGGTTGTGATACCCGAGTAGCATATCAATTGCTTATTGGCTCCAACCTGGTCAAGAATGGTCTTCTCTGCTTAAAAAGGCATCATACATGGTCAATATCGCAGCATGTTCTGCTTTCAAGCTCAATAGTTGAGATCACGTACGGTATATTGAGCGTGCACCACGAGCGCGTCCAAAGGCATAGAGCGGACAGCTGGGCCCACGTAAGTGACAAGCACCTGAGACGTCAAGGGTGGAGTACGTGCCATGAACATTGGCTTCAACAGCACGAGTTAACTACGCCGCACTCTCTCTTTGGGTACTGAATTATATGCCGACCGTATGCCGACCTCCATCGCCTTTGCGTGTCGATAGTTCCCTCCACCATCATCCTCTCAGTATGCGCGTGAACAGGCCACTGTACACGCTACTATATGCGAATATAGCAACAAGCAACAAAGAGCCGCAAATTCCAATTCACAGCCTTGCTGATGCGTGCCCCGACTATGCATCATACGCGGCTTATCCACAGTGAGAGAACTCTTTGGTGTTTGACAATGTGTCCTGACGGGGATTGCTAACGAACGTAGCAAACCGTTTAGCACTGGGCCTCTCGCCCTTCCGTTTCAGAGGCCGCAGCGACAATGTCGGACATTTCATTCTGATGAAATTGAGAGAGTGATAACAGATGTCACGACACGGATGAAGGATCCAGACTTGGCCCGATTATTCGAGAACGCTTTCCCGTCAACGACGGACACGACTATTAAATTCCATAGCAAAGGCAGGGACGCCGGCTTCGTTCGATTCGGCGGATCTCGGACTGTCTTGGATGATGGCGCCTGGCAAGGGCATCATTCCTTCATAACAACCGGAGATATTGTTGCCGAGTGGCTGCGCGACTCAACAAACCAGTTGCGTCCATATCAAGCACTGGCAAAGAATGATGCCGCTATTTTTGACTTGATCCTGGGCGCCATCAACACACAGGCGGAGTACGTCATTGAGGCTCCATACTGCAATGCTTTCCAGCCTCCTCCCATCAGCGATCTTCCAATAACGTCCAACGGTCAGGACGATGTTGTCCATCCGGCATATGAGCCTAGTGCTGTGTTTGAGTGCAAGTACGAACTTGATTCGCTAGCCCACTTTCTGGCGCTTGCGAACGACTTCTATGAACACACAGGCTCGACAGATTTCTTGAACGACCGATGGTATCTCGCTGTGGAAACGCTTCTCCAAGTTTTGGAAGAGCAGTCAAAGCCAACGTTCGACCCGGAAACGGGACACTATTCCAGGAACAAGTACACTTTTCAAAGGCTGACAACCCTTGGCACAGAGACACTCAATTTGCAAGGAAATGGCAACCCCCTGAACAGCGGCACTGGTCTCATTCGCTCCGCCTTTAGACCTAGCGATGACGCCACGATTTTGGGTTTCTTTATTCCTGCGAACGCAATGATGTCTGTTGAGCTGCGCCGGACCTCCAAGTTCCTCAAAGCTTCAAATAAAACATCTCTGGCAGAACGATTAGGAGAGTGGGGTGAGTCTTTACGCTCCGCTGTCTTGGAGCACGGAGTCGTGACCAAGCCGAAGTACGGTCAAGTTTTTGCCTACGAAGTTGACGGCTATGGCTCTTCCATCATGATGGACGATGCAAATTACCCATCTCTATTGGCCTTGCCCCTAATCGGATTTTGTGGGATTGAAGATCCAATTTACAAAAATACAAGAAAAATGATCTTGGAAAATCAGGGCAATCCCTATTATCTGAAAGGAAATGATTTTCAAGGGATTGGCGGTAAGCAATCGACCGAAAGATTCACTTTGGACAGGAAGAGCTGATCTGACTCCGAAAGGCCCGCATATTGGGCTGCGAAATGCCTGGCCGATGAGTCTTCTCATTCAAGCACAAACCACAGAAGATGACGACGAAATTGAGGCGTGCCTTAACATGGTCCTTCAGTCATCTAAACTTGGCCTGGTCCATGAAAGTGTAAATGTAAACCATGTTCGACAGTACACACGCAGTTGGTTTGCCTGGGCAAATGGCGTTTTTGCCAGTACCATCCTTGATATTGCAAAGCGAAAACCACACCTGATTTTTGGTCCTGGGTCGTCGCCATATGAACCATGAAGCATCTGTCTTCACTCAGTCTTCACATGGACGTGGAATACCGACCCTGTTTCGCGTCTGTGTTGGTTTTCTGGAATGTAGTCGTCGTGTCACTATTGCAGCAGTTGTGTGTTGAACAAATGTCTTGCCTCGCTGCTTGCCTAGATGAAGATCGCTTTTCAATGTAGATATATAGGTATCAGGTGTGAAATGCACTTTTATTTTCACACCTCTCGGGGCTTTCCATACTATTGGGTACTCTCGTGGGCTGGTCCAGTCTGGTCAATGTTCTTCGGACAAAAAACAGACGTGGTGACGCCACGCATTTTTGTGTGGTCAATATAATATTAATACCTTCCGTATACGGAGTACTGCGACAAAGGTACAGGCCCGCTCGGGATGTTTGGTACAGTGTGACTTTCAATATCACACACGTGTCCTGCCCCTTTTTCCTTGATACGAGCTACTAGTGTCTGAGCTCTTACACGAGGCGGCTCCCCGGGCCAAAAAGGCCCGAGTTTAGCTTCCCGAGTTACTCATTTACCCCACACTATTGCTTTGACCGGGAGCTGAGACCGCGCCCAAAATAAATACACTCCTAACATAGGGTGAAGACGAGGTGCCAAGAAATGAAAGCCTTTTACCGCCTGCGATTGAATCAACTGCCTGAAGCAGGAGGTTGGAACCGAGCCCACATCTCACGAGAGTGCTGCAGATCAGCATGACTTCTCAATTGTCGAGTGGGAAAAACCACATCAATCTCATGCGTGGCTGGCCGTCACCTGATGTTTTGCCAGCTGCCATGCTGTCAGGTGCCTGTCAGCGGATCCTCAATAATCGGGAGAATAGTACCGCTATTCTCCAATATGGTCCAAATACAGGTCATCCAACACTGAAGAACGAGTTGGCAAAATGGCTCGGTGAGCATTATAATGTCCAAACAGACCCGAGTCGCATATGCGTCACAGGTGGAGCGAGTCAGAGCTTAGCTTGCATTCTCCAGAGCTTCACCGACCCAAATTACACAAAAGCCATTTGGGTAATTGCTCCGTGCTATTATCTGGCTTGTGGAATTTTTGAGGATTCGGGATTTGCTGGAAAGTTGCGTGCGGTACCGGAGGATGACGAAGGCATCGACTTGACGGTCCTGCAAGACAACATCAGGAAGCTACAACAAGACGAGCAGCAAAAGCCCCAGCTCAAGGTCAGTGCAGAAATAAAAGTTGCCAATTGGCCTTACACAATCTAATAATCCCACAGCCGGCCAAATTGCCTGGTCCGACAAGAAAGTTGTATAGGCATGTGGTGTACATTGTGCCAACTTGCGCGAACCCCTCTGGGAAGACTATGTCGCTTCGACGACGAGAAGGATTGGTACGACTGGCACGAAGACACAATGCACTCGTAGTGTGTGATGATGTGTACGACTTTTTACAATGGTCTATCGACCCCAAAGATCAACGTGGCAACGGAAGTGACTTGAGACTCCCTAGACTCTGTGACATTGAACGATCGATGGGATTTTCGGATCAGGACCCCGGGAAGTTTGGTTACGCTATAAGCAACGGATCTTTCAGTAAAATTGCTGGTCCAGGGGTCCGCACAGGCTGGGTTGAAGCCTCATCAAAGTTCGTCATTGGATTGGGCGACACATCTTCTACATTGTCAGGCGGAGCACCGAGCCAATTGTGTGCAGCGATACTAGGTGAAACTCTCCGAACAGGCGAACTACAGAGGCACATAGCTTGCACGGTTTGTCCATCTTTGCGAAAGAGACACAAGCTCGCTATGACTGCGATTCATCAATGCATTACGCCCTTGGGTTACTGTGCCCGAGAAACGAGTTTGGTCGGCGCTCAGATTTATGGCGGATACTTTATATGGTTGTCCCCGAGAGAAGGAGTCCCACTGAGCTCCAAACTAGTCGCAGATGTCGCGGTGAAAGAAGAGAACCTCGCTATAGGATATGGATGCATGTTTGAAGTTCGTGGGGACGAAGGCAGCGCTCCGTTCGACGGTGACATCCGAATTTGCTTTGCATGGGAGGCAGAGGATGCCTTGATTCAGGGTATCCATCGATTAGGCTCCCTACTCAAGCGAATGTTGGAAAATCCAGCTCAGTACACGGACTGGAAATCGAAAGCTGATGAGCGATCGAGTTTCCTAGAGTGCTACAAATAAAATATTGGTCTTTTCATTATTCGTCCAATAAAGTATGCTTTTTCTTTCTTTTTCCTTCTTTCTGTTTTTGAAAAAATGCTACAGTCGATCATTTCTTAGCAAAAAACGACATAATACTGCCTTGGGAGCCTTTGGTCGATGTTTTCTTCGTCTTGGCGGACGATGATGGGGGTATTGCTGGTGGCGTTGACTTTTTCACCGGTGGACCAATCTCATCCTCAGAAAACGACTCCCATCCTTGTTCTTGAATCGTGACTATTCGCATTGTGAGTTAACAAAACGTGTTGGCAGTTGGAGCTTGACTGAGCAGCACGTACCCATGTACCCTTGATCATCCAAAATTCGTTTCTTCTTCAGCACCCGACGCTTGCCTCGTCTCCGGCCGTCTCCGGAACTAGAAATGGTCTCCGAAGGTTCCTTGTAGGCCTGTTCTGTTGAGAGCATCTCTGTTTCGGGCTCTGCGTCAGGTGAAGCCTCAGGGTCTAAACTCTCCTCCGCTTCAGCTTTTGGTGTGAACTCAATTGGTTCACCCTGTTCTTCCTCACAATCCTCCTCCTCCATCATGCGCCTTAAATCGTCTTCTCTGTCCTTGCGCGACCTCATCTTGGAATGCAACACCGAACCGGACTTGGAAGGTAAAGCGTCGGAGTCATCGGGCTCTCCATCATCAGAAAGTACAGTGGTGTGCTCGTCAGCTTGCTCTACATGCTGCATAGATTTTGCAGAGGTATTGGTAGATGTCTTTGCGAAAGACTGGAGAATTGTCTTTGGTGCGGATCGATTTGAGGTGCTGAAAACCTCTTTCCTTTTTGTAACAGGTTGTTTGCCCTGCCGCTGTGGCTCTATTCCCTTTCCTGTGCCAGGGATGGCCTGTCCGCTTTCTCCTTGCTTTACTGAGTGCCCGTAACCAGAAGAAAACGAGCCGAGCTGTGATTTTTGATCTCGTAAACGCATATGTGGATTGCGAATAGTTCCGCACTTGTCGTGAAGTCCAACTTGCTTGCGGTTGTCTACCAAAACATCACTCTTGTTTACCGCCTCTTCATAGACCCAAAAGTCTTTCATCGTGCTCGGTGACAAACCATACATATGAATTGACGTTACGCTTGTATACATTTCTAAAGCATCTGTTCGGTTGTTAAGAATGAGTTCTTTGTGGAATGAGGGCGGAGGCAAACCTCGCAAATTTTCTTCCCCAACGAGTGTCAGCTTCCTGTTGCCAACCGTTCGTGCTAAGTTTTCTGATTGGGGAGACGAGCTATTTATGTCGGTAACATCTGATATCCTATCTGCTGCGGCAACAATCCCGGAAACCAGGTATGTAGCGTGGATCGAGTCTGACTGAAGTTCATTCTGATATTGATGGAAATCGAAGAGCATACTGCGCATATTTGTCAGAGAGTATGTCAGGAACTGAGAAGCTTAGAGTTGGAAAATTGAGGTAGGGAGCGACGAATAAATGGACAAGTGACAAATACCCTTTAGCTCTGTTGACGTGGACATCTAGCGACGTGCTTAGGGCCCGATAGGAGATCTGCGAGTGATACTGATCAGTTGACGTAAGTTATACATGCAATATTGTAAAACTTACCGGTCGACCCTCGCTGAGTAGCATGTCTGCTAGAAACTTCCTGTGTTCGTCCATTGGAAAGGTTTTTTTTAACGACATCTCTTAAGCTACGGCACAGAATGATGGAACAATTTACGCAAAACGCGAGCCGGGCCTTCGCGTGTAAGCAAGGAAGAGACGCGAAGTCACGTGGATCCACTTAAAGCCAATTGATCAACGATTTCGCACTCGCAGAAGGATGGACGGATGACTTTTCGTTTTCGACTCATCATGATCCTATAAAACAATACGCTACGA
This sequence comes from Metarhizium album ARSEF 1941, assembly GCF_000804445.1. NCBI lineage: Eukaryota > Fungi > Ascomycota > Sordariomycetes > Hypocreales > Clavicipitaceae > Metarhizium > Metarhizium album. The sequence goes on along the minus strand of NW_024467579.1, from coordinate 939,228 downwards.
ATTACCATGACAGACCTAATTGCATATGGACTAGAAATGCTCTGTTGAAACTTCAAGCAAGATTTTTCGGTTTTGCATCGTCATTCCGCCCCACAACGCGTCGAGTCGCGAATCAATGTTGAGCCTCCTGTTGATAACTTGCACGATTTTGGGCTTCGCTCTAATATTGCATAATCTACATTTCAGCAAGGAGCACAAAGGACATCAATTCTGACCAGCATAGGAAATCCAAACTCAACGGCTAATGGACGATGTTCCTGACTCGACCGACTGGCTCGGCACGGCTCTTGCCGGCCTGGCTGCGGTCGAGGCGGCCATGCGGTGTCAAGTCTGCAAGGATTTCTACAAGACGCCGATGATCACGACTTGCTCGCATACCTTCTGCTCTATCTGCATACGACGGGCCTTGTCTAATGATAGCAAGTGTCCCCTATGCCGCGCTCCCGAGCAAGAGCTGAAACTCCGAAGTAATTGGTCGATGGAAGAATCTGTAGAGGCATTTACAAAAGCACGACCCTCCGCTCTGGCCGTAGCCCGTAGCCAGTTGAACATATCGATTTCGTATAAACGGAAAAACGAAGGCGATGACATGGTTGCAGCCCCTGTATCCCCTGAACCCAAACGCATACGAACATCTGCCCGACTGAACCACCTTCGAAGCGAGGCCGCAAATCAAACATCTCGGGCGCGAAAACAGGCCGGTGATACTATCCCAGTCTCCGATGACGATGAAGGCAGTAACAGTGAGGTTGATGATGATTTTGAACATAATCCAGAAGATGGTGCGCTGATCTTGAATGGATGACCGGAACCTTGCTAACGTTTTCTCAGCCGATACTACCGTACCATGTCCATCATGCCAAAAAAGAATGAAGGCTTGGCAAGTTTTTCAACACCTAGAATCATGTCCAGGCCCAGTACCGAAATCGAGAACGAGCGAACTCTTGCCCGCTGGCGGGGCTTTACAGGCACAGCAATCTCGCCTTCAAAAGTCGTTGGAACGTCTCCCTGCCCTCAACTACTCGATGTTGAAGGAACAGACATTACGGAAGAAGCTGGCAGAGCTCGGAATCTCTAACCAAGGTCCTCGACTAAGCTTGGAAAGACGCCACAAAGAGTGGATTACCATCTGGAATGCTAATTGTGATTCCGCCATACCCAGAAAAAGATCACAGCTTTTGCAGGACCTTGACATCTGGGAAAAGACGCAAGGTTATCGAACAACCGTTGCGGCCAAGACATCCCTCGCGATCAAAGACAAAAATTTCGATGGCGTTGCCTGGGCCGCAAAACACGACGTGTCTTTCAAGAGTTTGATTGCAAATGCGCGACGAAGCAGACTAGAAGCTAAGGGTGCGATAAAGGATACGAATGACGGGACAGAACAGAGCACTAGTAGTTGTTACTCTATGGATTTTCATGGCAGCACCGAGAACTGCCAGGAATCTACTAAAATGACAACGGAATTGCGGCGGAGCTCTACCCATCATGATGTCTCCAGCGAAGCCTTGGAAGCCAGCTTGGGGAAAGGAGGTCGGAGCCACGCTTCATCAACATCAGAGGCAATGGAGTCGGCTAACGCGGACATGCTTGAGTCGGGACCAGCTGCTTCGAACTCGTCAGAAACTGAGACTGGGGGTCAATAATGAATACTACATGCTTGGTAGATGGATATGCAACAGGCATTCGGCACAATGGGAAAAGATGTATATATTACACAATACAGTTTATCAATCGCCACAGTTGCAGACGAAATGGCGAAGCCTGTCATTCTTCATAAGTTCTACTCCCAGTCTATAGCCAGAGAACCGACGTCCAAGTGTCTTCAATGAGAAGCCAGTCGATCGTCATGTTAGGTCGCCCTTGCCTCAGGCAAAAGCGCGATCCATTTGGTAGCAGACCTCATATAGCCTGATTTCTCACCATTACGACCGGTAATCATGTTCTGAGTATATTTCCGCATCTGAAAGGTAACCGAAAACGTTCGAATATTTCTAGATGTGATCGAGAGATAGACCGGCGACTTGTTTCTCGATCGCCTGAGTCTTTGATTTGTCGCTTTCTGAAACAATTTCGGTAGGGATGTCCGGCAGCTTTGCTAATTCGTTATGCATTTCCTTTATTTCGTGGGCCTCCTGCACCTCCTCCTTCTTTTCTTTGGTCAAACGCGCTGCCTCTCGGGTTTCGGTCTCTAGTGCTTCCAATTCGTCCTGTATTTCTAACTCATCGATAGTTTCTCCTGTAGATTCTGCCAAGATCGCTGCTACCTCATCCACCTCTGACATCTGTTCTCGGATTTGGTGCATCACTTCGTCGACCCTATCGCTGCCTCCGACTCGGGTATTGATACTCCGTAAGGCATTGGCGGATGATTTCATCACGGCTACAAGCTGAACTTGATCCGATGCTTGCTGCAGCTTGGCAGCTATGTCCTCAAGTTGGTTTAGTGTGGCGTATCGCTTTACAAGCGAGGATTCAGCCAGCTTCCTAGATTTCAGCGAAGCCTGAGCAGCGACCCGGTTGTTTTTTGAGAGTGCGCTCTTTATCTCGCGGTTGAGAGAATCGACTCGAAGGTTGAGAGCTACAGTTTGATGTCGAAGATTCGCAGTCAGTTCTTTTACCGACGCTATTGCAACATCTTCTGGGCCTATATTCGACCTGTCTGAAGAACTTCGAATGCGTATTATGTCGCCATTGTAGTCGATGAATCCCTTATCCCTGGACAAGAAGGTGAGCAGTACCTCCAAGTCTTGGTCCGAGAGACACTGACCAGCCACTAATGTCGGCGCGAACAGAGACTGGAATTGTAATCTAGTAAAAGTTCGGTCGAAGTTGGAAGTCCGTCCAGCAACCTGCTGTTTGAATTCCTGGAACACTGTCTCGAGATTGCTCATGACAACATATTGCCCAGCAGGAACGCTATCTTCGCCACTAATCCTATCCTTGATACCAAGCTGTCTGAAGGTCCACTCTGCAGCGTTCCAAGATATAGAGGCCAAATTATGCGTGAGAGTCGCAGCTGGCGGTTGAAAGAAATTTTTGACAGAGGTGAATTTCATTTCAGCTATGGCGTGTCGTATTACAGTCCCCAAGGCCAGTGGTTGACCATACCGCCTGCTTTCGAAATAGCGAGGAAGGTTTTCATCAACGCTCAAGACCAATAGGCTTGGATTGTGTCCACGACCTGAAATAAGGCCCTTCAAGGACAAGGATGATAATGCCTCTTGCCAAGCAACGATATTTGCACGGTACCCATCTGGGTTTAGTGTTTTCTGTGGCCGAAAGTCGCTGTAGAGTGATGGTAATCGTGCTCTGCAAACACACAGTACGGATTAGTATTATATTGAAAAACAGTGAATACAGAGGATTCCAGCTCGCAATGGTTCATTACTTTCGAAAGTTTTTGTCGTGCTCGGATAGAAATTCGGCCAGATCATCCATGACGCCTCCCCAAAGCAAAATTTAGGAGTGATAAGCGGCCTGTCGCCCTGAAACTTCAGTAGATGAGAGATTCAAGTCCGATAGGATCACATCCCGGCGTCTCGTGCTAGCTGGAAAATAATACAGGTGCTTCTTGACTCTTGTTATTAATCCTGCCGATGCTGGAGCAAGAGTGCTAGACGCGTGGGGACGTGGACAGCCCATTTTCCGGCTTGGATGCTGGTTGGCTAGCCTGGTGGTACTACCAGGTTTGGAGCGCATGATGTCAGTACGGAGAACCTAGGTCGGTACTTGGGGCAATTCCTGGCTCTTGGCTCTTACTGGAAATGCTCCTTGGTACGTTTTCGGACTTCAAGCACACAGCTCCATTCGGGTCATTTGCAGTCGTGGGTTATTGCACGTTACCTAGGTATGAACCTAACAGCTTTTTTTTTTTTACGAGCTACGAACAACTGTTTGGTGGCCCCGTTGAAGGCGAGAATTGATATGCCTCGCTTTTTTTTGATGGGGATCAATCCGGTTCCAACATTCTCGTGATGGCCTAATCGATGGTATTCTCTCCTCGAAGTGGCGCCGTTTCCAACATGCCAGTTCTCGACACCGTGCTTGCCCTCTTCAATGGCAAATTCGAAAATTCCTGACTTTCAACGTCTATGAATGGAGTGCTCCCCTCCCTCTCCAGATCAGATCCATCAGCATCATGAAGGTCAAGTTTCTTGAGAACCTCGAGCCTCAGGGAGTGCATGTATTCTTCTGCGGTTCGAAACTGTGCTATGCCTTTGTTATGGGGCAGATTCCCGTAGATCTTGTGACACTCACTCAGACATCTTTGCGCTGGAAGATATTTGCCCTGCTGGTCCCAGGCTTGCGCGGCCAGTATGCTCCATACGGCAGCTTTGCGATGTCGAGTACCCCAACCCCAGCTGCCCACGCCGACTTTGGATAAGTAGCAAATACAGAGGCGCTCCTTAAGTAAAGCATCGCCGACTGGCCCCAGGATTCTGGCTTCAAGTAACCGAAGACCCCATTTGCTGGCATCATCAACATACGCACCCCCTTTTGCCCTCAACAACTCCAGGCTCAGCAGCAAACACCGAATGGCACCAAGTGGCGCACTACATCTTGTGTTATATGAATAAAATGCCGACTCGAGCATTTGATCAATTGAGTCGGCGCGTGCCTTGAAAGTCGAGTTTGGCGGCGCGATCAGCAAGCTAACAGCTGCCATTTCGTTGGTAGCGGCATGATACTTCCATGCTTTTGATTCACTAAAATCAGATCGCAACAGTTCATATGTTGAGTGAGCCAACTTCCAGTCTCGCAACATGAAAGCAAAGTCTGCAAGCTTTCGAATGATAGCTTCGGCCGAATCGGCGCGGTAATACCCTAGATGATCATAGTGGTCTCTTGAGTTGAGGCTCCCGCTTGAGGAAGACTTTGAGGTGTTTCCAAATCCCGTCCATTTTCGAGACAGATTCATGAAACGACCTGCAATGCCTCTTCGGCGTGATGCAACCTGGTCGTTCCATATTGAGATGTGCCGTTCCATGGTGGGAACGATTGACTGTGTGACCATTTCCCGAACAAATGTTCGGATTGCCGTTGCATCAGATTCGAAAATGTACTGCGTGGGATCTTCAAAATCTTCCCCATTCTCACTCTTGTGAATCCTGGCTAGCTCCTCGGCAGCGGCCATCCAATCACTGCATGGCAGTGGTATACTGTCGTCGTCCGTTTCCGCGCTTTTACTACATCGCAGTCGAAGGAGGTGGCAATGCAGACCCAAGTGACGTTTCATCTGCTCAAATAAGCCCATGGACCGGGTGATGTCATCATTCTCTTCATCGTGGACAAGCACATAATATCTAAGGTAATCGTTGTCCACCCAATTGGGAAGCATTCTGCTGCCCTGGTAACTCTCAGAGTATAATTTCCTCAATTCTTCAATAGGCGCACTATTTCGAGAGCTGATAGCTATGACACAAGCCACAGGATGCGCGAAAGTTTCGTGAGGTGTAATCGACATGCCAGATAACAATCGCCTCAGATATAGGGAATAGTACGGCGATGCAGAATCACGATCCAGACCTTGCTGTAACGCCTCCACCGATGGTGAGGGAAGCCTGGGAATAGACCGTTCAGCAAAGGATAAATGCCGGTCAACAACATTCTCAATTTGAGCAAGAGCAATCTTGTCTCTCTCTGCGCTTTCTTGAGCGTCATTGGGGTCTGTGTTGATCAGTGTTTGTTGAGGATCCGAGGTTGAAGGACCTGAATGACGAATATTTTCACCCAGTTTCGTGAATCTGATAGCGAAGTCCTCATATACGCGGCTTATTCCATGACTATCTCGTACGGTGATGTTGCCTTGGATCTTCTCTCCAAAGGGCCGCAACAACTCCCAGAGACCATTCCGAAAACCTTTTTTTTTAATTAGAACTTCTGTATCTTCAGAAGCGTATACTGATACGTTTGGGATGAAAGCTTGAATAATTTCATGCACAGGTTCCCCTGGCTTTTCAAAGACTGAATCTGGTATGCCGCGTCCGGGATAAGCATCGAATACGGGTTCTGAAATAGTTGTACCCCGAGAGCCTTGTATAGCTGGTGACATTGGCCTAGAGCTAGGAGGAGACAATGTAGAAGCGTACAAGGAGACTGCAGACAGATTGGACATCCTGGAAGGTAAACTAGAGTCTGAAGGAGATGAAGGACGACTTTCGGCAGCAGATGTTGAATTCCTGGCTCTCGCATTCTTCATAGAGGCTGTCGTAGTAGCAAATCGTAGTTTTTGAAGCGCATCGTTCGGATATGCATGTTTTTCAGGAGATGGCATCGAGGCGACGTGTTGGGGTGTTAAAGGCGTTGGCTAGAAGCTTGTCCTGAAAAACTACTGCGGTCGCTGAGGAGTCGCTGCGAAATGGATTGACAAGCTTTGAAGAATCTAAGTGAAATGTCGCATATTGTAATGCATTCGATGCGAAAAATGGAGATGGCATGCTTCACCTGGGACTTCCTGGTGCTGTAGAGAGGTTTCCACACAGATTTGTGAGTCTGTGACCAAGCAAGATCATCGCCGAGGATGGCCGACATGATTGGGGTTTGGGCGTATATGTTTATTACATAAGCATGCCTAGGTAAGGTTGCTTGGCGAGCTAACGTGAAGTACCGGGTACTTGATCTCCCTGAGAAGCAATACGGAGAACTTCGTATGTACAACTGCGCTTTGCTGGTCGCATTCTTGATCCTTGAAGTCGAACCGAGTGGTGAGTGCAACTGCGGCTCATCCCAGCTGGGGACAGTTCGATTAAGGACTTCTGCAACCTTACAATCAGAAAAGGGTTCTGCAAATATATCGACATGCCTTCGGATTTGGCAAATTACCTGGCCTCTCGGTACCTCGTCGCAGACCCCAAGCCTCGCTCCAAGAAGCGCAAACGAAAACAATCTACAGCCAGTGGACTTGTCATCACGGATGACGATGATACATCTTGGAGTCAACCAGAAGCTGCTGATGATAGGCATGGAGAAGAGCTACCATTTACGGTTCCCGGCACTACGTTGGAATTCCGTAAAGCAGCCAAGAGCAAATGGAAGAGTTTGGGTGACATAGAGGGAGACACAGATACGGCGGCCGCTGACGCAATTCTCGCTTCGACTGCTGCGGAAAACGAATCTAGACGGACCATGGATGATGAAATCCCGACAATTGAGACGAACGATGGGTTAGTTATGATGAGCGACGGTACCCATGCTGGTCTCCAAAGTGCCGCTGCGGTGTCTGCTCAGCTCCAACGAAGACAAAGGGAAGAACGCAAGGAGTTTGAGCGTGACAGAAAATTTGCGGAGGAAGAAGAAACCGTTTATCGCGATGCGACGGGACGGAGAATTGATATATCCATGAAACGGGCTGAAGCCAGAAAAGCTGCTGCGGAGGCTGAAGATAAGGCACAGCTAGCGAAACAAGCTCTCAAAGGGACCGTACAGATGAACGAGGCGCAAAAACGGAGAAACCAAGTTGAAGAGGCGAAGCTCCTTCCATTTTCTCGGAGCGCGGATGATGAAGTTATGAACAACGAACTGAAGCAACAGGACAGGTGGAACGACCCAATGCTTGAATTTATAAGGGATAGGGCAAACAAAGGAAGGTCTCAACAGTCTGCTACAAGGCGCCGACCGATGTATGCTGGCGCAGCCCCGCCAAATCGATATGGTATCAAACCTGGGTATCGCTGGGATGGGGTCGATCGAGGGACAGGACTTGAGACGGAGAGGTTTAACGCGAAAAATCGGCGGGACAGAATCAAGGGCCTGGATTACTCGTGGCAAATGGATGAATAGTTGTATACACCGCAAGATACCCCATAAATCTTTTATGTCAACGCTACATACGTCCATGCTTATGCTTGTCTTCTCGGAGACTAGAATCATCTCTGGAGAAGCGCCTATCTTCGGCGCCTAAGCCGCTTATCCGGCCCGTAGTCACAGAGCTGCTTCACCAATTTTATCCATTCGCCTCTTGGCATTTGGCCTGAGCGGTCGCCAACCCTACCATGGAAATGCTTTATCAGATCGGTAATGGCAATGCCATCGGCCGGTATCTTGTCTAGTATTTCCCAAGGTTCAATTCCAGCGGTCTGTGTAGTCGCTAATGTAGCTGAAGCGAGAAAGGTTAGCAGGCATCAATAGTCGGAAAGCAGACAGACTGAGCACACAGAAATTTGGAATCATCAGCGAAACTTACCGGCGGTTGCTGGATTCGGGCTGCCAGCCCTCGATGCGACTGGCGTTCCTCTCCCACTATTACCGACCATCTTTGTTCCCTTTCTAGGAGCGACAGCGCCGTCGGACATCTCTGTAGTCGTGGCTTCCGCATCGCTACCGGAACCATGTCCGACTTTGCCTCGCCGGACTGCGTTTGGCTGGGAGACAGGCGTGCCTGCACGGCTCCCACTGCCTAATAGAGACGATTTCTTCATCTTCTTGCGCGATGACTCATTCCCGCTCGACTCCGATAATGCTGGAGATCCAGCTCGTTTTAGAGACTTAGTCTTCTTGGTCAACTCTCCTTGTTTCTGTTTCCCTTGTGGTGTCATTGATCTCTTGGAGCCCGTCCCTTTCGCCTTATCCTTCCCATCACCTTGTGTTTCTTTGTTATCTGCATCCTTCTTGTCATCCTTCTTCTTCTCTCCTTCTCCCTCGTCTTGTTCATAGTCGCCGCTTGATTCTTCGTCAGACTACAGTTCATTGTTAGTTTGATTTGACAGCATGACGGAAAAGAAAGACCTGAGCATACCGAGCTACTCCAAGGATTCTCCTCAGAGTCGTCGCTTTCATATATATCTTCTCGATCCCGTTTAATCAGAGCCTTTTTAGTACTCTTGCCATATTTTTGTCGCTCCAGTTCTTCTCGCAACTGTTCCTGCAATTCTTTATCGACTTCCTGTTCATCGCCGTCCCCGAACAAGTTTGCTCCCAGCTGCTCTCGACGTATCCTGTCTTTTGACTCTTTAGTGTCGTCGTCCTCCATGCGCTCGAAATACGGCGTCTCGTCATCATCTTGAAATTCATCTCCAGATACATCCAGTTCGTCATGGTCAAGCTTCTCTGATCGTGACGCAGCTTTAAAGGTGTCACTCTCTGTCTTAATCATCTGGCCACGGCCGGAAAGGAGCTTCCTCGTTGCCTCAAGATCACTCTGCCCAGCCCGCTTCTCCTCGTCCTTCATTATCCATCTGCCAACATCGACCTTTCTGTTCATGAATGCTTCCGCTTGATCAATCGTGAAGGGTTGAAAAGGTGGTTTTGCACCAAACCTATACCACTTTTCTAGAGGCACCATGCGAAAGACGGCTTTGTCAATCATGAAGGCCACGTTTGCTTCAGACAGGGCAGCAACATAGCTGCCGACCCACACGTTCTTTCCATCTGCATCTTCAAGGTGCCAAGGTAAGGCTTCTTCATACCGAAGATCTGATTCCTTCTTGGCTGCCTCGGACTTTGGAGCCCTGTTAAACATGGTTTTTTCCTCCTTTTGTTTCTTGGGACGTTTAGGATTGTTGTCTTTGGCCACTGGAGCAATCTTTGCAAGATCAATTGCGCGTTGGGCCTCCCGTTCGGCTTTAGCTTGCGCCAGCCTCTCCGCCTCCTTCTCCTCGACTTGAGGTGGTTCCGGTTCCTCCACCTTGGTCGCTCTTCCGGGAGGAGGCTGTCGAGCGTCTCGTCTGTGTAGTGTCACCGGACGAGCAAAATCGTCCTGATCTGTGGGGTCGACGGGAGAGTCGGAAGCACGAGCCTGAGAGAACCTCATGAGGTGGTAGCGCATGCCTTCCATCAAGGACTTTTTGGTCGTCATTATAGGAATATCATTATATTGATACTGAGGAGGAGGTTCGGACCAGCCGCCGTACTGTTTCCGTTGATCATCACAGCTTGTTTTGGAACCGTTCAGGCTCATCTGTTTTCCTGTCACAGGAATTTGTTTCACCGCAGGTTTTCCTGGATTTTTTCTAGAGGGTGCAACAAGAGGATTGACTGGTCGGGGCCGCTTTCTCATCGGGCGTAATGGGTTCGGCTTCTGATTACGATGAGCTCCATTCTGATCCATAGAGGGTTGCCCGGCCATGGTAAGTAGTATGCTCAGACGAGGAGTCGACGTCTTATATTATTGGCTTGAGCAGACACTGCTACGTTTAAGCTAGTGACCAAGGACAGGCGTTTTTTGAGCAGATATCAGGCCACCAAGTAGATGAAGAGTGCTTTTTACCAGATCAATGTCAAGTTGTAAATATATCCTCGTCTGGAGGGGTTGAGATCGTCTATTTACGGTCGGCTCGCGATGTTGACGGAGCCGTCACGGTTCCGAAGGAGTTCAGACGGCCGTATAGAGTCTTCTTCCGAGGTGATGCAGGCCACTTGGTCGTCTCGGGGTATTCTTTCGGGGGCGTTGTTTTGACGCGGAGAGAACAAATTGATTCGCGACCGGCTGATTTGAGTGATCGAGAAGTCGGCCGAAGCGATAATGAGGCTGCCCTAGCTGAAACGTAGTAACAGTGAGTTTCAAGGCGAAATATTGTAGCCGCGCTGGTTGGTGCAATCTCCAAGTTTAAGAAGGTGTTGGACACGGTGTGGGATAGAAGAGTGAAGAAAGGACGACGACGACTCCTAATGAGCAGTCGAGAGCATCAAAGGAACTACGAAGTCTGCGCCGACCATCTAGTGACGGTGGGTGGGTCCAGCCACCAATTCACGGGATGCTGTCTGTGCATCTGTGGCCAAGCATGTACTGAAAACACTACTCCGTAAGTACAGAGGGCAGTCTAGCATGATAGACCTCAGGCATTCAAGCCGCTGCAAATTGGTGCTAACTCAAAAATGAAACTGACTTTGATGAAGTCAGTAAATCTCTGCCAACAACGTCAACCTCTTTATACTGAGTATGTACCAAGACATTCGGACAGGTGAGAAATCACGCCATGATTTATTTCAAAACCCCAAGCTCTCGACAAGCCCATATCTACGAATTTGAAGCTCGTAGCTGGCGGTTGGGTCAAAGGTCCCGGGAGCTGACGCTGGCACTCGGGCACTCGGGCATGCACGTCGGGCAGCTACCTACCTAGGTACCTACTTTAAGTACTATTGCGTGCAAACTCAGGCTCAAGGGATGTATCGTCTTCTAATACCTCCCCTAGCTTGTTGGCAACCTTATTTATCTGCCTGAGTGTTGTGGGCGTCTCAAAGTCGGAAGAGTTGTTGTGATATAACGGCGGCGGCGATGGTGTTGATGTGTAAATTGCAGCTCGTTGTTCAAGGGCCTCAATTACAGGCTGTGGATTGTAGGGTGAAATTCCAGTTTTTCGAAAGGCTGTGAGAATAGTAGTAGTCTTGAAAGCTTGTTTTCGTACAGCTTGAATGCAAGCAAGGAATTCAATCTTTGTAATATTCAACACGCCGTCTCGAACAATGATATCCAACGCCTTTGCATGATAATGCTTTAGTGGCTGAAATATCACAACATCAAGAGGTTGAAGGATGTGTGTAAGGTGCGAGGGCAACGCAAAGGGAATTATATCGTGCTGTTCGCAGTATTCAACGAATTCAATTGTATGGTGTGATCCGTGGCCATCTAGGATTAAAAGGCGATATCTGCCTATTGGCGTTGCAAATTCCTGAAAATGCTGTATCCAAGCAACTGCAATTTCGTCATTCGTAAAGCCGGTTGGTGAGACTGTTATTTTGGTATTAGCTTCAAGCTCCTTTATCCGATACCAGGACTCCATGTGTTTTTGCCCTGTAAGGATAAGAAAGGCAGGAATAACTTTGCCGCCAGCAGAAATGCATTCTATTGCTGTTGCAGTCTCCCTGTTTTCTGGCATTGAAAATAGATGCGCTCTTCTTCGCTTTGTAACAACTAAATGGTCCTTTCCCATTCCAATACGAAAGCCAGTCTCATCCATATTCCAGATATCTTCAGGAGGGACTCCGTACTGCTGAATAGCCTCTTTAAGCTTGTTGTAATAAGAAAGAGCTCTTGTCACATCTTCTGAAGCTTTTCGACTTGAATCAATCTTTTTTTGAAGACCTTTATGATAGTGATGCCGCTGGATAAAGCGTGTAGTCCATCGCGTTCCAACTTGCCTAGGCGGGGCAGTTGACGATGCCCTCTCTTTTAGGATGTAATTTGCAGCATCTGTAATGAATTCAGGTCGTACAGCGAAGTTGGCCTTATCAAGGCGATCGATATAGTTACATAAAGCAACTTCCTCTTCTCGTGAAAGCATTGTATTTCTTGCTGGATGGCCTTTCCTAGCAGGAACGCCGTTAGCACGTCGTTGAAGCCGGCTACGAGGCACGTTGAATTTCTTCGCCACAGAGCGAATTTTTGCACCTGGATTTTCCTCAATATACTCAAGAGCCTCGTTGACACGTAATTCGACATCGCTTTTTGCCGTTTGGACGCTAGTTGCAGCCATTTTCGCGGTTCAACGCGTCTAGGTTGAAAATTGGCCCGCCTTGGTGTCCGGCCCGCCTTGCTGTCGAGCACCACCTTTGGTGGTGAGGGCTTTTGCTAGCCGAACCACATAAAGTGGGGCGGGCACGATTAGGTACTAGGTAGCTACCAGTTGCTGGTTCGAATGTTGACGTCCTCCTGGCAGAGTCCAGGGCGTCTGGGTCTGGACCAGGCTCACGCAACAGCGTTCGCCTGCGCCGCTTCATTTGCTGCATCTTGCTATTGATTGATTGAAATGATCTTCTCTCCCTGCCTTTTCGGCCTCTCCATGCAAGAGAATTTGAAATTGACGCACCAGATATCCAGTAACTACTTCTTAAGTACCTAGGTACCGTCTACTTACTTGGCACTAATAGGTACTTACCTAAGTACTTAGTAGGTACTTAGGTAGCCACGCACCTGCTACGTCTCCACTCGTCTTGCGCAGAGAGTTATTCATCGTTCAGAACCAACTGCGACAAACTCTCAGCCAGATCTGTGGTGAATCCCAGTCGACCTGAATTACTAAAGCCTGCACTGCTCTGTATCGCAACTGGGTTGCCGGACTTGGCAACGGAAGAGCCAACATTGACTTCTCGCTTTCTCACACCCGCAATTCCGTTGCGCCAATCGACAAACTTGTATAACTACTTTGTGTGTTTTTCTTGCGCATTCCCGGCGCGCATTTTCGACTTGTCCGCCCTCATATCGGATTCTACTCATATAACATGATTTTGGACAAGCTCTTCTCATTGCTCCCACATTTGCGGTCGCTCATAGAGTCAGCAAACTAGATTCCTGGGCCAAGGTGTCGCCACTCTCCCGCACAGGGCCTCAGCTAAGCGTTAGTGTGTAAAACAACTCCGGCCATCGCCATGGAAGATTATCGAAATGAAGGACCGCAAGGGCTCGAGGATCGACTCCGGGGGCTGATCCTTGTCAACCAGGTGTCTCCAAGCACCGGATCGGATCGAGGACCTGACATGTCGAGCCTCGCATCTGAAAAGACATCTGGTACACCTTCCTACTCGCGTTCTGTCCCTTCGTCTGAGCGGGTTTCGAAAACTTCGCCAGCTCCAGGCGCCCGGAATGATATACAGCCTTCCAGAACTGGCAGAAGACGGCCAAACCAGGCCCAAAGACGCCAGATGAGTTCTGAACTCTCTATTGCCTTGAGTTCACAGTGGCAGTCTTTGAATCAAAACTCTGTGCTGCCTGCCGCAAGCTATAACAGCCCCTCATTCCACCGTCCAGGCGTAGACGGAGGCATCTACAGCTTGTCTGCGACTAGCGGATTAAGGCAGCCGGAGCCGGCCATTCGCCCAGAGCCGAGACCGAGAAATACAGAAGTCAACAATTGCACTACTCCCCAGTTCTCGGGATCATCGGAGTTCTGCCGGTCTCAAGCTGACCGTTCTCAGATGTCTAGCTGGCATCAACAATCTTTCCCTCCTCAGAGCCCCCGAAACATTCAAGCTCAACACCACATCAGTCGTCGACAGTATTTCAACCGGGAAGATGTCATAACTCAAGCTGCCTTACTTGACAGCCTTTGCTTCCAAGTGGTTCGCAATTCTGAGATAGAAAGAGATGAAATTGCCCAAAAAGAGTCTTTCAGACAAAAGGTTGAACGTATCTGCCAAGAGACAATTTCTGATTTTGAACAGAACACGTTGGGTTCGCCGCATTTTCCGAGTTTGTCTGTTGAGCTTAAATGCTTCGGAAGTTTGTCATCTGGATTCGCCACAAAAGCCTCAGACATGGACTTGGGACTATTTTCCCCGTTTTCTAGTATGCAGCCAGACGCTCCAGGATCAGCTATACCTCGAATGCTGGAGAAAGCATTCCTAGATGTCGGATTCGGTGCCAGATTGCTCAGTCGCACAAGGGTGCCAATTATCAAGCTGTGTGAGAAACCGCCAGAAGAACTTCGTCACGCATTGCTTTTGGAACGGTTGAAGTGGGAAAACGGTGTAGGGAATGCCGACGCTTCAGAGGACCAAGAAGAATATGAACCCGACTCAAGATCTAACGAGACTGCTGGCAACATTACGATGGGCGACCATGAAGTTAAGGCTGCTCCAGCGTCCGAGTTTGGACTTCCTGCCAGGGGCGATGGCCGAGAATATCAACGCTTGCAGTTGAAACAAAATTCTCAAAGCTCACTTCAATCGTATTATGCATTGGCTAAGAGGGTTTTGAGAAGAGCTGGAGCCCGTGATGTTACAGCATCCAATTATCGTGAGCTTTCTGATATGGAGTGGGCGACTCTTAGTGAGGTCTGTCAAGCGTTTGTGCGCGGATTACGCGACGCTGAGCTTCGACGCCGATTGGAGTCCTGTTCCTCCTTGTCATTTGGGACCCCTTGGTCAGCGACAAGCCATCGGTCTCTTTCTGGAATTTATGTACAGGCAGAGGGCGAGCAAACTTGTTTGGCATGGGACAATTGGTCTTCGAAAACGTCCATATGTGATCCCAATGAGCAGGTTACGGAAGCCATGAGTGCGTGGAGGGATGTCCAGCATAGAACGGATTTTGGAACGGATCCGCTTACATTTAACCGAGACTTAAATTCTGCATTCGAGAAGATGAAGCGGCTGCCACTAATCCAACTGTGTCGATTGGAGCAAGACGTACATGAACCCGCAGCACAGTATCATCTGCGAGCACAAGGGATCGTGGGTAGCCTTGCCAAATTGGAAACGAACATGTCAGATTTGGCACTGAAGGCCGTTGCCTTGCGGTACATTACAGGAATCAATGACGACAGGCTTCGTCAGGATATGATGTCTGCGGTGCAGGAGTCACAGCATTCCATGGGACTCGACGAACTAGGAAAGAAGCACGAATGCCTCGATCTTGCTTACGAACTCGAAAAAGCCGTTGCCAACAATCTGTATGACGATAATTTTGTTTCAGTCATCAAAGACTACATGGAAGTATTGCGGACGCCACTAGTCAAGGTTACTCGGGATCAGCAAGTTGCGAGATTTGCTATTCCAGTAACTCCAGCTGTATTTTCATTGCTCTCCTCTATGCGACAACTTCAGGATCCTCGAAAGTTGGCGGTCAAACGGCCAAGGGACAGATACCAAGATGCCCTGGAGTTCCCATCTGGTGGAGTTGGCGTTCAATGTGACATCAATTTCTCGGCCCACCTTGCTCTCCAAAATACTTTGCTTCTCCGTTGCTACTCCCTTACAGACACTCGAGTTCGACCCATGGTCTTGTTCGTCAAGAGATGGGCTAAAGTTCGGGGGATAAATTCTGGGTACCGCGGCACACTGGGAAGCTATGGCTATGTTTTGATGGTGTTACACTATCTTGTCAACATTGCAAAGCCGTTCGTTTGCCCCAATCTCCAGCAACTTGCCCCTTCCATATCTTCACCTTGGCCCCGTCCTAGCAACCTGGACATGCCAATGTGCCAGGGATACAATGTTGAGTTCTGGAGCAGTGAGAGCGAAATAATGCATCTTGCAAACAGCCATCAACTTAACCAAAACACCGAAAGTATTGGCCAGCTCCTTCGAGGCTTTTTCGAATACTTTGCTCAAAACGGACCATTGAGCCGTGGGTTTGGCAAGGGATTCGATTGGGGAAGGGACGTCCTTAGCCTTCGTACCTTCGGTGGCCTGGTGACAAAGCAAGAAAAAGGCTGGACCGGGGCTAAGACGGTATATGAATCTCAAAATCCCATGGGCAAAGGTTTAGTGAATCATTGCAGGGAAGAACCCTCTTCATTAAAGTCCACGTGTTCAGACTCAGTCAGGCCGAATAAGCCCCGTTCTTGGGTGACGAGTGAAAAAGGCATGCAGGGGAGAGAAGTCAGGCACAGGTATTTATTTGCCATTGAGGACCCTTTCGAATTAGACCATAATGTCGCTCGAACCGTCACACACAATGGTATTGTGTCAATCCGCGACGAATTCAGACGAGCTTGGCGGCTTATTCGGACAGCTGGGAGCGGGGGCTGGAGCGAGCCCTTGCTGGAGGAAACCAGTGAAGCAACAAACGACCAGCAAAGCTTCATAAAACTCGTGGAAGATATACATGGACCCCAGGACCAGTGGGTGCAAGCCCAGCCTTGAGCCGTTGCTTCTCGCGAGTTGCGTTATATTCGACATGATGTTGTTCAAATACAGTACATGAAGATACCCCTGGGCCACACAAGGCGTAGAGCTTTTGGATAAGGAACTATGCCTTGGAACTATGTTTCTTCATTTATGGACACAGTGCTTTGTTGTATTCAGCTCTACAGGGTATTCGACTCTCATAATACTCGGGCAAATTACAAGACCTCAGCAGATAGTGACTCTCCATTGCCTCACGCTAAACTGCAGGTAGCCTCGTTGACCGTCAGACATGAACAACTTATTTGGTATTAGATAGCTTTAGGAAATTGATAGTTCCCAGCAGCCCAGGGGAGAGCAAATACCGCAACCACTCATATTAGCTTATTTCCTCTCTTGTGTATACTATCGACTCTTTCCCCGCATAAACGTATATTCTTCCACGGCCATTCGTACCTAGCTTAGCCCTCTAACCTTCCAAATCTAGTACACTAAAGGGGTTGTTCTGATCGTAATTCGTGTTCGTGCCGCTACGCGCAGACAGAATGGACTCAGAGTCATCAGTCAAAGTTGACTCAATCCCATCGCTCTTGTCGGAATTAGGTTCATCCTCGCAGAACCTCTTGACGAAAATTGCATCGAGAGAATGCAGAGACCTACTTTGTTGAAAATCTCGTACCATTCTTAGTAGCTTAGTGGGGGGAGGATAGAGCTCTACGGGTATGAGCTCGGACAGCAATGTGCATAACTTTGTAGCTCCTGGAAGAAGTTTACCTATTTTGGGACTGAGTGCTGAACGCAAGCTTTGCTGAAGGACCCGCAGTGAGTATAGCGTCGCCTGCACCTGTGCTGCAATGTGAACATTGCCCCATGACATACTGTCCCGCGATTTCAGAGCCTGGCAGTCAAACCACTCATCAATGGTATCCGTAAGTGTTTCTCGCCCGTTCTGGAAAGATTCCATTTTGTCCAGCGCTATTGCCAAAAAAATCGAAAAGTCATTGCCAGGGAGTTGGATATCAGCGTTGAAGCACTTTGCGCATGACAGGATATCGTCGACATACTCTCTCGCGAGGAGAGGCGGCAAAAGTTTTACTTTACGACCAGCATGCAAGGCGCTCGCCACGCGCCTGAATTCCCGAATCTCTAAGCATCCATCGTTTTCAGGGAGAATATAGCTTGCGATAGAGTATGCGAGTTGGCGTATGTGAGAGCTCCGGTCCCAGGCGCTCCTCAGGCCTGGACATTCCATCAAGGAAGGTAGAAACACCTTGATGGGAGAGTTTGCAAACACATTGGAGCGTCTTAAGTGAAATTCCAGGATGAATTCGGACACCCTGGGGTCCAAATCATTCAAACAGGGTATGTCCAACGCGACTTGATGCAAGCGAGCTACTTCTGCAGACTGAATGTAATTCCCTAGAAACTCGATATAATCAGCAGACCGCGGTGCTGGCCTTGAGCACATATTGATCAATTGCGAAAGGGTTGCCTGGGGAGCTATTTTGCGTCCAAAGGCTAGTTGTATTGCTTTTTCGGGATACGCCAAGCCGATCCTGTCGAACATCTGCCTGGGTGCGAAGCCTAAAAACTTGATGCAGAGTCCCGGTTTTATGTGTAAGTCTCGGAAGAAAGTGACCTTTCCTTCCTCAAGATTGTGTACGAGCATATCAGAGTCAGACGTGATCAAGACACCGCCGTACATTGAGATATCAGCCGCACAAAAGTGGTCGGCCTCACCTGGCACAACCTCTGTTATATTCCGGTATTGAGTAGACGCCCGGAGACCATTCAACACGGCTGGCACAAGGAAGCAAGGATCTACCAGAGGGCATACATCAGTACCCCCTGATTTGTAGATATCAATATTTGCCTCATTCTCATCCGTTTCAAGGTATGATACTGGGCATCTCTGAGGGTGCGAAGCATAGAGGCGGCTCAGTCGCGTAGTAGCCCTCATCATTCTGCCCATGCGAACGTCTACTTTTGCCCGGGGTAGATAACCATCAAAATATAATTTTCTTCTACTCGATGTTTGTTAGAGGCCGCGGAATCTATTTTCTGTTTCACTGAACAGAAATAAATATGAAGGAACATTTGGGCATTTTGACACTTACATGACCACGTTGTGCAGACGTAGTGAGTCAAGCCAACCGATAGTGACACGATTGAGAAGACTGTATGATGGTTGACTGACGCCACTTGCTCTGCAAAGATGAAGAATATGATATGCGAGCGCAGGGCCGTCTATGATCACACTTTCGTCCTCGAAGGCATCCCAAACTGCCAGTGGCCGCAGCGCAGTATACAAGTGCGGGATACCCATTTAGAATATGGTTGCGAGAGAACTGATTCTTTTACCTCAAATGCATGACACCCACGGGAGGCGTATACACCCGGGTGCACGTATAACTACGTAATGCCTTACCTAGAGGCAAGCATTCATGCAACCAAGAGGCCCTGGAAATATTAAAAACTGGTGTTTGCTTGGTTTGCGCGGCCCCCGGTGTGCCTGCTTGCACGAGGACTTGAGTTTCTGCGAGATTGGTTGACGAACTACGCACCTGGGTATCTGAGTACTCCGTTGCCAAATACAAGCACTCAATACTTATTTTCAGAGTCAGATACAACAGGAATCTTGCATAACGATAGATTTCTGGCTGACAAGCCTGATATTTGGTGGCGTGTAGCACCTTGATGCTACCTTGAAATTTGAATGGACTTTACGGAAGATGAAAATATCCGATTCACCAATTTCAATTTTCGCGGAACAAGGATACAGGGTGGGTCAGATACACTGTCTTGCACACTGTATGTCGTGGCGGTGTCACTGGTAACTCTCTGGAGCCCCGTCACCTCTCCAGCCACATTGCACTGTATTTTATTCCACAGGATTTCGTTCTCTAACCCCCAAAAAAATCTTGATCTCGTGAGCTCCCCGTCCCGAGTTCATCTTCACGGTACTTAAGCTCTATCGGCAATGCGCAACACACTTATTTTCGCTGGTAATTCCTGTCCAGTTCTCACTGGTCAAATATGCGAGAACCTTGGCATGACTCCTGCTGATGCGGAACTAACACAATTCTCCAATGTGAGATTTCCACAGCTTCGCTCGTCCTCTCCATCGCAGGACTTTCCATAAACGTGTGCCGATGTCAGCTAACACGTCCAAGGGCGAGACAAGCGTCAGAATATTGACGAGCGTGCGAGAGAAAGACGTGTTCGTGGTTCAGTCGGGAAGCCCGAAGATCAATGATTCCATCATGGAATTGCTCATCATGATCTCAGCTTGTAAAGGCGGATCCGCAAACAGAATCACAGGTTGGTAAAGTCTTCCAATTTCCACCGATACCGAGGCTCATATGTCTTAGCTGTTCTTCCATACTTTCCATATAGTCGGCAGTCGAAAAAGAAAGCACATCGAGGCGCCATCACTGCCCGGATGCTCGCTAACTTGCTTGGCGTAGCCGGAGTTAAACATGTGATAACTGTGGATCTGCATGCTTCGCAAATGCAAGGTTTTTTTCAGTGTCCAGTGGACAATCTTCATGCCGAACCTTTGATTGCGAAATGGATTCGACGCAATGTTCATAATTGGCGAGAGGCAGTCGTGGTTTCAAAGAATGCTGGAGGAACAAAGCGGGTGACTTCACTTGCTGATGCCTTAAAGCTTAATTTTGGTATGGTTACGACCGACCGGAGAAGGGGCACCAATATGACAGCAAGCATGATCATGAACCATCTCGATGGTGTTGACAGACAGCCTACACTTGAAACCGCGGTGGGAAGTGCTACATGCCTGCCTGGTAAAGATGACCTGGCAGTTGACGCCCGATATACATCCACACAACAACCTCGAACGCCACTGGCTGATTCCACTGGCTCGCCCAGTCGCCATGGTGAACTACGAACGAAACCGCCAGAGGGGCAGAAGAAGTCATCTAGTGATGACTGCTCATCAGCCTCCCGCAGCACGCCTGATTTAATGCCTACCAATCAAGAACAAATCTTTGACGACCGGCGAGCCCAAGAGGTCATACATGGTCGTTTAATCAGAGGTCATATCGTGGAAGATGACTTCAATTCCTCCATCATATCGACTGCCGAGAATAGTTTACAGGAGGAAGATCTCATGGCCATGTCTCACGCCTCTTCCTTTTTTGTACCAGAAGGACAGATTCTTGGCGGTGGTGGCGATCCAGCAGCAAGTTCCGACGAAGAAGACAATGCATTTCAGGATACCAAGGCCGAACACATGATTACTTTGGTAGGCAATGTGAGAAACCGAACAGTGTTCATTGTAGACGATATGATAGACAAACCGGGCTCTTGGATTGCCGCGGCTGAGACGGTAGTGAAAAAAGGAGGGGCTAAACAGGTCTTCTGTATCGCCACACATGGTGTTTTTGGAGCAGACTGTCTTGAACAACTCCAAGAATGCGAGTGCATCGATACAATACTCGTCACAAACAGCTTCCCTATTAACCAAGACCGGGCGAGGAATATCCACAAACTTGTTGTGCTCGACTTGTCATTCCTCTTGTCAGAAGCTATCCGACGTAATCATTACGGCGAGTCGATTTCACCACTGTTCCAACACACAGGGGATTGAAGGCCGCAGGACTGGTGGATTGAATTTGTTCGTACCAGTACACTGTCGCTGGCATCCTGGAGATTGTTTGCCCCGATTTCGATCACGTTACCATACTTTCTCAGCGCGGCGTTCCCGATTTGGCTTGCTCTTCTTAAGTCACAGGCTGCACCAGCGACGATTTATGATGTTTTACGATCTATACATTTTGTGACGTTCCCAATGAGGAAGACATGGCACTCTATTCAGACGTTGGCTTCCTTCGCACCCAATTGATGTTGAGCTTCTCCTCGACCAAAGGCACATTGTGACATGCCACGAAAAGTGGACACTATTGACACATCCGGCGGTGCCATCACTTGTGATGGCAAGGATCCAATTCAACCTAGAATGGATTCTTAACGGAACGCTGGTATATTGGACTTCATTGATTGTAGAAGGCCCCAAGCTCGGATCATTTCTGATCGTCACCTGATAGGTATGAGCTTAGGGCAAGAGAAACTTTCGAACATGTCAATTGAGATACTATATTAATGTAAACAATTGAAGTCTAGTTCTGCAACCCAACCGAAACAAAGTGGGCAAACAAGCAGCTATCAACAATCAGTGAGATTGCCCAAGTAGGAAGTGAGCTCTGACATTTCGGTCTAGTTCTGGAGAGCCTATCTTCAAAAACTTTTCAATGCCCGATCTCGTAATGCATCCCATCACTCCGAGAGACAATGTGTTTCAGCCTGTTCTCCTAGACTCAATCCACCTTCTTGTGCAAAATGAGAGCCGATGCCTTATGAGAAGAAGAGACAGCCAACGTCAGTATCTGTCATTTTAGCCAGCCAATTAGGACATGGAGCTTACTTGGTGACTGGGAAACACAAGAGTGTCAGCAATCACGACATTTTCACGGCGCGTGGCTGTGAAAACAACGACCTCGGCAATGTCGTCTGGTGTGAGAGGATCGCACCCACTGTCAGACCTTTGAGTGTGAGAGTCTCTTTCGTCAAGACGACAAGGTTTAACTAACGCATATACCGCATCGGCTTTTGTCTTATCACCATCAAACCGGACAAGTGAAAACTCCTATTTCGGACTTCTGATGAGTGCCAAGCAAGTAATTCGCTGAGGCACAAGGACTTACCGTCTCGACCTGGCCGGGATCTATTTCAATAACTCTTATACGGGTCGCAATCAGCTCTTTTCGTAAGCTCTCGGTGAAGCTACGAACCGCAGCCTTGGTCGCGCAGTAAATAGAGCCGCCAGGATATGGTTCGCGTCCTGCAATGGACCCTACGTTGATGATATCGCCCTGTCCACCATTGGCACGCTGTTGAAATATGGGCAATATGGCCTGAGTCATATTAATCAACCCTGTGACATTTGTTGCAAACATGGTGTTCATATCCTGTTCATTGATATCTGGGACACGTGCAACACCTTTCACAAGACCGCTTCAAAAATAGATGCAGTATTAAATCAGCAAATTGTCTAGCAAAGGCAGATTATACGTGTGCGGAGAAGACGCTTCATCGGGACATGGCTACGCTAAGGGGTAGACCAAGGTCACTTACGCATTGTTGACGAGAACATTGATATCCCGCCATTCTTCGGGTAGTCTTGTTACAAAGCCACGGACTTCGTCCGGATTGCTAACATCTAGCTTCACAGGAAGTATCTTGACACCCTGTCCGACTTCTTGCGCAATTTGAAAGGCCAATTTGTCGAGTGAGTCGATGCGACGGGCTGTGAGGATGATGCGCAAATTGTCCCGACAAGTCCGAGCGAATTCCAGAGCAGTAGATCGTCCGATACCTGATGAAGCGCCAGTAATGAGTACTGTCTTACCAGCCAAACGCTTAGCAGCTACTGAAGCCATCGTTCGAACCGAGATTTGCAGTGATTGTTGCGATGCTAGTTTGGACAGATGCTCGAGGGCACATTGGGTTGATAGGCGTCAACGTTGGAAAAGGGAACTTTTGAAAGCCCTCGAGCCGAGGTGTCGTCGACACCACTTTGTCATTGTTGGTCAAGCTTGTGCCCGCAAACGTCCACTGGCCTGCTTAGACCGAATTACCGTAGCTCCAATGGCGGAGGCATATTTTTTCACTCTACTCCATACAGGTACCCTGATAGTATCTACTACTAGATACCGCTACGCGCACGGCCCCTTTCCAAAGACAGCAGAATTATCACAAGACAGGTCAAAAATGATCATGAAAGTTGTGATAGCTGATGAAGCTGAAGACAGATACCCCCCGCGCGCTATGCTTGTGTCAACTTGCAAATACCTTAAATAGGTAGAATCTTTCCTAGGGACGGCGCCGCATGGTGTGTGCTTGCCTCTTCGCACTGTGGTCGCCGGGGTTTGTGACCAAACGTGCCCCTTCAACCACCACCAACCAATTGTGCACTCGGTGTCAGACCTGCTTCTATGTTGTGATACCATCGTGGCATCATGTCTCAAGAGTGCAGCACGACCAAAGGGCTTCAACAAGGTCCGACTGTTAAGGAAAGAAAGTATGATCGCCAGCTTCGCCTTTGGGCTGCCTCTGGCCAAGCTGCCCTGGAGTCTGCAAACATCCTTCTTGTCAATACTTCCCCCGGAACGGTTGGCATTGAGACTCTCAAAAACTTGGTTTTACCCGGTTCGTAAATCCCGCAACTCTAGGCGCGCGGTTAGTCTACTAACAGATTCTCCACTTCTAGGTATTGGAAGATTTACCATAGCCGACGATGCCATTGTGCAAGAGGCAGACCTTGGTGTCAACTTTTTCCTCGATGAAGCTTGTCTAGGCAAGTCCCGATCTCGTTGTTGTACCAAGTATCTTGTTGAGCTCAATCCCGAAGTTTCAGGCCAATGGTTTCCAAGAGAAAATGTTCGTAGCTTCTGGCTTCCCCATCTCCTACTTTAAGACACCACTGTGCTATGCTTTGAGACTAACTCTCTATAACTAAGAATCCTTTTGACCTCGAGGAGCTTACAGCCTCTTTGGGACCATTCACCGTCATTCTCTATACTTTGCCTCTCCAGAAGGATCGACTTTGCTTCCTCGAGTCGTATGCTGAGCGGCAGGAGATTCCACTCTTCAGTGTTCATAGCATAGGCTATTATTCATACTTCACACTGAAACTGCCGGGGCGTCTCCCTATTGTCGATACTCACCCAGGCGAGGATGCAACTGCGGACTTGAGACTGCTGAACCCATGGTCAGAGCTGTCCATGTTTGCGAACCGGTTGACCAAGGACATTGATAAGCAACCTGATCATGATCACGGCCACCTACCCCTTGTTGCTATTCTTCTTCATTACCTCGAAGACTGGAAAGATTCACATGGAGGCAATCCGCCATTGACCTACTCTGATAAGTTGGCATTTCGAAATTTGGTGGCGAGTGGCGCCAGGCGGAATAATCCTGAGGGAGGAGAAGAAAATTTCGAAGAGGCCGTTGCAGCAGTGATGAAACACGTCACACCATCTTCGCTACCATCTTCCCTGAAGCAAGTTTTTGATTCTATCAATTCAACAGAGGTAAGTCTATTCCTATCGTATCCAGTCAATCTAGTCCGTGTTGGGGTCCCCGCAATCTGAAATGTTGCACTAGGTTTCGCCAAAGGAGAACTTCTGGATCATTGCAGAAGCCGTTAAACAATTCTATGAAAAGCACCATGAACTTCCACTACCTGGAGGCATACCCGATATGAAGGCCGAGTCTAGAATGTACATCAAACTCCAGTCTCTGTATAAGGCAAAAGCACGGCAAGATGTCGGCGAGATAATCAGCATTGTTCGTACCCTGCAAGGTGGCACGGATGTTGCGCAAGCTGAGGTAGAGTTATTTTGCAAGAATGCGAAATTTATAAAACTACTGCAAAACACGGCAGATTTACCAACTATCGCCCAAATCGTCGGTATGTGCAAGTAGAAGACGGCAGAGGGGACCACTACTGCGTTTGTTTGGAGCTGACGAATCACTTGGTACGCAGAAAATGAGCTCCTGAACGACAATCTCTCCGCAGGCGGAGGCCCTGAAATGCCATTGTCGTTGATTTCTATATATCTTGCGCTTCATGCTTCCGCTTTTATCTCCACAGACAGCGCGGAACAGATTGTGGATTTCGTCGCAAGCTTCGCCCCGAGACTTTCAGGAAACAAAAGGCTTCTGCAGATAGCTCAAGAAGTAGTTCGGTCGAATCGGGGGGAAATCCATAATACGGCTGCGGTTACCGGAGGCATGGTTGCCCAGGAGATGATCAAAATCATCACAAAGCAATATGTTCCCATTGAGAATACCTGTATTTTTGATGGCATAGAAAGCCGCTGCCAAGTTTTGTGTTTAAACCTCAATTGGCGTCATTTTTAGTAAATTAAACGCTAAGTCATTAGAAGCACACTATCACCTGGTCATATCCAATAGCATAGGGGTATCCAAACCACATCAAGATTCGTGGCAGGGTCATTAAAAATCGTGAACTTGTGGCCTCAGGGCGCTCCAGATGTCACGCCCACTCTCGCAATCATGTCTGGCGCCTTCTCCAGCACCCACCGGAATGTTCCACTGGGTACCAAGGTAGGTACGACCGGATGAGTGCCATTTTGCCTTGTACTTTCTATGCTTTCTCTATTAAGTCTGGTCCCATTAATCCTAGGTGAGGCCGTGAGCGAATGAGCCATCTAAATAATCGCGAAACCGCGACTTCCTCACCCAATCCACGACCAGACTCAGGATTGGTCACCGGACTCTTCCTGCAGCAGTTCTCATTATCACATGAGCCACTTTTGCGCTTGACTTCTTCTATCGGCGTAGCTCGGCAGTTTTTGCGAGGCTACCTTCAGACGAGACATGATGAACTCCAGTCTGCTCTGCAACAATCTCAAATGTAGAAAGGAGCTCATTGATAGAGCTCTGGTTACTACGTGCAGGTATGTCTCAATATATGTTTGTACACTCGCACAGATTTCTTCATGTGACCTTTGTGTTAATTTTCGTGGAAGCCATGCGTTTTGCCTAGATTGCGTTCAAAATCTCCGCGTAGTCTGTGACATCACCGCCGAGCAGACGTTTGTCTGTCCAGCCTGTCACTCAACGCTGTTACTCGATCGAGACACTGGGATATCAAACCTGATTCCCAGTGAGGACTACAAGGCAATTGTTCTCAGTGGGCTGGGCCCGAGTATTGTGTTGGAGTGCGCCGAAAGAGCCCTCAACTTTTGGGCTTATCAAAAGACGCAGGAGATCTGCTACCAGCAGCATGTTTATAAAATATTGGCTGAGCAACATTTCAGACTGAAATCCCAGTTTCAGCAAACTATTACGGAGGCAAATGCGGAAATCGCGCGACTACAGAAAAAAATTGATAGTAGGTTTAGGATATGGTGTATGGCGCTTCTCTAACCAGACCAGGCACCTCCAAAGAACACGAACGAGTATGCCGCAGAAACGAAGAGCTAGTAGTTGCTCATAGAGACAAGTGCCGGCGTCTTTTACAGGTACAGGAGCTGTATCACAAAGCCAGGGCAGGTTCCAGGAACATCAGTCCGCATGGGACAGTGGCAAACGAAGTTGATTCAACACCACAGTTTCATTGGCCGGCACAGTATCGCAATTGGCCCGACAGAAGGCGAGAAACAAACGCTCATAACTGGCCGTTGACCAGGGAAAGACTCAAGCAAGACAGGATTGAGACTAAGTCAAGGCGACACCGTTCGAGCCAAGAACGACCAGTATATCATATGGCGCTGACGTGATGGACTTCAATTTTCGTTAAGGCTGATTGTAGAAAGCTTAGCTTGTAATGCATTTAAGAACACGCCCGGATTCAATATGTGGGAGGATTTTGGCGCAGGCTTATTATTTTCACCTTTGATAGGAATTTCACGGCCATTATGGTGGCTGGCATTGATAGGAGACGGGGTTCCTAGATTACGCACGACGCGATATAATCAAATCAAATCCTCAATTTGGGGATGAATTTGTTAGTACAATGTACTTCCACATTAAAAGCGAGAAACAATTCGATGTAGCATTGGAATTCCGGGCTTATGGAAGCCTCTCGTCTCATAAACTTGCTAAGGGACCTAGGCAAGTACCTAGGTCCACAATCATCATAGTGATTGTCCTTTTCGCTATCAATATTGCTGTTGCTGCCAGCAGTGGCATCAGTTCCCCGATTCTACATCGCGTACGGAGTAGTCGTAACTGTTATGAGATGCAGCCTTGCGATGTTCCGTCGAAGTGGGGCGAGTACTAGCGATCTAGAGCCCATTTCCTCCTGCCTCTCAAATACTCTCGCTGTGCGGCCTTAACATTATGAAATCTACTATTTGGGGACGTACCCGCATGATCGAAAGAATAAAAGTGGATGGAAGGAAGTTTTGTACCACTTTCTTCATGATGATCATAGATGATGACTGGTGGAGGTATGAAAGCTTCCTAGGTCAGACCCACCCAGTGTTGAGTCACATATGGGATGTACGTGCACTGTGTGGGCGTGCCACGCACTCCTTGGTGTTTATTAGTAATTCTCTACTGCAACGTCGGACGGGTTTGTAGTCAACACATTGCATCATTCTTTGGGCTAGGAGTCTCGAACTCTAGGCACAGTTTACAATTGTGACAACGATATCTCAGTCATCGTTCAAATTACACCCTCTTTCTACCCGGTTTTCTCTTTGATCATTCCGTGATTTCTCTGCGCAGTGGCTCTTCGCATTGGCACAATCCCAACCACTGTTTCCACTGTTCGAATAATTGACGAGCCGAATCCATCAAATACTAAGCATCGTTGCCGATTCGCCTACTCGACAAACATTTTGATTGCGGTAGGCCGCTCCCAGCGATCGACACTATATATACATCAAATACCAAGGCTAGCCATCAGACCAAGGCTGCATTACACGTCCTTGACCACTAGCCTGCAACGCAAATTATGTCCTAATGGGCAAGAATTGTATGTCAAATATCGCAAAGCCACCCTGTAAATTAGAGGCGACTCTGTTCCAAATTTTGTTCAACTAATATTTCGCATTTTTAGCTCAGTATGGAGTCATCCTCGACGCGGGTTCGTCGGGAACTCGTCTTTATGTTTACAAATGGAAACACCCCATTTCCGCTAGAAAAAAGGCCTCCTCTTCAGACTTGCGTAGTTTACCAAAACTGAAGCTGAAAAAGAGCAAGAAAACCCACCCAGGTGTTGCCACTTTTGCGAAAGACGTCGCATCAGTTGGCCCCAAGCATCTACAGTCCCTCATCAATGTGGCTCTCAATGAGGTGCCTGCTGAAAAGGTTCCCAAAACTCCTATTTTTTTAATGGCTACAGCGGGCGTCCGATTTCTTCCAGAGCCCCAACAGGCGTCACTTTTGAAGGGAATTTGTAAATTTTTGCAAACGAACACAGAATTTCATCTCCCTGATTGTGACAAACGGGTTCAGGTTATATCGGGAGAAACAGAAGGATTATATGGTTGGATTGCAACGAACTACCTTTTGGGGGGGCTTGATCAACCAAAGAAACACGCCCACGGAAAGGGTCATCATACCTACGGCTTTCTAGACATGGGTGGCGCGTCGGCGCAAATTGCCTTCGCTCCTAACACGACTGAAGCTGAGCGCCATGCAAATGATTTAAAGTTGATTCGAATGCGACGTCTAGATGGGTCATCAGCTGAATATAGGGTCTTCACCGCGACATGGCTAGGATTCGGAGCCAACAAGGCCCGGTCTCGGTATATTCAAAGTTTGGTGGAAAGCTACGCCGATTCAGTTGACAAAATTCCAGATCCATGCATGCCGAAAGGTCTCCGAAGTTATGCTGGAGGGATTTCAAGTCCTGGAAAATCTACCATCGAGAAGACTCTCGTCGGAACAGGCGCGTTTGATGAGTGTTTGAGGAAAACCTATCCTCTACTTCGTAAAGACGTGCCATGCGACGATCATCCCTGCCTTCTCAATGGCCAGCATGTTCCAGCAATAGATTTTGATATCAATCACTTCATCGGCGTGTCAGAGTACTGGCATACCACCCATGGCGTTTTTGGCAAGGAGCAACAGGCGTACGATCTCGCAAGTTATCAGCAAAAAGTCATCGCTTTCTGTAGCCGCGAGTGGGCTGCAGTGAAGGGCGACATAGTCAAACGGAGGAAAACTACAGAACAAAAGATTCAAGAAGCACAAGAAGCCTGCTTCAAAGCGTCTTGGCTAATAAATATTCTATATGAAGGGATTGGAATCCCTCGGGTTGGTGTGGATCATCCGTCTAGATCCAGTTTCAATACAACACACGACAAGGCAGAAGAAGGAAAGCAGAGCTTCGTTAACCCGTTCCAACCAATTGATACTGTGGAGGGTGTGGAAGTGAGTTGGACGCTGGGAAAGATGGTTCTTTATGCGTCGGGCCAAATATCACCTCACCTCTCATCATTACCCGTTGGGTTTGGAAGCAATGTAGCCCCGAAAACACCTCCTGATTTCGAGCAGGCAGGATCTACGCCTTTGACATTGGACTCTTACGACGATACTGAAGATAGTGGTATTGACGATAACGCCACTCTCGGCAACCAAACCTTGTATCGTATCCTAGGTTTGATGTTTGTGGCTTTATTGATCGTATACTATCTTCAACGGGCTGATCGACGGCGTCGAATACTGACCATCTGGCGGCGATGCCACTCCAGTCGCATATCACGGAGCGGACACAGGTTGACGAACCAAATATTCGGTCGCAGCCCAGCAAATTATGAAAGAATCTTAGAACAAGGCGACGCTACCAGATATGAGCTAGAGGGCTACTCTGAAGATCTCGATGGCTCTGACAGTAGTGACGGATTCCATGCAAATAGATACAACGGGCCAGGGGCCCCTAAAATCGTCCTGGGTGGTGTTGACGAGGGCCAACCACCATCAGTAATGGATAGAACTGGACTAGTTCTTCGTACGGAAAGCAGGGAGCGACTGGCACCGAGTCTCCAAATGTTAAATGCTGGCAGGAGAAGCAGAGCAACTAGCCCGACTCGGTTGAAAGGCCCGCATTGCTTGGGAGAGGAAGCTTAGGATACAGCATGTGGTGTAGAATATTTTCGGCTTCGTGTCACTTAATGGTTCAGTTAGCTGTCAGCGCGTTCAATTCTCTTCTTGGCAACAGCCGGTTCATTGGTGCCTGTTAGACTGATAGTCCCCGCCGAACTCTGTTCGAATCACGTCCATGGGATCAAAGTCATGCAGGGTCACATTCGAAAACGGAGTGAAGGCCCCCGGCGAGGATTGCACAATATTGTCAGCAACTTGAAAAGTTGAGACACTGTAGGCAGTATGGAGGAAAGACATGCTCAATTACTTTACAAAATTTATTCCTGGGGCTTTGCAAGAAAGTTGGGGTCGTTGCGAATTCGACTCTCGAACTTTCGCCACCATTCGTCAAAGGCCCTTAGAGGGACAACCTCCACACCCTCGGGACCTATCGACTTGGTGTAGCTCGCCAGGGAATTATATGCGTTTTGTATTATACGTTGGGCAAGAAGAGTAGTAGGTAGTTGTGACGTGCTGGGGTTCGGCGCCGAGCTGTTTGCTGTCTTGTCAGCTGACAGTTGTTCCAAGCGTTGGCCGATAGACTCTGCTGGCTCAACAGAAACTCCAATGACAACGCCATCATTTTCTGCACTGCCAGAGTTATGGCTAGGGTTCGAACTGATCTTGAACAGTGCGCTTTCTTTCCCGGTCCCGATCCCCCCAAGAAATTTGAAGTTTGGTGTGCCGCCGAGCTCGGCTGCGGTGGCAACATCCTTGGCAGTGGCAAGGTAGATGGCAGCAGCGGTATTCTCGGGAAGATGAACGTTTGGTAGCAAAATTACCATGACATGGGAAAAAGACTTGGTGTTCGGCAGCGTATAGAGAAATGACGTAGGAGAAGGTGTGGATGTAGGGTCAGTCATCAGTTGTTGCCCGGTGGGGATAACTCCAAACATGAGCCCGGACATTGCTGAGTGTTGTGTATATCGGATTATGTTGCCGTTGGGGGGTACCAGGACAGTGCTTTCATTCAAAAGGTTGCGACTTGTTGTCTCGGGTTAGCCAATGTCGAGTCTTGAGGCTGAACGTGATGCTTCTTGCTTGGCAAAAGTACACACACAAAAAAAAAACTAAAAAAAACCCATAATGTGGTGTTTTGGTGGGGTGTGGTATTAACCTGCCTTACCTTATTGCATTGGTCAGAGCGCTTCCGCTGTGACTTCTCTGCCTCTCAACCCTGGGAACGTGGCACTCGCAAGTTAGGGAGAGGAGTGACGTACGGAGGATTGGTGTCAATATTTTACTTACTAGCACAATGTACTTAAAGCAGTGTTAATAATAACATACCAATTAGCATTCGCTGGCTTGGCTCCAGCATAGGTCAGTCAACTGCTCCACCCACATCCGGTGATTGAACGCCAGGGTTCATTTTCCGACCTCACAACGGACGCCCACCTATATCGATTGACTCGATACATCTTTTAGATACTTCGTTCCATCTTTTGTTTGTGCCGACCAAAATGAAGACAAATCTAGACCTGATTTATGATACGGACAAGTAAGACTGCGAAGCACGTCCGCGCCCCCTTTTCTTCATATCCTGCTTTTGAACGGCAGCTAGTCTCTCCGCCTATTGGCGAGACCACCAGACTTTCGAGCTGCTCAAGGGTTGGCGGGGAGAGCTCTGGCCCGTCTATGGACGACGTGGTGCACTTCTTTTCAGCATGGAGCGCGCTGCTATTGGCTTCCTCGGAACGGTGAGATATGGCGCTCACTTGACTGCATACGTGGTCGACCCATCTGCACCACATGGGATCCTGATGTGGGTTCCAAAGCGGGCAGCAGACAGTTCAGCATTTCCTGGCATGCTTGATAACACAGTTGCTGGTGGGCTCAGGGTGAGGTCCCTTTGAATGCATCATTCGTGAGGTGGATGAAGAAGCCAGCCTCGCGAAAGACTTGGTTCGCCGAAATGCACAAGAAATCGGTACGCTTACGTACATAAATGTCACCAATGAAAAGGACGTTGGTCAAGCCGATTTCATTTATCCGGAATGCCACTGAATTATGACCTAAAGCTACCTGCAAAGGTCATTCTGCAACCAAAGGACGGCGAAGTGCAAGAATTTAAGCTCTGTGACGTGAACCAGGTCAAGAGCGACCTGGCTTGTGGCAAGTTCAAAGATAACTGCGCCGCAGTCATGCCGGACTGCTGGACTTCTTTGTTCGCCATGGGATCCTGAAGGAGGATGAGGAGCCGCAACCGAGTACTATCAAGTCACGAATGCATCGTAAACTACCTTTCCCAGGGCCACATCAAAAAGACTGGTCAGGAACATGACGTGGTTGGCGATTGGTAGATCCCTCTTCATCAATTTTCACCTAGGGTCTTCGAACGTTGCTCAAGTTGTTGTAAGAAACCAACCAGGAAGGGATATCAATTTTCGCTGCCGTTGGGCATCTATCGTCAGAGCGGAGTTCCCCTTCTCAAGTAAGTAAGCAAGCCAGGAGCTCACATTGAAAGTCATGTGTGTATCTACGCCATTGGACATATGTCGAATGTCTAGCTACTTTTTGATCAAAAGATAGATGTTGTCGACTCGAAGAGGCGTGAGCTTTTTGACAGGCCCTTGCAATGACATAAGGAGACCTCCAAAGGAGACGTATGCATTGCTAATTATCCAGTCGATGGTTAGCGGTGAATGATGTGGAGAGCAAGAGAGGCTCTCAAAAGCGTCGAAGACGGCTGTGATGATGGCATTTTGACTAAACAGGTAACGAGCCGGAAATGAAACAAGATGCTCAAGTACGTACATGGTATTGCCATCATATGTCTCTTCAAATTTGTAAATTTTGCCATAGCAAACGTAGTCGTACAAGTCTGCCAACGTAGCTGGGGCGTCGCCTCCCTTGCCAACATCTCGCCAACCCTTATCATCCTCCTTGCTTCCGTCTGGCGATAATGTCGTGGATAGGACGACATGGAGGGAATCGGACCTTGCGACAGGGAAGAGCTCCATATTAATATCAAGCACCATCACAGTTTGCGAGTCGGCGGATGTGCATGAAATGCGAGCAACACGATCGTATTTGGATTGATCATAGTCGGTAACCGTAAAGCTTTCCTCAAACAGAGTTGCGTCGCCGCCGCCGCCGGACATGTTGGCGAGAATATGCAGGGGACACAATAACAAATCTCGATAGTAGCTGTTGTCTCGACAAGATTTCTTGGTGTCTGTGTAGAAAAGTCGACCTAGACTGTTATAAGCATATCTTTCAACAGGGGCCAGGTCTTTTCGAATCATCGCATCAGGCCCCACGTACACGCCCTCCAGAATCTAGCACAATTTAGCTGACAAGCCATCAGATTATCGTTCTTTGCAACACCAGAAATTCAAGGCAAATTCTATTTAGTCTATGAGCACTTCTTTTTCCATTTGGTCGTCTGCGGGCGTCCCTCCCTCTGGCTTCTTTCCACCTGCCCTCTCTAATTCGCTCCGAGATCGACAAGGTCTTCCTATTTATTTGTGCTCATCTAGGACAAAAAGGAAGTAAATTTTGTCGCGCGCAGTCAATCAATCGCAGATGTAATGTCGTTCCGCAAACGAAATAGTATCATCCGTGCTTCTGTGCCGTCGTCACCACCGCATATTGACAGGAAAGAACCGCCCTCAGGTACCCGCTCATCACCATTAGATGGTCGCTTGACCACATCAACTGGCACGGCTTCGCTAGATCAGCTGTTAGCCGGTCATGCGGGATTGCCACTGGGAAGTTCTCTGTTAATTGAAGAATGCGGAACAACTGACTTCGGAGGTGTTTTGCTTCGCTACTTTGCCGGAGAAGGTTTAGTTCAGGGCCATCAAGTCCACGTTCTTGGCGTTGAGAACACCTGGCGCAGGGAGCTACCCGGGCTAGTTGAAGCGAAGGAACAGCCGCTTCAGACGCGCGTTGCTCCATCCGCAAATAAAATGAAGATAGCATGGAGGTATGAGACCTTGAGTTCTCAGCCAAGTAAGAAAGGTACTGGCGATACCCAGCTTTCGCAAGTTTGTTGTGACAAAATTAACCACAGAAACCAGTCCTTGACGCACCAGGCGAAGCCGCGCTCTCCAAAGGTCTCAGCACCTTTTGTCATTCTTTTGATCTTTCGCAGAGATTGGAAGCAAACTGTGTGCATGGTCAGCTTCTGACATATCCCGTTCGGGAGGCTGCCAACCCCGTATCCCAATCTATTTTCCCAAATTTTATATGTGACCTTCGGTCGAAATTGGAGACTTCGTCGGCGGTGCATCGAGTCGTTATACCTAGCATCCTTTCTCCTGCTGCCTACCCCGTCACAGCAGTCAAACCTGAGGAGATTCTGCGGTTTTTACACGGTCTGCAGAGTTTGCTGCGGCAGTTCCCGTCGCAGCTCACTGCACTGGTTTCGCTACCTACACCCCTTCATCCACGACGTTTCGGACTTTGCAAGTGGATGGAGCTGTTGTTTGACGGGGTTGTCGAACTTGTACCTTTGAAACAGCCAACACACGTGAAAGAGATGAATCCGGAGGGAAGCAAAGCTCAAGGATGGGTCCGAGTTCATAAATTGCCGATATTTCACGAAAAAGGCGGCGGAATGGAAGGGTGCTGGAGGAGAGAAGACATGTCATTCTGGCTCAGCGCTTCACAAGGACTGGTTATAATGCCTTTCAGCCTACCTCCTGTTGGCCTTGACGAAGAACCGAGGTCAATGACAGACTTGGAACAGTCCAAAGTGCAAGACCTGGATTTCTGAGGCTGGGCTTGGTACCTAGACTGCCCCGGTTGACGCATAAGCTGTCCAATTGCATTATGCGATCCGAGCCTCGTTTATTCGTACTGACCCACGCAGCCATCCATGCCCGAAATATTTCAAAGGAAAATAGAATGGTTGCACTTCTCTTGTGCATTCTGCTTATTCCCCTATTGCGCCAATACAACGCACCATGGTATGTATGATACACCTCCCTGTCCCCGTCCTACCTCCGGCGACCCAAATTTGCATCATGATTATACATTTGAATATCTGTCAATCCACTGAGATCCTGTGACGACACATTAAATATTACGAAGACGACTTATGATTCTCCAATGCGCTTCACTGTTAACCCCCGCACCCGACAATTTTTTGGACAGTTGGAGTCTGTAAGCTAACCTAAACATGGTGATTCCAGACTATGATGTCGACAATTGAACATTCGGAGATTAACCTCTTCGAGGTCAGGATTTCAAAGATAGCTGGACGATATCTAGTATTCGACCCTGACGCACTCGCTGTCCTCAGAAGACGAGAAAATACTACTGGTACTTTGGTTGGCACAACACCACAGCAACCAACCCAAAATCTTTTTCTGGGATTACCTGTGGAACTGCGACCTGAGGAAGCATATGCCCTTGCGCGAAAAGGATCAGCACACATCGTAGACGATGTGGCTGCCCACGGCGTTGCCTTGAGCTCTTCTAACACCGAAGCTCGGTCGATGTATATAGACCATCTGCGGCAGAGCAAGCTGATCGCGCAACACGCGTTAGCGGAACGTGCTGCCTTACGAGCAGCCCCAGTAACTGCTTATCAGAGTCAAAACGAAGCTGGCGTCAGATGCCCACTTAGCAATGATAATAACAGCTATAGTTTAGCCAATGATATCATCGCTTGTCCTGACGACAACCGCCACATCAGTACCGTAGGACTTTTAGCCTTAACTCCTGTATCAAGCAGCTTTCTGCTACTATGGAATGCGTTGAGATTGTCCAACATGCAGCTGGATCCTGTGGCGGCGCTGTGTGGTTTTCTTCTGGGGAGAGGTAATTATATGACGCCCGGGTTAAGGTTTGGTGCTCAGTATAGTGTATATCCTGGTGATCCGCTGCGTTTCCACGCACATTTCATGGCAAATGAGTACGGATGGGACGAACAAATAGCCGTTTTGGACATTGTTGGAGGCGGACGCCTGGCAACAGCCGTGAAGAAGGCCTTTTTGCTGGGCGGACAACAGCCGGCCCGTAACTCGCTCCCGAGTTCAGTCCGTACATATAGCGTCGAATGGGCGGCCATGTAATAATTAAATTGACGTACTTGGACTAAATTAGACAGTCGTCGCGCATTTTCGATGAAGGTAGAATTAATACGACTACACCATACATTGATAACCCGTGACCAATAGTTGCGTTTGGAGCTGTACGGCTATCCTGTGGCCAAGTGAGGATGCCGCTATGGTACAAAAATTCGGCTGAAGCTCATCACATCTCTTCGGCAGCATACGCATTTATCAAAGTTGTTCATTGCCAGTGACACACGACAGTCATCGCAGAGGCTAAAACAGCGACAAGGCCAAACGATGATTGTTCGTACGGAACTCTGACAAACAACGCACGGCAAATTGGCTGCTTCCTCAGTTGCAGAATCAGTGCTCTGAACTGTGTCGGTGTCGTGGGAGTTCAATTTATTTTGGTTGCGACGTGAGAGGAGAACTTGCTCCAAGAGATGTTCCTCATCTTCGGGGCTCAATTTCATATTGCGACTACCCGTACGGTTGTAACCACCGTTAGCAGTCATTCCGGGCAGTAGAAGGACACGGTTCCGCCGAAGATGCTTCTGGCGCCTAAACATTGACCTCGTCATTACTGTATCGTACTGCAGGTGTGCAGAAAGTGTGTGCGCTTCTTCTTGTTCTTCCGTGGTCTCTGGACTTAAGAGTCGTGCTAGGTTACTTGCGTCTAGGATTGCATCCACAGGCGGCGTAGTTTCCAATCCTCGTGTCGGGGATTGACCTGAGGGTAATTCTGGGTCATGTTCTTCCAATTCGCAGCCGTTGTCTGATCCTTCTTCATCGACTGTCGTTGTCGGCACCGATATGGCGGAGGTTGTGTCCCAGCTGTCATCATCTTCGGGCTTGTATTCACCACTTTCATCATTTGCTCCCCACCAACCTCCATTTAACCAATATTTGTACAAGTCTGCGTCGAGGCTGTCTTCATCCTGAAACGCATTGACCCGCCTGAATTCAGCCTCGACATCAATGCCTTCCATTCGAGGAACGGATCTTTCACTGGTGACCAAACGTCCGGAAGCACCCGAACTGATGTCGTGCCCCCTTTGGGACACCCGATCCCTGTCACCCGTGCTAAGCTTCTGGCGTCGCGCCAGCCAAAGGAGCCAAGCCGGTTGGCTTCTTACTCGAATCCTTCCCAATCCCCAAAGTGCCGTTAGGGCAGTTGTGCGGATTATCAACTTGCTAGTGGTCAGCAAAAATTCCACTGCCATGAACCACCTTGAACTTCTTTCAGTCGCCCCAGTGCCTGTCCGAATGGTCCTATCACTTCGCCCTCTAGATATTCTCTGAGCGGCGCGTTCTCTGGCGAATCCGCTTGTCGCAGCCATGGTACAGTCTTTTACTGGAACGAGACCTATGGTGCCAATCTGATCAAAGTGAGAATTAGACATTCCGATTCCCACTGCCTGCCTTTGCAGCTCCGCTACCTCCCGGAATCGCGCTTCTTCTAGCCATGTGCGGTGTTGAAGAGTGATACCACGGTCCTCATTGAGATAAACAGCTTCACTCGCCAAGCTGATGGCAGCAAACCCGGTCCGAAGAAGCGCTGTATAGAAATCCATTTCTCTCGTTATGCGAATCTCGGAGAGAGAGATGTTTGCTTGCATGTTTTCATGGGCCTGTGCTAATCTTTGACGTAGGGACGCTGAAGAACGGTCACTGGTAGACAACGGTGGAGCTAGAGCAGACAGGACGAGGGCTAGTCCGTATATTAGCAAGCAGACCGCAATGCCTGACAGTACTAGAATATGAGGAACAAATCCAATGATGCACACAGTTGGAAACCTTAATATGCTTTGTGCCGAAGGATTTCCTAGTTCAAATTCAAAGGCGCTCCAGACGATTGTGCCCATGAAGCATAGGCCCCAAAACCCTGTATTTGCCAGTCTGTATTTTGATTGCGAATCAAATACTCCTAAAATGTGACTGGATAGATGGGTCATGGACGAGAGAAAGGCAATGAATAAGACCTCGGGAGTTGTGTTCACCTGGCTGAGAAGCGCGGACCGCGTCAGGGAAGTTGATGCTGATAAACCAGACACTAGCTGGTTGGGATTCTGATGGCTCCGAGGCGATGAACCCCAGCCAAGCTGATTATTGACCGCCGCATCTGCCTCTGCAAAGGCGAGTGATTGCTCAAACAGCGTCATTCCAGTTTCCGCTGATAGCGGACGACCTTGAACAGCACATGATAGCGTCTCAATAAAGTGACTTAGACACAGGACACCAAATAGGGGCCATAGCAGATTCAAAGATCCGTGAAGGTTTGGGGCATCTTGGAAACCGGCCTTGGGGACCATGCCAGCCGCCTCACAGGATTCTTTATCACTGACGCCAAGAAGTATGCTAGAGCTCAACACATTGAGGAATGCACTCGGATGTGCAAACGCCAAGTCGGCCGTTTTGTCTGTATTCCCCCACCGCAGTTGATTGAACATTGGTGATGTTTGGCATTGAATGGACCGCAGAAGATGAAGCGATTGCCAAGAAAGAAGGAGGATTGGCAGAATCCTGAGAAGCAGCCTAGTATGCCAATAGAACTGCAATCGCCTCCTGGTAGCTGCAAATATGTGCGTACGATTGAGGA
The DNA here is from genome assembly GCF_000804445.1 of Metarhizium album ARSEF 1941. Lineage (NCBI taxonomy): Eukaryota > Fungi > Ascomycota > Sordariomycetes > Hypocreales > Clavicipitaceae > Metarhizium > Metarhizium album. The sequence goes on along the minus strand of NW_024467579.1, from coordinate 900,474 downwards.
TTATAGCCATGGCGATAGTGGACACGGCCCACTTGCTGGTGATGTAACCAAATACGCTACCCAGGCCCCGCGCGCTATCAAGAGACAGACGTGTAGCTTGCGTATCTGCATTTGTATCTCCAATGGAGGGACCAATCTTCGCTGCTGATGGGGAACCAATATCAGGTTCCAGCAAGTTGTGCAAGTGCAGGTCTGAGGATATGGCGCCAGTTGATGGCGATGTCAGCTGTCTCGATGAACCATCAGCAGTGTTTGACAAGGCTATGTAGGATCCAAGTTTCATGAAAATCCGCGGACCAGCCCAGAAAAGATCTTCTAGAAACGCCGCATTTCGCGTCACGTTGATGGCCCAGGCGGTGATGTTGTGCCAACTTGAACCAGCAGCGGTCTGGAGATTCGTGAAAGGTTGGCCAATGTGAGAAGCAAAGTCATTTGTAGTGTGAGGCTGTTGGTCCATGGCACGTCCAATAGCCACTGAGTGGTACCGGGGGATCTCGCCCAAATCTCGTCCCTGGTGTTCACAAAACTTGGTAGAAATTAGCTCGCTGCGAGATGTGATGATGACGGTGTGGTTGTGAAATTATTGCGATACCTGATAGCACGGCAAGCTCAGACGCGCTGCGGTAAGGTAATAGCAATGTAACGAAAGTTCACTATTGATTCATTCGCTTTCGTCCAATAAGGGATGCAAACACTCCTGGTGGTTGTAGTAGCGATTGCTCACCCAGCAGGAGGTGAAGCTGGAAGATGTCGGAGGTCGGGATGCGTGCGTACCTATTACTTTAACTTGTCGAAGGCACGCACTTGCGAAACCCACTTTTTAGGTGGACCCAAAGACCGAAGCCGTTGAGTGGGACTACGGGGACAACTACTATCAGGTACTTAACTACTCCGTACATGTCACACTAAAAATTGGACGTGGCCCACGTCACACTTTTGTGTGTGGTAGACCACCTTATATGCTATGCGACAACTACCTAGGTAACTACATGCAGTACTTCAACGTATGGACGCACTCTCTGGCTGGCTACCTGTGTACTTACCTACCTAGGTAAGTACTTAAGTAGGTACTTAGGAACATATCCCGCCGGTTTTAAGTTGGCAAGGAACCTAAGTAGGTAATCAGCCAGCTGACAATTTACCCCAAGGGTTGAATCAGTGAGTCCTAGCAACACCGTACAATAGTGTACAGACGACTAGGTCAACAATGTTGCCTGTATCATACCCGGTCGCTTGGATAAATGATTGTTATAACTTCGTATGGTCGCCCGCCAGCTCTGATATCAAAACATGGATCGGAGAACCAAGGGCACATGCCACTGCGCCAACCACCATATGTGTACCACGCTGCCATGGCTCATCACCAATTGATTATGCCAACAGACAAAACATATGCATCTGCGGCTATTCCACTCATCCTATACAAAAGCACCGTTCCAATTTTGCATATAGTCTTCCCCATTGTCGAAAATTGGTGTTTCTCACGGCCTGCCGATGGCCTGACAGGCAACGAGGACACGGCCACAAATGAGAAGCTTCCACTTAAGCTAACAGAGCTGCTTCATTAAGAGACAGTGATATTGCTTTTCCTGCTCCCTTACTTGCAAGAACTGCCCGGCCAACCAGGGACCGATATGTCGCAAGCTCAGAAGCGCACATAGATCCCTTGTACCAGAGATTCGTAATTTCGTTTCGAACTGGCAAATATGCCACACAACAGGCAGCTAGAATAGTCTTGTGCTCGGAAAAAACGGGGTCCGAGACTAATTCTTGCTCTTTCTCGACGCCGTCGTCCATTACAAGTGCAGCTACTCCCCCGGCGGCGACATCAACGCAGTCGATTCCAGAATCAGCAATTGCAGCAGAAGCAACAGTGATGCATCCGCCTAGTATTGACATGGTGTTCCACTCTTCAAGACCTTCATCAACAGTTGTCTGGCGGTTCATGTCGCCTTCCACAATAGTTACAATCACCTCAACACCACTTTTTGGCCAGCGGTCCGCAATAACGGCTCCGCGCAAGGCAGTCTCCAAATGGATACTCAAGTCCCGCTCACTGGGATCTCTGAGATAGCCTTTGCGCTGCCGTGTAGCAAAAGGTGCATACTTGACATGTGTTGATATAACCATATGCGGCGAGAAAGGTGCTGATCGAGGAAGGGATCGAGGTCCATGCACGGTGCATGTAAACTTCATGCCAAATCCACTTCCAGAGTTTTGATCTATTTCCAAGTAGGCTGAGCCCGATGCTGAGGGTGTCACACCAGTCTTCAGGTCTGCACCACAGTTAGCCACGCCTGAACAAAAGCGAGATATGGGAGTCTGCCTTACAAAATGGTCTGATCTCATTGATGTTCCTAGTGCGAACTGGTTCAATGATGAAGTCTTCATCATAGACAGGTGGATTGGTCGGACCCCCTGGCCCATTAATTCGCCGCCGGTCAGACATTGCTTGATAAGATGCTTGCTTTCTGCCCAGTCTTAACGTTTACAAGAGCTTTCTTGACGGCGCGAAAAGCATCTTTTTACTATGCAACTAATGGGGCGTGATATGAAGTTAGTGGTGGGACTGCCTCCACTTCTCGTCGCTTTAAGAATACGTAGCCCCTTTTCTCGCGGGTATTAACAACCCCCAACTTGGCCTTTTTTTTTTTCTAGCAATAATCATCCTCTCCTCCTTTCTCTCTTCCACCTCACATACATAGCTTCACTTAGGTGCTAAACCTTCGATACGTGACTGACTTCGAAAGGCCCCGAAGGGTTAAATTCTCACAGGATGGCAAACTTAATCATGTGTTTGTTGCCTTGCAACCGATCATGAAAACTGGTGAGTGATTCTGCCCTTCGTTTGCCCCCCCAGCTCGATATCTACTTCGACCACCACCCTCTGTCCACGCTGAGCCCACATGAAGATATTACACACCACTGTTCCCGCGACTCCTGAGCGATTGAACAAACATGCACTACCATCTGATAAAGTGTACCGCCAAACACTGAGTGTCAGGATGCACCTACCCGAAATACTTGCTAAAACCAAAAACATCCGCAGAAGCGCCAAAGCGATCACCTCCCATTACTACCCCAGAAACGTTATGTTACCAGGTAAGTAAATTGAGTGCTGTCACTACCAACCCCCCTACCCTTCTAACATGATGAGACACATTTTCATCCAGTTCTGCTACTGAAATGAAGTGATGAATCCTAAAATACCATAATATGACCTCTGATGTCCACTCCCATCGAGTTTTGACACGTGCACGCTTTACTGATGCTATATAATGAATATCATGACTAACTTGTGCGGGAAGTGGCAGGGAATTTCCCCTGTTATCTTCAGACTTGTGTAGGCTGGCACTCAACAGATCCGATTCGCATAACAAGCTATATGTTGCGCCGTCTAGGAGGTCGAGGTAATCTTCCCCACCATACTCTGGTTTTCCGCTTTCTGTGAGACTGCGCGCATGAGCAGATGATGACACAAGTTCTATCCATTCAACTACTTCGTCTTTACCGAGTTATTCTCCCGCACTTGAGTCTCCCTGCATGGGTCGTTATGAGAGTTGTGGAGTTGCCGCTCAGGCGTCATTTGACTTCAGCGCCCTTCCTTGCTCGTGGTTCGTTTTGGTTCACTTGTATGGACGGGCCGGTAGAAGACGACTGAGTAAACTGGCTTGTCTGACAGATCTTCTCAATAACTGCTGTATATATCACGAACGTCCTGTCAGAAGTTGCCGACTAATAACTCCATAGTGGTCATCTAATTAAGCGGACTATATCGCTGAGTCAAAGTTCCGGTACATTCTGCTACGGCATTGTTAAAGTAAGTGTCGTCGAACTTCAGTTGACGGTTCAAGCTGTGTGATATTATCTCGACAGAGGCCTTGTGGCTGAGTATTCCTTGGTTTAAGACAGGAGGGTCAGTTTAATATCCTGTTGTAGTCGAAGCAGGGTGGCTCCATCGGACGGTGAACCAACAGGCTCGCTTGTTGCCTGTGGACAGAGTGATCATGCTTAGTCCAATGCGTCTAGCAAAGATTGTAGCGACCAACTAAAAGAAACATCACTCACAGTTTTATCAATGAACAGCGACAAGAAATGCCAATTGCCATTGTCCGTTAGTCTCAACCCTGACCAGAAGCGTAGTTTTGGGGGTTCAGAAGGATTGCCTGGATTCAGGCAATTGTGTTTAAATAGTTATAGCTCGTTTTAGCCCACAGCTATTCTCACGAAAAAATAGCTGATTGAAGTATCCCAGCCTCCGAAGAATTAACTCTCACTACCTGCACATTTATTGGTGAGACTGGAAAGTCTGGAGGACTAAGTAACCTGCTTAATGTCCATCGCATGTGACCTGAAAGTCAAAACGAGCGTCTTCGAATTGGAGACATGGAAGGGTCGCTCGACTAACAGCATGTACCCACTCCAAAGCCTGCCAAGCGTCTTTTTACGCTCTGGCAACACACCCTAGCGAAGTACCTAAGTACCTAGGTAGTTACTTACTTACTTAGAAACTTAGGGGCTCAGTTTGGAAGAAGCCTGTCATCTTTCGCCTTTCAAATCGCTGGTTGCAAGCCTTCTTATCATTCGCGCAGATTATTTACGTCGCCTGCCTCCAAACCAATACCCTGGAATTGAATCGAATTATCTTTCCCTCTTAACACAGGTGATAATTTCGCTTCTCTCGGTCACTGCTTCTGCGCGGCCTAGGAAGAGGCAGTGCGGCTCCAAATTGCTCTGCCGCATATTTGTCATCTTATGTCTTCCTCTCTGTCAACAAAATGATGCCACGGCGTCAAGCAAGCGGATTCTCCAATGGATATCCCAGAGGAAACACCTTTGAAATATCCCCACATAGGTAATTGCTTGATGACCGCAAACTTCCATATATTCTCCCAACTAATTGCAACCTTCTGCTTAGCTTTCGGCCTCGTACTTCGGCACCAGGGAATCGACAGCAAAGGAAATTGTTCATTCGAGTTGGCCTCGCAGTTCTTGTACTGCTTTTCGTTAGTGTTTGGTTATGGCCCTCTAATCCAATACTCTCCGTGGTATCTCTAGGCTTATTATCTGCGACGAACGATCTCGAGCTCGAAACAGTCCGATACTATGACCTCAGCAATGTGCAAGGTACTGCTCGTGGCTGGGAACGAGAAGAACGAATACTCTTGTGCGTTCCTTTGCGTGATGCAGAGGCGCACCTGGCAATGTTTTTTTCACATTTACGAAATTTCACGTATCCTCATCATTTGATTGATCTAGCTTTCTTGGTGTCCGACTCTAAAGATCGTACACTGCAAGTGCTTACCGACAATTTGGAACGAATACAGGCCGATCCCGATCCTAAACAGCCGTATGGAGAGGTGTCCATTATCGAGAAAGATTTTGGTCAGAAAGTCAACCAAGATGTTGAAAGCCGACACGGATTCGCGGCCCAAGCCAGTCGACGAAAGTTAATGGCTCAGGCCAGAAATTGGCTTCTCAGTGCGGCTTTACGGCCTTACCATTCTTGGGTTTACTGGCGAGATGTAGATGTAGAGACAGCCCCATTTACCATACTTGAGGATCTTATGCGTCATAATAAAGACGTCATTGTGCCAAGTAAGCAACACGTCAAACTCTTTTTTCTTTCATCTTCTATTTTTAATCTGGGTATCTGACCAACTCTGTGTCTGTTAGATGTCTGGCGACCCTTGCCAGATTGGCTCGGCGGCGAACAACCATACGATTTGAACTCTTGGCAGGAGTCCGAGACTGCATTAGCACTAGCCGACACGTTGGATGAGGATGCTGTGATTGTGGAGGGCTATGCTGAATACGCCACCTGGCGACCTCACTTGGCATATCTACGTGATCCCTATGGCGACCCAGATATGGAAATGGAGATCGATGGCGTTGGCGGTGTCAGTATTTTAGCCAAAGCAAAAGTCTTTCGAACTGGTGTTCACTTCCCAGCGTTCAGCTTCCAAAAGCATGCTGAAACAGAGGGCTTTGGAAAGGTCTGCTTTGCTCCCTCCTTCTCTTTTGTGACGTATGTTGACATCAGTTTGAGATAGATGGCCAAAAAAATGCAGTACTCCGTGGTAGGGCTGCCGCATTATGTGATTTGGCATCTTTATGAACCTAGCGTAGATGATATACGTCATATGGAGGTAAGTAGCTGAATAGTTAAGTGCTGGTCGACAAGTTCTAATTTTTGCAATAGGAGATGGAGCAAGAGCGGATTGCTCGCGAGAAAGCGGAGCAGGAGAAAAAATTGAAGGAGCAGAAATTGAAGGAGGAATTTGGTGATGCAACTAGCCAGTGGGAGAAGGATAAGCAAGAAATGAGAGAGCAAGAGCAGCAGTCAAAGCGGCCGGGCGTAGGCGGCGCTTCTGAAGCACATAGAGGTGAAGCTGCAAACGCTATAAAAGACACCTAAGTCACTCTTTTAGATGTATTATAATGATCATTTTTATCAAGTTGAGATGCGGATAAAGGCTTTGTACCACAGTGCCCCAGTCTTATCAGGTTGATATAATCTATTGGCATTGTGTAGGGAACGTATACGTCAAGGAAGCAGCGGAATGATCATATGCGATGCGGCGCTCGCTCCAATTCTCATCCAAGTGGAAGTGCTGCGAATGGCAGAGCCTGCAGGTGTACTGCCCGTATTCCAAACGCAGGATACCTTAGGTACTTAAGTAAGTACTTAGTACTTACTTAAGTACCGTGGTGCGCTGAGGGAGGACTGTCCCCAACTTAGAACTTCATCTGCTGTTGCCAGACGGCCTAGACTTTTGACCAGCTCATGACAATTTTTGGTCTGTCTTGGGATTAAGTAGCTACACATTCAGCCCCTGTTTTTGAGGTAGCAGAGCTATCACGAAATAGGAGAAAAACTTTGTTACAGGAAAATGAGAATTATGTACGATATACTAGTAGAGAAGCCTGGTGAGCTGTCTTATTACAGCCGTAGGTGCGCATACTTGGTCGCGCCTGGCCCCACTAATGGCGGGCGGGTGGAAAGGAAGAACAAAAGAAGATCCATTTGTTGAATGTCGTCTGATACTATCCTACGCATCAGTCACATCTTTTATCTTTCTATACATGCTTCAAGTATAAACGATACGCGCACCCCACAGCAGCCCAGAAGCAGAGCGCGCACAAGGCTGAAATGTTTGTTGGGACGAAAAGGTGGGGTGGTTGGCTATTGGAGGGTCAGACTGGACAAGTGTACCAAGAGTTTCCAGGGGACGGACGGTTTCTCCAGCCTTGGGAGCTCCAATAACATCTTCATCCTATTGTAACGAGGCGACCTAGCCAAATTACCTAGGCCTGTCATAAGAGACTTTCGCCACGACAACGCAAACAACATCGAACCAAGTCGAACAAGCAAGCAAGCTGTTAACATCGAACCTGTTCACATGTATCGCCGCCGTTAGGAACTCCACATATCGACGTACGAGGACGTAGGTCAATATTGAGCCTCTCAGAAGAGCACCCGCAAAGTTCTGAAACTAGACGCATTCGATACGATGAGTCACGATGATGCCCAATTGCCTGGTACAATGGATGGGCAATCCACCCCTGAACTACCAAATTCGCCGTTGCTGAACTACGATGCTCCGCGGATGCAGTATCGCAACCGACCTGTGTCCGTGGCCGTTGACCCCATTTCGCTGGTCATATCCGAGTGTATATCAATAACTTCTGCAGTCCAAAAGTATGCCAGATCGCCGCATTCTTCTGTATCAGCAATTCTCGGCGGCAACCCGAATTTAATACAGCTTGGCACTGCCGGCCCTGTATTGAAGACCCGACAAAATAGATTGGCTGCAGGCACTGGAGATGCTGAAAACGCTGGAGACGGAGCATCTGCGAGCAACCGATGGGGCTTGCGTGGCCAGAAGGGAAAGAGCCTGCAAGATAATCCAATGATTGCAGCCTTTGGCAGGCTTCGACACGAGATTACGGCAGTCAAAGGTTTGGCCAACAACGGCAAAAAAATGCAGACACTCATTAACTCATTTGTCAGATGTTCGTACGTTTGATGCACCGTCGTTACTGGCGCCTTTTCTTCTTGTCATCCAAGCCAAAGGAACGGCCGCGCCTGTTACGATTCTGGCACTTGGAGCCTTAAGAAAATTCTTGGCATATGGTTTTGTTTGTTCTGAATCGCCCAGATTCGCACTTGCTATGCAGTCTCTATCCGCAGCTGTTACACATTGTCAATTCGACATTAGTGATTCAGCCCAAGGTGAAGTGGTTCTTCTTATGATTCTTAATCTTATGGAAGACATGATGTCCGGTCCTGGTGGTCACATTTTAAGCGATGAAAGTGTCTGCGACATGATGGGTCGTGGTCTCGCGATTTGCTCCCAGCCAAGGTTCTCAGCAGTGCTGCGCAGAACTGCTGAGGCTGCTATGGTTCGCATGTGTCAAATTATATTTGAAGATATCAAGCATCTCGAGCTCGAACCTGGCGACGAGAATGACGGGCTTGAGCAGCGTGTGCAGGAGGACTTGGCCCACTTAAGAATGGAAGAGCCCAGACAGTCTGAGAGTGAAGGAAACGCCTCAAAGCCTAAGGATTCGAACGCGCCTGAGACAGATGCACCACTTGATGATGGAGGAGAAGAGGACAGGGCGTCTTCATCTCAGAGCTTCAAGGACGTTTCGAGTGCGCAAACTGAAGACACGGAATCTATGGACCTCAAACCCTATTCTTTTCCATCTGTCCGAGAACTCTTCCGGGTTCTTGTTCACTTCCTTGATCCGAATGATCGTCAACACACAGACACAATGAGGGTGATGGCAATGCGAATTCTGCACGTGGCCTTGGAAGTTTCAGGGCCGTTTATTGCCCGGCACCCGGCACTAGCAACGATCGCAGAAGATCGTTTGTGCTGCTATCTCTTTCAACTTGTCAGATCTGACAACATGTCTGTCCTACAGGAGTCCTTGATTGTCACAGGTACACTGCTGGCTACATGTAGAGGGGTGCTGAAGTTGCAACAAGAACTATACTTGTCCTACTTGGTTGCATGCTTGCACCCTACAGTCCATATTCCGCGGGAGCCAGGCATTGATCCTTCCCTATACGTCGGGATACCAGAGACACCAAAGCTTGTCAAGCCTCCACCCTCACAAGCGGGCAGCGGCCGCGCTACTCCAGTTTCTGTGAAAGATAGACAAAAGCTTGGCTTAGAAGGCGGCGCCCGCAAGCCTGACGCAAGGCAAGCGATGGTAGAGACCATAGGTGTTCTGTGCCGGATGCCAACATTCGTTGCCGAACTGTTTGTGAATTATGACTGCGATGTGGATAGAGCGGACCTGTGCGAAGATATTATCGGTTTACTCTCGCGAAATGCGCTGCCTGATTCAGCAACATGGAGCACAACTAGTGTACCGCCACTGTGCCTTGACGCTCTGCTTCGTTACATTCAGTTCTTGGCTGAGAGGCTAGAAGAAGACCCTATCGTCGAAGGGCTTCCACAGCCATCTCATCTTCGGGAGCAAAGACGAAAGAAAAAGATTATTGTCAAAGGAACTAGCAAGTTCAATGAGAAACCAAAGTTAGGACTCGGTTATTTGGAGGCTCAGGAAATTATATCTGATGCCAATAATCCTGCCGAGGTAGCGAAATTTCTCAAGGAAACTTCACGGGTTTCCAAATCGGTATTAGGTGACTATCTTTCCAAAAGGGGTAATGAGGCGATCTTAAAAGCGTTTCTAGACCTCTTCGACTTTTCTGGTAAGAGAGTAGATGAGGCATTGAGAGTTCTTCTGGAAACATTTAGGCTACCAGGCGAAGCACCACTTATAGCGGCGATCGTTGAATGCTTTTCAGAGAAGTATTGCGCGGACGACACACCAAAGGATGTAGCCAACAAAGACGCCGTCTTCATATTGACTTACGCAATAATCATCCTGAATACCGACCAGCACAATCCGAATCTTAAATCCGCCAAGAGGATGACCTTTGAAGACTTTTCGAGAAATCTTCGTGGTACAAATGATGGAAAAGACTTTGCTGTAGAGTTTCTTCAAGCAATTTTCGACTCTATCAAGTCTAATGAAATCATCTTGCCAGACGAGCACGATAACAAGCATGCTTTCGACTATGCATGGAGAGAACTCTTACTGAAAACTGAAACAGCGGGGAACCTGGTTATATGCAATACGAACATATACGATGCTGATATGTTTGACGCTACATGGAGGCCGATCGTTTCAACGTTGTCATATGTTTTCATGTCTGCGACTGATGATGCGGTCTTCGCTAGAATCGTCACTGGCTTCGATGAATGTGCCCGTATCGCAGCCAAATACAAAAACTCTGATGCGCTAGATCAAATCATCTACTGCCTCAGCCACATGAGTACTCTTGCCACGGCTAGCACTTTCAATACGTCTTTGAACACAGAGATTGACGTTGGGGATGGAAGTGTCATGGTCAGTGAGTTAGCCGTCAAGCTGGGCAGGGATTTCCGTGCACAACTAGCCACACTCGTTTTGTTTCGTGTGATCACTGGGAATGAGGCTCTAGTTCATCAAGGATGGAAACAAGTAAGTTTTTCATTGGCAATGAAATGCAATCAGATGCATCGGACTAACGTGATGAAGGTTGTACAAATTTGGGTGAATCTTTTTGTCAACTCATTAATACCATCATTCGCCATCGCCAGTAAATTCTCGCTGACGATACAAGGGATTCCTCTGCAAATGCCGTCCCAGATTATAGACCGAGCTACGCGAACCGCTGAGACTGGATTCTTCAGCGCTTTCACTTCTTACATATCCAGCTATGCAGCTGACGACCCTCCAGAACCGTCAGAAGAAGAACTAGAGAGTACATTATGTACTGTCGATTGCATCAAGTCATGCAATATGGAGCAAATTTTCCACAATATATCGTAAGTTGCTATGTTCTCTTGACATCTACATGTGTTCTGACATGGGCAGCAATCTCTCTGCTCCTATCGCTACAGAACTAGTGGAGGCGCTTCTTGAACAGATTCCCGAGATTGATCAGGCGGCGGTCATCACAGTCAAACCAGATTCCATCCCACCTGTGTCAGCAAATACTCAAACTCGAGCTGCTACGCAGCCGACATATGATCCTAGTGTGGCCTACATCTTGGAATTTTGTACAATATTGGCCATTCAAACCGACGAATTCATTGAGTTCATGGGCAAAACAGTGTTCGATGTGGTGCTGGGGCTGCTTCGGGATCCGACACAGTGGCACTTTATTACCTTGTCCCGGGCAGTTTTTCACGCCTTGTCTATTCTCAAGAGCAGTTATGTATGTTCCTCCGTTATCCCAGTCTGTAGTTCCTTTGCTAAAACCTTAGTTCAGGATCACGACTTTGTCAAAGTGCACTCATTGCTACATACGATCGCGAATTTGCCACAGCAAGTCATAGCAAAGTCTTCCGACACAACATTGAGGGGGCTTGCCACTTGTACGGAAGAACCCGGACCACTCCGAAGCGAAATTATGAAGTCTCCTGATTTTTGGGCCATTCTAGGCGTGTTAGCAGGGAATCCAGACGGTGCTGCGTCTGTATTTGCAATCCTGGAGAATGGTGCAACTGGGAACCCGCCGGCTATTGCTGCAGACAATTACGAAGCTGCTATCGCTCTTTTGAACTTCTTTGCATCTGCTGCAGCTCCTGCTGAGCCGTCAGAATTGAATTTAGAACAGAATCAGCGCAGAGCATTGAGGCCTTTCCAACCGTGAGCCTACCGCCTCCCATTACTGGGTCATTTTTTTGTATTGTCATCCTAACCTAATAATAGTGATAAAGAAAGTGTCGAAAGGGGATGCAAGGCAATTATTGCTTTGCAACGCATGGCTGCCCGTGTCCCACACTTGATGCAGCAATCGCGTCTCGAGACGAATGAGGGTAAGCCCCGAAGCCTATATATGTGATCATGCGTATACGGTGCACTAACTAACAATGTGCCAGCGTGGTCAGCGTATTGGCTTCCAATTTTCCAAACACTAACAACACAGTGTACCAATCCATGCAGAGACATCCGGCAACTCGCATTCTCTACCATGCAACGCTTGCTTCTGTCTCCGGAGGTAACGCTTACAGACGCAAAAGAATGGACGGCCATTTTCAGCAGGGTGTTGTTCCCCTTGATACAGCGACTGCTCAAGCCAGAAGTCTTTTCCTCGGACAGAGACGGTATGAGTGAGATGCGAGTGCAGTGCGCATCACTTCTGTGCAAAGTCTTTTTGCAATATCTAGTACTGCTTTCCGGATGGGATGGTATGCTAGACCTGTGGGTTAAAATTATTGAAATAATGGATCGTCTTATGAACAGTGGTCAAGGAGACAGTTTGGTGCGCTCATTACTCATCCGTTCATTCCGCTTAGATCGTACCAGTGCTAATGAGTTTCATAGGAGGAAGCAGTAAGAGAGAATTTGAAGAATGTCGTACTTTTCATGGCGAGTAGTGGGTATCTTGATCCCCAATCAGGAGACGCATCTAAGCAGGCGCTTTGGAGCGAGACGTGGAAGCGGGTTGATCGATTTCTGCCAGAGTTGCGGAGTGACCTTGCCTCGGAAGACATTGGAACCAAGTCCAGCACAGATAAGGTCCAAATGGAGAAACCAGAGGAAACCACGAGGCAAGCTGGCGAAACTGCTGATGGTCCAGGCGACGGCGATGTGACGAAGGCAGATGATAAATAGCATTCCACAAATCCCTGAGCCGCCAAAATCATGCGGAGCTATTGTAACTTTAGACTAGATGAAGACGCTCAGCCGGCCTATTAGGTAAGACTGGTGGTCACTCAGCAAAGCCACAAGACCCTATCTGGCCTTCGGCAGTTCATTATTTTCTACTACTCACCGTAACATGCCAGCAAGGAAATGAACCCAGCTAGTTATAGTCACCTGTCGCTACATATCAGTTACAATACAACGAGAAACAGATACACAAATCGCTATCATATTGTCTATTAATCCCTTTTAACATGGCCCGTCAGGTCACTTAATATGTCATGAAGAAGTCAAAAGTAAAAATAGAAAATGCGATGTTATTCATATAGGAGGCGGAAAGTGTGTTCTTACATCAGCTACGATGTATGACTTGTCGGCTGCTCTGATAAGCGGGTACCTAAGTACCTAGGTACTACTTATTACAGTAACCGAAACTGCCATAGCTTGAACATGCCCCTCTCGCCCTCCCACCACCAGTAGTCTCTAACTGAAGCTGAAATCCGTCGAACATCTCTTGCGCCAAGTTGCATTTTTCAACACGCTACTTAACGCAACCGCAATTGCACGATCAGAACGTACACATCAGGAAGATGAGCTGTCAAGCCGCATGGCTGGGGAAAGGACCTGGGGCTCACCTCCCGTAGCTGGTGACCAACACCAGACATGGCAGTCCGCCTTCCCACAGTTGCAGAACAACCAGGATACAGTCCGGTCTACGGGCAATAACGAGCAAAGAGACGACAATATACCCATCGAATTGGCCAACGATGACCAAAAAACCGTACCAAAGCCAGTTGGAATGGCATCTAGCCAACTATCCCCAGACTTTGTCCCAGCCACAGCCAGTAGCAATTCTGACAGTCAAGCGGCTTTCCCCCATTTTACGCATAAGATGCACAAATTTAGCCTCTACGAGACGGCAAGCCGCTACTACGTTGTTGGTGTTGACGTTAGCGAGAAGCGATATCGCATTCTCAAAATTGACCGTTCAACTGAGGGTGCAGAACTCAACATGACGGATGACAAGATTGTCTACAGTCTGAAAGAAATAAACCAACTATTGGGCATGATTGACGACGGAAACAAGGGTTCAGGCGGCATTAAGCTGCGGTGTACGACTTGGGGAATTATTGGATTCATCAAATTCACAGGGCCGTATTACATGCTTCTCATCACCAAGAAGAGTACCGTGGCAATGGTAGGAGGCCACTATATATATCAGGTTGAGGGCACGGAATTGATTCCTCTGACTCCAGGGAAATCAAAAGCAGATTCCCGTAACACGGAGGAACAGAGGTTTCTCGGCATTCTGAATAACCTGGATTTGACCAAGTCATTCTACTATAGCTATTCTTACGACATCACGAGGACACTTCAACACAACATCATGAGGGAGAGGTCCGCCCTCAATGAGGGACTGCTGCCGTCTTCCGATGATGATCCCAATACCATGTTCGTCTGGAATTCTTATCTGCTCAGTCCCGCAGCAAAGGTTCTTCAAGCTGCCTATGATTGGTGCCGACCAATCATTCATGGATATGTTGATCAGGCGGGTGAGGCATTATCATCTCGTTCATCGTCCCCTTTTGTTACCATGCTGACGCTGCCGAGCCCTCTCCATTTATGGTCGAACTGCCCACATTACTGTCATTGCTAGGAGGTCGAGATATTTTGCAGGGGCCCGGTTTCTTAAACGTGGTGCAAATGATCTAGTATGTTATCCTATCTCGTTTCCCCTTGACAGACAAGCCCCTGACGTCCAGCATCTAGGGCTATGTCGCCAACGATGTAGAAACTGAACAGATAGTTTCCGAGTCTCTCACGACATCATTTCATTCTCCTGGACCGCGGCTGTACTGCAGTCCGCAGTATACTTCATATGTTCAACATCGTGGTAGTATTCCTCTCTACTGGTCCCAGGATAGCACAGGTGTGACACCAAAGCCACCCATTGAACTCAATCTGGTTGATCCCTTTTACGGAGCTGCCGCGTTACATTTTGATGACTTATTCCGTCGATACGGCGCCCCTGTATATGTCATCAACCTTATTAAATCCAAGGAACGCCAGCCGAGAGAATCCAAGCTCCTAGAGGAATATACTCACTCCATTAACTACCTTAATCAATTTCTTCCTCCAGATAAACAGATAATTCATAAGGCTTGGGACATGAGCCGAGCGTCAAAAGTTCGAGGTGGGGATGTGATCGGTAACTTGGAGCTTATTGCAAACTCGGTAGTCTCCGCGACGGGGTTCTTCCAAAATGGCGACGGCCATATTAGCCCAATGACAGCTCAAAATGGAGTCGCAAGAACAAACTGTATTGACTGCCTTGACAGAACCAATGCAGCTCAGTTCGTCATAGGAAAGCGTGCGTTGGGGTACCAGCTTCACGCTTTGGGAATCCTTGGCGACACAACTGTTAATTATGACACGGACGCGGTCAATCTTTTCACACATATGTGGCATGACCATGGCGATACGATTGCGGTCCAGTATGGCGGGTCTCAGCTCGTGAACACCATGGAAACTTATCGCAAGATCAACCAATGGACCAGTCACTCGCGGGATATGATCGAAAGCTTTAAGCGTTATTATAACAACTCGTTCCTGGATAGCCAACGTCAGGAAGCGTACAACCTTTTCCTAGGCAATTATGTCTTCTCTAATAGCCAGCCTTTACTATGGGAACTGACCACAGACTATTATCTGCACCACACAAAACCAAGAGATTGGTCTATCACGAAACCTTGCAATTATAGAAACTGGTACAATCCGTCTCACTTGCGTGAGAGAATCATTCCAAGGTGGGGGAAACTTCCAGCAACTATCGCAAGTTTTCCAGTTGAAGCAATCGATGACTACTGGCTGGAGTATTACAGGCCAGCAACACTCTCTTCCTTTCCAAAAATGTTCGCCTACAAGATGAACTCTACCATAAAATATATTCCTCTGAAGTCCGCTCAGGACGGTCGCTATGACCTCAGCCCTTTTCGAGTACGGGCTGAGGCTGATACGGATTCCGAAAAGCGCAAATCGAAAAGGGAAGATCTTGACGGCCCATTGGCGTCTCCCCGGGTCCAACAGTTTAAAGAAGGGACTTTGTCGGTCTCGTCCGGAAGGACGGCAGCAAGGGCCATGTCTTTGCAGCGCTGGCTTCAACCTGTTCAGGAGAAGGTTGCTGAGCGAGGTTCCATGAATGAAATATATTCTGGAAATAAAGACAACGAGCAGTCAATGCATAGCCAGATAAAACCGAGCGCCCTGGAGAAGTCCAAAGCTGCCCAGTGGACGTTCACTAAAGCTGTGGATGACTCGCTGAACCCATTCGTAGGTGAACAAGAAGCAGAAGACTACGGTCGATATATACGCCACCCACAGAACCTTCCGCTTGTTGTGTCGAACGACACGCCTGCTGATGTTGATTCGTCCGAATACAAAGAATATATCAACGGAAGTTGGCGTGAACAAGGTCTCATGGTCATCTAAATAGACGAGGAGGTGGATGTCTATGACGAACTTCTGAAAGTAGGCGAAAACCCGCTTACCGTAACAGAAGAAGACGCGACGAAAAAGAGATACAAGGCTTACAGGAAATGGCTTCATGGGAAATCATTTTTCAAACAACAGCCGCTGGATTGACGGATAACCATTTTCTGAATCTAATCTCGGTGTATCAAACACAGAGCTACCAAAAAAAAGGACAACTCGATGGCGTGCTGGTTGATGGTATAATCATTTTTTTATTGAAGTAAAATGTCTTGTAGTCTGCAATCACGTGAAATTGCTGCTCTTAAAGTTCCAGTCATCTCCAATGCATGAGTCTGCATGAGGAGTCGCACTGCCCCAGCCAATTGACGGATGCGGGACTTGAGATTCTGTACGCTTTGCTCGGAGTTTGACTGTATAGCCTCATTGGATACGTTTAACCAACATAAGCTGAGAATCCGGAGTATCTGCTCCACTCGTTTTCTCTTGGATATTCTGGGCCAGCAGTTGGTTATGATAGCCATGAGCGCATCGATCGCTGACGTTAACACGATGGGATGGTCTGCACCAAATGGATCACACATGAAAGATTCAATGACATCGAGAAAGTCCTTGAAGAAACGCCAAATGTCAGAGAATTCAGATAGAGTATCGTAAAGATATTGTAATACGTACTGTCAGGTGCTTAACAGAGAATATGCCAAGGTATGAGACCGCTTTCGCTAGATATTGGAATAAGACGTCGACAACGAAGATATGGTGAGTCGCATGGCGAAATCCTGCTAGTATCCCATCACGAACAATCGCATCTAAAAGGCGTCGTCTTTTGGCGTCTCTCAAATCTCCACTGGTGGTTGCCAGCTTCAAAGCAGCCGTATATCCTAGCCTTAATAGAGTCACCGAGTCTTGTTCTAGTGCCACAGTTGGAAGATGTAGTGTGGGTACGATAGTACGCTCGAAAAGCCGGTCCATTCCAGTCGCACATATTGTGGATGATGGACACTTTGCCAGGAATGAGATAATAGCCTTGAGCGCTTTTTCTTTGACGGAGATTTCGTGGCTTTCCACCAAGCTAACCAGTGCCGGCACAAAGAAATGCCAATATTTTGCGACGTCAACCCCCTTGAATCAGTTTATTTGTTAGTGACTTAAACAACATTAGTTAAGAGAGTGGCAATATTACGACAAACGGGGCCGCAAACCTCGGTCATATCGATCGCCCAGTTCAATACCGCAGCGGCATACTCATATTCTGATAAATTGACTGACCTGAACCCTCTAGAAAAAGCTGAAGGTTCATGTCCGGTTGGCGATGAAATAGTCAATCGAATATATTGGTTCAGGACGGGCCCGATGATGAAGTCGGCGAGCTCCTGCCCGGGAAGTTGCAAGGATAGAATTCGTTGCGCAAGACGAGCCGCAGTGTTGGTTGTCCATGAATTGTTGGGATCTGTGTAGGCTGTAGCAGCTACCAGTGTAGAAGTTGGAAGTCTGAAATTTTGCACTCTATGCAGTAGCACGACTAGCGAGGCAAGCACAGCTTCAGCTTGGAGAGCAGCGTACTGCTTGTCTTTTTTTTTTTTTTGGTAGATTTGTCAGCCTGCTGTAAATGATTGACATTGATAGACGCATCATCGTACGCAGTACGCACCCACTGTTCCTCTGTTGCGGAGGATATGTGATGACAAAATCCGAACAAGGTCATCATAGAGCCGCAAGTCCGACCTGTTAAGAGACGAATCTATGCCGTCAGATTGATCCATCTCTGCTGGGATACTATCAGAGTCATCGTTATTAATGCACCACGCTCCCCCAGAGCTGCCTCTGGCTGTCGATAGCTGCAGAACAAGAGACGCAAAAATTTGTAGTAATATGTCAAGACGGCTCTTGTGCTATCCATATGTTAGTAGACTGGTGCGTCTGGGGAGAGTTGGATGCTTGACCTATACCTCATCGCCAGATGCTTGCGGGAGACTCTGAGCTGCTTCGACCGCTTCAATCGCTGTCATCTGGGCCGAGTTGCTCAAATGACACGGAGTAGCCTCAAGTCGGACATTGGGCAGGAGAACAACAGCAGCCACTTCTTCGAATCCAAGACCCTTCAACCGAACCACGTTTTCTCTGCTAAGAGACGCCTCGTTCATTGCAGTTCAGGTGGAAACGGGCAATGGAACAATGGTTAAAGCCCAGGATATGAATGGGGTGAGGTCTTTGTAGGTGAAGAAAGTTGGGCGGGCAGCATTTCGTGTTTTCACACTGTTGTGGAGCCTCTCTGGCACTTCACACCATCATGCATGCATGAGAGTTTGTAGAAATGCTAACCCCTCGTCAACTACAGATCAGACATATTTATTCGGTATGGAATAGACTGGCGACTTATTTCTCGATTTACACTGTGCGTAATAGTAGGCGCACACAAAATCTGTCACACAAGAAAATTTCCGCTTGATACTCAATCGCCAACGCCCGACGCCCACTGCATATGTGCCAGCCGCTCAACCCATTTCTGGTTCATCGTCGCCCATTTGGTTTTGGACACCAACTCTTTATCCTCTATCGAGGGATACCTAGCTCATCACGCCGTCGTTTAATCTCTTCGATGGCGCCTTTTGAGTCTGTCTCCTGCGGATTTCGAAGCTGCCACGCCAGGCATACATCGAGAGCTTTACCCGTCCATACTCCAGGCTTCACGCTAAGGGCAGACGCTAGAGAGCGGCCGTCGAGAAGCCTTTTTATTGCTGGAGCATCGTACACGTTCAAATCGGCGATTTGATCGAGAAACGTCTGCCACCCATTGATGAATTCTTCCTGCTCTATTGATACACGGCTCGGGTTAGCCTATAGCGAACATTCAGAGTCTGTATTATAAGTATGCTCACCTTTGTCATAAGATTCCGGCCACGCATCTAGTTTTTCCATAGCCTCTACAAGAAGAGCGCTTAATAACTGTAAAGTCCATGGTCCTCCATGCGAGTCCCATCTACGAATAGCCATGCCCAGCGTGTCTCTTGCATGGACAGCCCCGATACAGGTTGATGTTTTCATCTGTATAATTTCTCTTCGGTTCCGGTAGCTTCCTGTTATTGTGTCCACGAGTTTATTCGGTGCTTTGAGTCCTTTACGAGCAGCAGCAGCTGGCGGAGGTAAGAAATTGGCTTTCCGAACTCCGTCGACCTGGAATTCTACATTCATCCAGGGACTGAAAGCTGCCAGATTCCAAGCTACATAAGTGGCTTCACTGGACCTGATAAGGAGTTTGCCGAGAGAGCCCGGGCTATGATTTCGCACGAGGCTGTCGAGACAGTTGTAAGCAACATTCCATCGTGAAGAGTCTGGTCCTGCTATGGATTTTGAGGAAGGATCTGCAAAAACTGCCTGATAGAGACGTAGATTGTCTATGAGCTCCAGTGCAGACCGCGGGTTATTTCCTTCGGTCTTATGTCAGTGACTTTATTTCTTCGTTCGAGTTAGTTCTGGATGTGGCATGGCGGATGCTATCTTCTCTCGCCGAGAGGCTCGTTGAGCACTGGAATGGAGACCGTTGTGAGGGCAGCCATTTTGCTTACCTTTCATCATTTTTTCAAACTCTATACCAACCCTTTCTCGACTGATTTTGACCTGCAAGGCATCCAAGACTTCGGGATGTGCCATAACCTTGCGAGTTTCTTCTTCAATTGAGAAACCAAGCCGACTTGCAAAGCGCACCAGGCGTAAGACGCGCAGCGGATCGTCTTTGAACGTTTCCAGCGGACTAAGCGGCGTCCGCAAGACTCGAGCCGTCAAGTCACGCATCCCACCCGTAAAGTCTTCTATCTGGTCGGTGTGTATGTTGTAGAATAACGCGTTTATGGTCGCGTCCCGTCTCAGTGCGTCTTCTTTTGCTGTGCCGAATTGAACAGTTGGGTTACGACTGTCCTCTGTGTATGTCTCTTTTCTTAGATTTACTAGATCCAGGTCGAGGTCTAGAATTCGAACTACGGCGGTCTCTAGGTGCTTCGACTTGTCGGGATTCTTTGAGACGTTGTGGAGGTTGCCAATGTCATCGGGTCTGATTGCGTGTGTTCTGCCTGTCTTTTCTGTGCCGCAGTAGTCACGCATTCTTTTTGCAAAATCAACTCCAGTCATCGCATTTATAGCGACATCTATGTCATGGGATTCGATACCTAGTAGCTTATCCCGAACCCAACCTCCCGCCCAACGAACAACCACAGGCTGCGTCGTTAATCCAGAGTCATTAATGGACTGGGATACGTCTAGGAGAAGCCGTCGAATTTGATCCTCCTTTGGATTAAGCTGTATGATGGGTCTCATTTCAGTAGAGAATTTGTCGAAAAGAAACAGGTCAAGCTTTCTCTTGCTCATCCCTACCAAGAAGCTGGATCGGCGGTTAATGCGAAGCAGCATAAAGGTATTGGTCCTTCTGGAAACAGGACGGTATCGGATGTACGCGTGCAACAATATGGGCTGGTCTGGTTGGATTGTGGATTATGCTGACTTTTCGCATGTCGACCGCGGTAGATTTGGGATTTGTGTTTAGGCTTGTTGGTTACTGCGGTTTATTGGGTTGTGGGTCACTGATTCGCTCGCCTAGGGTAGCTGGATTCGTTAGCAACGAAATTGTTCCATCATTTGCAGGCCCTTTGGGGGGTATGGGCTGTTATGAACTTTGCGAAAAATATGGCGTGGCTCGCTGAACATGGCCGAATCACTTTACTTTCTTTTTTTTACGAACCTCCGCTCCTCTGACGGCGATCCAACCACGTACAAATTACGTTAGTTACTAATGTTACCAGCCAGCACAAGTGTCAAGTGTGGCACAAGCCGTGACGTCAGACGCAGACAGCACTGGCCAATGCCTCGACAATGGCCACACCATATCATAACTACAACCCGAGCAGAAGGCTCGCCATAGGTCGAACCTCATTATGAATAGGCACACCGACTTGCGGGGTAGGGATAAAATTGGCTAGTCCAGCCCATCAGACACCGAATACTCAGCCCGCGTGAAAGTATAAAATCGACCATCATATGCCCCGGTGCTCCCCAAAAAACCCTGACACCAAAGGTCCACAGCCCCTTCTCACAGTCGGATACATCACGACAGTACACGCGAGTTACTGAAGAGTAAATCAACAATGAGTAAGGAACAACAGCCCAAGGAGTACCAGTCGCAACCAACAGACTATACCCCGGTGGTGTTGACTGAATCACCTGTCATGGGAGACGTTAAACAAGATAGAAGGCTTAGCGATGAATGGGGTCTGTATACCTAAAACCACGATATACCACTGCCCTACAGCTACATCATAACACTAGAAACACCGACCCTATCCCGTCCTGCCAGAAGCGACAAAACACTAAATTCATATACAGATGCTTCTAAGGTTCCCCCCAGCCGATTCCAGAAACGCAAAGGCTCCATATACGCAACACCAAACTCCCGCGACGGTCATATTGACCGGAACTATGCCGACAAATACCACGCTAAAATCGCCGAGATGAAGCGCGGCAAGTAATACGAACGCAAATACAAAATTCCCAAGAACAGGTCTTGCTCGAAGTGGCGAGATAAACCTATTATCTTTGACGGGATACAAGACCACACACAGAAAAAATGGTCTCACAGCATCGTGCCCTCCGATTGACCGCATTGACTGCAGTGGAAATACGGAAAGACTGGAGTGCGAGAAGTGCGGGCAACAAAGGTGCTGTAAAACTGTAAAACAGGAAGAAAATAAAAAACAGGAGATGAAAATAACAGAATACTGAGAGCTCAAGACAAGCTCAGAAAAGATGCGGTCATGAAAAACGACGACCACAGAGAACCTCGTTAGCTTATCCACGGGATGTTAGTCATCGAGGCCATCTATATCAATCGCATCTGGATTTGCGGGTGGGTCTTGTTGATCAGTCACGCCTGCTGGAGGCCCGTCACTCGCTGCCACGAAGCCATGCATAGCTGATGATTGCTTGGTGACTTCGGCGGTGACTTCGGCAGTAGCACTGATGTGTTGACTATGGTGATCTGCACTCTGTTGACTCCGGGCAAGGGCCTGTGACGCGATGAAGTTGACATCGGTATTGTACTGCGCTTGGACGCTCCTCTTGATGCGCAGCATCTCCTT
Organism: Metarhizium album ARSEF 1941; assembly: GCF_000804445.1. Lineage (NCBI taxonomy): Eukaryota > Fungi > Ascomycota > Sordariomycetes > Hypocreales > Clavicipitaceae > Metarhizium > Metarhizium album. Next base: position 878,140 of record NW_024467579.1, on the reverse strand, counting down.
GAATGTATCTTCATTTCCATGTTGGACCTCAAATTGTTCCCACCTCGTCCAGAAGTCGACATTTGTTCGTGGGTCGCAAAATTGTGATGCATGCCCATAAATTGCACGCGCTCTGTCAATCTCGCCCAATCGCTTCTCCATGTCCGCAAATTTTAGGCACATCTCCTTAGCTTCGATATCTGGCAATGCTGAGATGGCTCGTTCATAGATGGGCCGAGTAGATGACAGTCCGAAATTGGAAGCTGACTTGGTAATGTAAAAATTGAACATATCTGCGCGGTCCTCATCGCCGACCGCCCTCGTGGCTCTCTCATATATCCGCATGGCATGTCGTGCCAGGCCTCGCTCCTCTTCCAAGTTCCCATACATCAAGTAAATGGTCTTGGCAAACTTTGGGGGACAGTCTTCGACGGCTTGCTCGAAGAGATCTCGAAGCCGCTCAATACCAATTTTCCGGTCTACTGCTTTGGTAAGGTATAGATTCCACAACTCGAAGGCTACTGGGTAGCTGAATAAGTCCAAGCCCCGCTCATAAATCTTAAAAGACTCTTCGTAATACTTGTGCTCCTCTAGAAGAGTCGCGTAGTTGACAACCGTTTGCGGTGTTGCGATTCGAAGTTCAAAAATGCGTTCGTAGACTCGTTTTACTTCGCTCAAAGTAGAAACACTTTCTACGAGATCCACGTAGAAACTCCAAAGTTTCCAGCTTTTATGGACTCTCTGTTGCGCTGAGAGTGCTTCGTCAAAGTAGTCGACCGGGGACCGCTTAGGGGCTTGGACAGCTTTTGACATGATCAGAACGGCTTCATCGAACTTTTCATTCCGAAGCTCCATTTCTGCCCACTCAATCCACATGTCAGCCAACTCTGCCACAGACTTGAAGGGGACCTTGACTGCCTTTTCCATGATTATGCGCGCGTTTCTCAAATCTCCTCCTTGCTCATAGAAACGTGCATAGTTCGCCCAGAGTTTGTAAAACGATCCAACGGCCCGTTTGGGGTGTATAGAAGCAATAGCATTTGCATATGTGCGCACGACTTCTTGTTTGTTATTCCCCCATAGAACCACTCGTTTCTCCCATTCTGAGACAAGATTCGGGTTTTGACGAAGAAGCACATCGTTAACTAAAAAAGGCCGTCGGTCCATCAAATGTTCGAACCGCATCATTCGCACGTCCAGTTCAAAGTCTGCATTCTCATCTTCTATTCCAAGGTCGGCCCGATTCGTTGCGCTTTCCATAAGCGCTTTGATAATGGACTCTTCGAATTCGGCATACGACTCGAATATCAACGCGAAGTCGCGGACTGTCATGACAGTTGTGATGCCCTGCTCGAAAGCATCTCGTGCTCGTTCAAAACTTCCTCTTCGGATCCAGAAGGTGGCTAGACCTACCCAAAGCTTGCCCCTCTGATCTGGGAAACGAGCGATTCCGCTTCTGATAATACTTTCAAGGTCGATGCCCGATTCATAGTCTGCTTCTATCTCTGGGGCATGGTGTACAATAAGATCGACCATTGCACTCCATATCTCGTAGTGGCCCTTCCCAGCCTTGCTCGTGAATCGGACATTGTTCAGAAGGTTGACATAGCTTATTGCAGCTTCGGTGTACGAACCCGATTGGATGAGAAGTTCAATGAAATTCTCCACCTCTTCAGGATGCACCTGAACATATCGCCGCCAAACTTTGACTGCAGTGTCGCCCGACGCAGCATTTGAGAAGGGCACATACAAGGCCCAAATTCGGTTATGTTGGGTGAGTGGTAGCGCCCTTAGGGCGCGGTCAAAAGTTCGCCTAACGAGAGTGATGGCTGGTTGTTTGGTGAGAAATTGAAGGTACATTTCCCACATTCGGGGCATTTTGTGTAAAAGCATAAGTGCCTTTTCAAATAGCGCGTTGACTTTATTGTATTCGGAGGCGAAAATAGCCGGGTTCAATTGTGACACATGCTTGGTACGAAAGGAGAGATACTGTGGCGGTTAGTTCGACGTCTTGTTCCTAACAGCGTTGTGGACTGTACCATTTTCCACAGTTTGTATGATCGTGGCAGTTGTGCGCATGCACGAGCCATTACGAAGTTTTGTTGTGCAGCCGTCCCATGACGAGATTTAAAATCAACATAGACCAGCCAAGGCTTGATGCTAGCCGGGTCGCCCGCCACGTCCTGCTCGTATATAAAATCCTCATAAGACTTGGCCTTGGTCAGCGGGAGCATGCCTGGAACAACGCCATCAAGGGACAAGGCAGAATGTACTCACGACACTTGCGAGACGAGAATTTGACTTGCTCCCGTCCAAGACAGCCATCTTGTTGCTTAGCCCTGAGGTTGCAGCCCTCAATCGCGAACTCTTGAAAGGTTTTGGGCGAGACTCAATTTGTCAGGGACTTCAGAACACTGTCATGGTCGAGGAAAAAGAGGTTTTGAGCAACCTGAGTCTGATTACATGGGGCATGAATACAGCTGACCCATTTCGTTTGCTCGCTAGTTATCCTAAAGCGGAGAATTATGCGATTATCCGGACGAGACTTAGTCGGTGGTGGCTGACACTACAGTGACATAATAACACAATAACCTACCCGAGCGCAGGCACTTACACTTGCACTGATCATAAGCCAGCAGACATCTTGTCTGTCTTTGTCTGTTAACCACTGTGTAGCCTTTGCTGACATCTCTGTCGCTTGTCACCATGTCTGGTGCTTCCGTATTACTCGGCCGTTTCAAAATGGACAAAGTATCTTTTCAGACTGGCACTGACAGCTTCGTAGGATCGCGAGGCCGTCTTTCCGACTCGTCAGTCGCTGGGAATCATGAAAGCAAAGCTCAAAGGTGCTGAGACGGGGCATAGTTTGCTGAAGCGGAAAAGCGAAGCCTTAACCAAGTAAGTAACAGAAGAAGTCCTACTTCAGTGATTTCCACGTGAATCAAGATTCAATTAACTTTATTCGGGCTAGGCGCTTCAGAGGTACATGCTCTCCAGGCCGTCACTGCCGACCGATCGTGGGCTGATGAAATTGTACCAGAGATAACGAGGCGAATCGATGAAGCAAAGCGTAAAATGGGACGTGTGATGCAAATTGCAGCGTTCTCACTGGCGGAAGTTACATACGCGGTTGGAGGGGATATTGGATATCAAGTTCAGGAATCAGCCAAGTCGGCTCGGTTCCGTGTTCGAACCAAGCAAGACAATGTATCTGGTGTCCTTCTCCCGGCTTTCGAAAGTTACATTACAGAGGGAAATAATGATTTTGGCCTAACGGGCTTGGGCAAAGGTGGCCAACAAGTGCAGCGCTGCCGGGAGACTTATGCTCGAGCAGTAGAAGCTCTCGTAGAGCTCGCTAGTCTCCAAACGGCGTTCGTCATACTCGACGAAGTCATCAAGGTGGTAAATAGGCGAGGTAGGCTTTCGAAGCCCAAGCTCCTTACGATGACCTGTTATCTTTGACATAAGTAACAGTGAACGCAATCGAACACGTCATCATCCCTCGAACTGAAAATACTATCAAATACATAAACTCTGAACTCGACGAGCTTGATCGAGAGGAATTTTACAGATTGAAGAAAGTAAGGACATTGTAATGATAACTCCACCATCTCAGACCGCTTAGTGTTGACAACTTTCGTGGCCTAGGTGGCGAATAAAAAGCAGCGAGATACGGCAGCAGCAGATGCGGAAATGAAGGCAAGGCGTCAGGATTTTGGTGGCCGGGTGGTGGGTGATGAGATGGAAAGTGAGGGGACTGGCCCAAGAGATATTCTTGCCGGCGCGGACGAAGAGGACGTTATTTTTTAAGCTGATAGTTGTGGTGATGCTCCATCCAGCCGTGGACAACGCTTTCATTGTTCACTAACGTGGTCCGCTCGGCCACACAATTATTCAACAAATGTAATGAAAACTTTTACTCGCATCTCCAGATCATGTGATTACTGTCTTTGATAAGTAACTTTGATCGAAACATCTCCTAATTTCATTCCAGATGTATTCTCTTTTGCGTCGATTGCGCCTTGCTCAGCCTCATACTCTACAAAGGCGATGCCTCGACGCCCGGGAACGAGTCTGATTTCGCGAAATCCTTCAAATCTGCCAAAAATCGCGCCCAATGCATCGACGCCATATGTATCTGGGATGTTTTGCAAGAATAGGATCTTGTTGGGTGGCAGATATTCGTCCGGAATTACTTGGGAAGCAGCAGGTCCTGTTGACTTTAATCCCGATGGCCTGAAAAGCTTGCTCGGCCTGACGTCAGTGGTAGTGCCTGCACCTCTCTTGGGTTGTCGTTCATTATCGGCTGCCTCCAAAGCTAATCGTTTTTCTGCCATGCGATGTTAAAACCAAATTTTTTCTGCGGTGGGCTGTTCCCGTCATACCTTTCTCTGATAAGCGATGTCTCTTGTGTGCTTCATACTCCTCCAATGAACACTTCATTTCTATCGATTTGTCACTTAGCGTTTTGGCAAGAGACAGTTTCATCGGCTTGTCAAAGAGCTGGAACCCTTGTAATTCCTCGACTGCTTCCTTAGCATGTTCAGGATCGCTAAACACTATGAAGGCTTGGCCTTTGGCTTTGAGGTTTTTCTTGGCCACAATATCGACGACATCACCAAACTCAGAAAATACAGTCTTCAGTGATTCTCTTAAGGACTGGATTTTCACCCTTTCTTCGAGGTTGTGTACATAGACTCTGTGTCACAGTCAGCATATTGTCCTCCACTTGCGTGTCGCAGTGCAATGACACGCACGTGGAAATTGGTTGATCTGAGGTCATGATGATTTTCCTTGGGACCGATGTTGAAAGAACGACAGGACTTTTCGGCACTCGGCTTGTTAGAGAAAGGTTTTGCGGAGAGCTCATTATCTGACCTAAGTTGTCCACATTGCCAGGCTAGTCTTTTAATTGCATATTTCCGCTTTGTAACCAAAATACTTCGGAAGTGGGGCCTCTCTGCTCATGTGCGTACCACAAAGATATGCTATTTTTGCAACTTTAGTTCCTACTACTATACATACTAAGCACGAGTGCGGCCGCCGTTTCCGAGGACAGCAAAGCTATCACAAGACTGTCTCAAATTATTGTAGGAAAATATAGAATTTACTGTATTCTGGTAAAAACTTGTCATTAGCTGTCTTGTCATCATAGTAGTTGACAAAGTGTGCGAGTGTGTGTGTGAGTGCCTCAGAAACTACCTAATGTTTGCAGTCTTTGCTCGCTGATAAGTTCCTAGGTGGAAGCATACACTAATATGTAGGAATGCCCCTTCTCTGGTCAAATACTTCTTCTTCTTGCCCCACACTGTAGGTAGGTGCCGAATGGCATGCTTGTGCGAAATACGCGGAAAGGGGTTGAGCGAGGGTGATGGGTCATCTTGGTCACCAGCTAACCTGTCCAAGTTTGAGTTATGTCAACGTCCCGTTCCGTCATTTGGTCGAGGCAAACCGGCCGTAAATATGGATATAAATATTCGCATAGTGAGACAAGAATAATTTTACGAGTCTCTTCTGACCGTGCCCCGTATCACCGCGCTGTGGGAGACAAATACCGAACATGATGTCTATTTATTGATTTCGTGCTCGCATCGGTCATTGGCATGGATTTCCGCTGAAGCTCGCGGGCGTGTGTTTGTTGTTGGTATCAAATTAAAGGGAATTCCATTCCTCTCCAATCCGCCCGGTACGACTGGCAGCCGTGACTCCATGTCTCTCCAGGGAGAGGTCGCGTTCCGGGCCGTATCAAATCTGGTAGTAATTCCCAATGGCTAATCCGAATCTGGCATCTTCACCAGACTCCATGACCTTCCCCAACACACAGCTTTGCAGATTGCCCCTTTGCTGAGGTGGATGTGTTCCGCTCGCGTGTGCTTCGTGAGTCAACTTCATGCACAGAAGCGCAGTGTCCTAGAGCTAATTGCCGAATCCCGACTTTGACACACGTCCTAATCAAGTTTGTTGTTACTGCTATCCTTTGCTGACGTTATGACAGCGCTGGAAATATGTTTGTTGCATTGCGGGTGACGGAATATTTGTGCAACCTGAGCTTCATGCCACTCATTCCTTTTTGTTCGGTTATCCCATTAGAAGAAACGACCAGCTGGGCAATATGACTCGTGGCTTACAGATGCCATTGATCCATCAATGTTGGCTAAGAGGAGCTACATATGAGCAGGCCAGCTACAGACTTGTCTCTTGGCATGTCTTGAGGCCAATTTATGAGACGTTGTTTTAAGTAGTATATCACTCAGCGTCGACACAAACAAACGAACCAAGTTGGCCCTCCCTCCCTTCTTCCCCCCGGCTAGTAGCCCATTGTAGACACTGAGGATGCCACTGATGAGGGCAGGAGGAGGATCGGGATGGACGGTTCTACTGGTCTCCCTAGCGAGATGGGACCTAATGTTTGAAGATCCAACATCATGGTGTTTCACATCAGTTCTTTCTGTATGGCGATGGATGTAATGAGGGTGGCGCTGAGATTTCCCACCTCATGACTGGTATGCCTCGTGTCGAGGTAGCTGACCGGCACGCAATCTATCTTACGGCTGCAAAAGGTTCCAGGCGCAGGATTCATTAGATGATGCCGTCGCAGTCCATATTCAGTATCATGTAATATCTTCTTCGTTCTGATCAGCAACCGTTTCAGACGGAGCCTCCAGCTTGACCGACAGACAGCGTAGCTACAACCTGCTGCTATTACAAGATACCGGACATGGCCCAGCAAGCACCTCTCAAAGGACTGTCGGCCTTGGAGAACATATTCAACATACCGTCACCAGAGGTTTCAAGTAGCGGCCCGTGCGGAAATCATGAAGGTTGCAGCAAACGGGACGAGAAGGGCATGTTGTCATCGATTTCGGACAAGGTCGAGCACGCTGAGCGGTCCTTGCACTCCCTACACGCTCTGTTGACGGAGGCGCCGGGCCCATGGCCCACGATACCGCTTATACGATGTTACGCAAGACTGTCGAAGCTTATACCTGAAGAATTGAAGTCAAACCCCGACGGTGAGGTTGCAAAACTTAGACACACGATATCGACTATTATTAAGGGCTCATACGAGTCTTTATTGGATTTCATGTGTCGCGATTCCCGTCCAGCGCTACGAACAACCAATCCAAACGAATTTATTACACACAAGGGGTTGCATGATTTCGTGGCAACTTTCCCCCTGGCTGTCAGTCCTGCGGGACGGAAACTGGTTGTTGCTATTGCCCTCACTAATGGACCACTTCTCGCGGCGACATGTATCGCCGTCACCACCTATCACACTGCTGCCCCGATCAACCCAGCAGCTGGGCTAGAGCAATTTCGAGCCGACGTCCTCAATTCAGGTGCCAAGGCCATATTGACCAGCTCACAGGAGTACGAGAAACTACAGCTAAGAGACGACTGGGTCAGGCATGAAAACATAGAAGTCTACATTGTAAATTGGGATCATGGCGATGACATTCGCATACTCGATACTGCTGGACATGTTTTGAACCTTGGAAGCCCACGGCCCTTGCCAAATGCGCCCGATGATATTGCCCTGGTTCTTTTTACCAGCGGTACATCTGGAGCAAAGAAGGTAGTTCCAATTACACTGCATTCGATCATTGCCGGAGTGGTATTTGTGATGGATTCCTGGGGTTTGAGCCCGGTGGACACGTGCCTGAATATGATGCCTCTATATCATGTGTAAGTGTTGCTTCCATTGATTGAACTAGGACCAAGCTACTTTGATGGCGCGGCTAACAAGATTCGAAGTGGCGGATTGGTAAGAAACATATTTGCGCCGGTGTTTTCTGGAGGATGCACAGTCTGCTGTGCTGCGTTTGATCCGAATTTATTCTGGGATGTTGTGGAATCGCTGGCGCCAACATGGTACTATGCGTCTCCTTCTATGCACTCCGTCATTCTTGCTCAGGCACTTGAACGACCGGGTTCGCTGAAAAAGAGCAAAATACGACTCATCTGCAATGCTGCGGGAGGCCTTTTGCCGTCATTGGCCAACCAGATTCGAGATACCTTTAACTGCATTGTCCTACCAAGCTATGGAATGACAGAGTATGTTCTGGCCTGTAACTCATCCAATCCCAATCACATTAGATCAAGGTCAAAACGACTGACCAGACGTGGAGAATCCGCTAATGCCTGACGTCCAGATGTATGCCAATATCAACACCACCGCTTCAGCACACTTATAGCCGAGAAGGATCGTCTGGTGTCAGTGCCGGGCCCGAGCTAACTGTGCTGGACTGGTCAGAACGCAAAGTCGGACCCGGGGCGGTTGGAAGGATCTGCGTCCGAGGCGAACCTGTTTTCCCTGGCTATTTGCGGCCCGACGGCTCGTTCGACAAATCGTCGTTCAACCCTGACGGCTGGTTCGACACTGGCGATCTAGGCTACATGGATAGCGATGGCTATCTTTACATCACGGGGAGAAGCAAAGAGGTCATAAATCGCGGAGGAGAAATAATCTCGCCCTTCGAGGTTGAAAATGCAATCATGTCTGCGTCGCTATCGCCAACTTCCCCCATCCATGGCAAGGTCGGCCAAGTCATGGCATTCTCGGCACCCCATGACGTGCTACAAGAGGTCGTCGCTGTGGTGCTTGTAACACCACCTGGCAAGACCAGAATTGACTTGAAAAGACTGCAAAGCGCATTGCGCTCCTCGTTGCAGCAAGTAAAGTGGCCGGCGCTAATAATCTACATGGATGATCTGCCAAAGAAGAATAATAAGGTGCTACGAATAAAGCTTGGGCAAAGGCTTGGCTTGCCAGAGATTAGCGAAAATACACCGTATTTGCGAAGGCACTGGGAAGCAACCTGCCCTGCTCCTGACACGGCGTTGTCCGTGTCGATCGCATGTGCCCCCTGCATTATTGACCAGGAGGCAATATGCAAATCTTTGGATGCGGCAGTCTCGGCTGATGGGAGATATCATATGCGCAGAGGAAGCAGCGGATGTCTACCGGAGATATTCTGCGCTCCGGCGAAGCTGCTCTATCCAGCACCTTCCATGGCGTTCGCGGAAGATCTAAAGGAGCGTCTTTGCGGCTCCGTTCATAACTACATGGTACCGGAAACAGTCCATGTTCTAGAAGAGCCGTTTCCTACGGATGATGAAGGACAAGTGGATGACGAGAAGCTCCAGGACATGGTGGATAGATCGCTTGGAGCATCCATGGACAAGCTGACTGAGTCAACGGAGGGCAAGGTGGCCAAAGTGTTTGCAAATATGCTTTACTGCCACCCAGCTGAGCTGCCCCGAGACGTCGAATTTTTCAACCTTGGTGGCGACTCTCTTCGTGCCGGCCGCGTTACTTCAGCTCTGAGAAGCGAATTCGGCATCCAGGTTCCTATCAACATCATTTTCAATTCTGGCTCTGTTCAAGCTATTGCAGCCTATGTGGACAAGAATGCGCCAGCAAGAACAACTAGCGAGACCGAGGACGAGGTCATTGGATGTACAAAAACCAACAGCTCGACGAATCCATTCCTAATGGCAATTCAACTGATCCCTCTCGTCGTATTTTATCCACTACGCAGGGCATTCCAGTGGACCATATTCATCGCGGCGCTCAGTGGTATGCAGAGTTGGCCAACCAATACAACGGTTCCCGGCCGGCTCCTCAATCTCACGCTGAGCATTCTGCTTTCGAGAATCGTTGTCAGAATTGTCCTTCCCTTCGCTGGTATCCTCGCAAAGTGGACCATTATCGGCCGCTATCGTGAAGGCCTCTACCCGATGTGGGGGTCATATCATACGAGATGGTGGATGGTTCAGAAGATCGTCAGTATCTCTGGCAAAGGATGGTTCGGCTTGAATGATACGACGCAGACGTGGTACTGTAAGCTCATGGGTGCGAGAATCGGAAAGAATGTGAAGCTTGCTGGAGCGTCACTGGGGGAATGGGATCTTCTAGATATCCGTGACCGTGCGGTATTGAGTCACTGCATATGTCGACCCTTTGCAGCCGAAGGAAATACATCAATGTATCTTGGGAAAATCACTATCGGAGAGCGGTCTTCTGTCGGAGTTTCGTCCATCGTTGCGGCCGGCACGGAAATCCCGTCAAACACATGTATTGGACCAAACTCTTCAAGTTGGGAGCTGCAGGATGCGGACGAAGGAAATCGATATCTTTCACCAGATGCGGCACCACAACCTCACTGGCTGCTGACAGTCTTTCTTACTTCACCCCTGCGGCTGATCTCTTGGCTCTTGTCGCTCATACCCTGGATTGGAGGGTTGGTTGGCATGGTTCTACAGCAGCCCATGGTTGCCGGTACACCGATTCGAAACATCCTGGATTGGTTCACCGAACCTAGACGTGTCGCATACCACTATCTCGCACTGTCTTTGAAGACTTTCTTCAGCCCCTTCATTGTATTCGCGTTCTCAGTAGCCGTCAAACTGGTTCTGGATGCCGTATTTGGTGAGCTCAGTCAGACAGGGCATGGTCATGGTGCCATTTCGACTTGGCGAGCAAATGTAATGAAGAGCCTCCTGCCCGTGTCCCGACTACATGACATGACGGCATTATTTGGCTATCACTACGAAGCCACGTCGATTGCGCTGCGTATGCTCGGGAGCAAGATTGGAAAACGAGTTTACTGGCCGGGAACTGGACCTAGCATTGGAGACTACCACCTCCTTGACGTCGGCGATGACGTGGTATTTGGCTCTCGAGCACACCTCATAACATCTGATGGTGTGGGGTCTGACCCCATCACAATTAGAGACGGTGCTATGATTGCGGATAGGGTCTGTCTCCTTCCTGGAGTAGAAGTTGGCGAGCGAACGACGATGGGATCTGGTTCTTTGACAGGCAGAAACAAGAAGTACGAAGCCGGCTCTACATACGTAGGATCGAAAGGCCGCGATGCCGTATGTCTATCTGCTGGAAATCATGAGAAGCACAAACCTCGGCAAAGGATTCGTCATCTGAGCAGCGACGACACTTTGACTGCTGATCGAAGCATTTCAAAGGCCTTTACACGAAGGGAGCGCATTAGCAGTGAAGCCACCTTGGCTGGATCAAAGACATGCTTGGAGCCTTTCCAGACTGGTAGTGATACAGATGACGACCTGCGCGTGCCCGAAACAATCTCACCGTTTGGGAGAGCTTTCTGTCTGAAGCTGGCGCCGTATCATGTTTTTGGACCCGCCATCATCTTCTGTTACTCTTCATTCATGACCATATTTACTGCTTTCTACTGGAACATACCGAATATCACCTCTGTTCAACTGGTAGATCATCTCATGAATCAGCTTATTGCTCGAAATAACAGCATGCTCTATGAATCTGGAGTGCTGTTTGGGTTATGTACACTGGTGTTTGCCATACTAACATCACTTCAAGCCGTTTTGGCACTGTGCATAGTCATAGCATCAAAGTGGGTATTGTTGGGTCGTCGACAACCCGGCAACTATGACTGGGATAAGTCCCCATACTGCCAACGGTGGCAGCTCTTTCTAAGTATTGAAAGGCTTCGCAAACACTGTTATCGTGGTCAAGGTATTCTCGGTCTCTTGACCGGCACTAACTGGATTGTTTTGTACTTTCGAGCCCTAGGTGCTAAGATTGGAAATGACTGTGCCTTGTTTGCGAATGGCTGCCCCAACTTGATGTTCACTGAGCCGGATCTAATCACGCTTGGTGACAGAGTTGTCGTGGATGATGCAAGTGTCGTTGCTCATATAAATACACGGGGTAAATTCGATCTTAATCGCTTGGAGATCGGAAATAGATGTGTTCTTAGAACTGGCAGCCGGCTGCTCAGCGGGGCAAAAATGGAGGAAGATAGCTGCCTGCTCGAGCACACGCTAATTATGGGCGGCGACACGGTCGAAAATAAATGGACAATGCAGGGCTGGCCGGCAACTAAATTTGACGGAGACAGGACATAAAATCAAAGACTTACTTTTTTTTTGCGATTTGCAAAATTTTTAGAGGGTGCTTTCAAAGTACTAGGCGCATTTATGTCCTAAAAGATAAAATAATCATAAATTTCAGAGTTTCACTTTTTACAAAAAATTTTATAGTACTGCACTTTTTTTTTAAAAAAAAAATCTCACTTGTGTATAAAAAAAACAATACTACTGCACTTCTTTTTTTAAAAAAAAATCAACACTACTGCGCTTTATTTTTTAAAAACAAAGACCACTACGCTTTTTAAAAAAAAGTTTTTAAAAGAACAAGCACTTAAAAAAAAATCTCTTGAACTACTAAACTTTTTTTGTGAATTTACATGAGTTGTGCTATATGTGTAGATTTATTTAAAAAAAATCATTACAATTTTCGAGAATCGCTATAGTAGGGGTAGTAGCTATTGTTACCATATACGGGAGGTGGAGGCGGAACTCCTACCCCAAAACCAGGACCTCCAGGAGGAGGTGGCCGCCATACGGGGGCAAAGTTCCCTCTGCTGGTGACACCATGTCCTCCGCCACGCCCATAGCCAGGATGATCCCCGCGCCTTGATTTGCCGCGAATAACCTCAATGTCACTGGGAGTCAGCAAAGGCGGCGGAAGATTTGCCCCGCGCAACAACATCGATTTATGAATTTGATTCGTCTGTGGCATATCGTAAAAAACACTTGTTGGATGCTCGTTAGCAAGAAGCCAATGTAAGTAAGTAGTTGCCGAGTTTCCACACCGAGTTACTTACCTAACGGATTTATCAAAGTCTAAATCCGGCATAGCACGTCTTTCCAGGGGATACTGTAACGCACTGTGCGGAACATAATCATCCTGTTTTTCGACCTTCCCCGACAAGCCATCGCTGGTTTTTGGGTTTAGTTTGAATCTAGAGCATTCTTGTCGCTTGGAGTAAAACTTGGTTAAAATTTCGTCATACATGCTCCCGTTGCTGTCTGACAATAAAAGCACGTCTCTTCCGGTAGCATTTCTTGTGGCCTCGACCGGGCTCAATAGCGGATACTTGTTTTGCACAGCGGCCAGCAGTCTGGGCATATCAATAAAAGGTAGCAAGGCCACACCTTGCCAGGCCATCTTTTTGCCATTCAGATCCACTTCAAAATCCTCGGGATAAAAGTCGATTATTTCGCTGTCCTGATCTGTCATCAAGGGATGAAAAACTTCAGGCAGGGCGTGACGCGAGGCTGCTGGCAAAACACTCATGAGCTGCTCGAATGGTTTAGATACCCTCCCCTTCTCAAATACGATATTCATACCCGCAAGGTCTTTGAAATCTGCTGCAAACGGTGCGTAGTGGTATGGGTAGTACCAATCCCATGAAGGGCAGCCCTGAAAATAATATAGAAGGACCCAGGCCAACCCCTCAACATAAGCCCGAGCTACTTTGTGTCGAAAAGAGATATCATTTGGACTGCGGTGAAACTTCTGCTGGTAATACCTGTCGGCGTATCCATCCTCCCACAGGCGTACTGTGTCAATTGGTTCTTCCGCCGGCCCCGGATGCTCTGTTTTACTAGGTTGCGCAGCGCCAACAACTCCGGCGTCCGTGTCTGCGGCTTCCATGCCCGGCTGAGACTCCGCTTTACGCTTGCCCAGGACGGAAGAAGAAATCTCGGGTTCAGTCGTAACAGAATCATGCCGATTCGCTGCTCGTATTTGCCCCTTGATGATGCTTGCGGCGCTTTTGTTGGCAACAATCGCAGCTTGAGCAGAGCTCTTATTCACAACCATGTCATGGGTGATAGCTCGAGGCGGTTCCTTCGGATATGAGGAGATAGAATAAAGAGGCAAGCCTTGAGAAGGGTCGTGGTGGCCATCCTTACTGTTTTTAGCAGGGCCTCGGCGGCTCCCGCGATATGAGTTATTGTCGTGTTGCAGCTTTCTTCGCTTTGCGTTTGCTTCGCGGCGGTCTTCCTGCTCTTTCCGACGTTTGAAAATCGCGCCCTCTTGCTTCGCGAGGCCATCCAAAATCCGCTGTGCCCTTTCTAGATCAATATGCCCGTCTTTAGTGACATAGCCGCCCAAGCTCGGCAAGTTATTTCTCCAAATGGTTGTCAAAGTGTCGATGCCATGCTCTCGAATTTCCAATGCTGGCAGATGCGGAAGAAAATCGTTTCCGACAAAGCAGCACATGAAGACCCAATCATCAATCGCGCGCTCTAGATCGAACCGAAATGGTAATCCAGGAACGGCCAATTCGGCTGCCAGATACTCCCGCAGCACCGAAACGTGAAGCCAGATGAAGGGCTTCAGCGTAACATTGCTAGTCCTGTCATCAACATCGCCTGTTTTCTCTTTTAGCTCGCCTCGGCAGGTCCGTGCCTCGTGTCCTTTTTGTCCGCATAACTGGCATGTTCTAGCCTTCCCCTCCTGGAAGAATACATCTTCACGAAGAACTCGGAAGTGAGGTTCATGGGTTGCTAACCCTAACATGATTAAATCGGCATCCAAGCCATAGATAACATGACGGGTATTAGGGTCATATTCCGGTGATGCTCTCTGCGAGCGAATGAACGACATGATTTTGTGCTCGCCTTCTCCCGGGACGGTAGCGTCAGAGATCAAGACCTTCATCTTAGCCCATGCTGGATCAGTGTTCAGTTTATATTGACACCAATACCGCAAGCTCACTGCTAATATATCCATGAAAGGTGTACCCGGTGTGATAGAATTGTTGTCGAACACCTTCTTGGTGGCACTTTCGATGTGATCCGACGGTAGAACCCCGCCATTTTGTTGTTTTACGAGCTTCAAAAGCTCCTTCTTGTTCTCTTCCTTTTCTTTGGCATCTTGTGCGGATCTGAACCGTCGAGAGCGTTGCTGGTTCATTTTGGCGCGAGGTGCGACGCCGTCTAGGAGAGAACCCTTGTCAGTATGGGCGAACTTGTGTAAAAATGGCAAAAGTTACGCACCGACGGCAATCATGAGAAGCTTTCGAGGTCTAACCATGTTGACGACACGATCTGTATACCTGAATACCTCCAGCATCATTGCCTCCTCATCCTCGGGTGCAGGTTTGTCTTCCGGATGCGCACACGGATGAACGATGCCGTTCATATCAAGATACAGGTTATCAAATTCCTCGCCATTCGGATTGCGACTAGTCGTATCAACAGGCACAACAGAACCATCTGGCATTACAACCGGTTGGTCTTCAATCACCGGCGAGATGATCTTGGGATACTTGTTAGAAAGCCATCGAAAAGCAGCTGGAATCCCCATCTTGAAAGCCGCGAGGATTGTAAAAGCAGTCAATGGTGGGACTTTTTGTGTCGATGGGTTGTTGTTGGGCACGCGCAAGAACGAGTATTCTCACGGATGCTTGCTTGCAATCAGTGAGAATTTCGAATTTGGCCGCCAACGAGCTAGCACCAAGTACGTCGGAGCCCGTGCTGAACTAGCTAGGTACTTGAGCAGGTACATAGAAGTACTTAGGTAGTGCTGGGTAGTTTTCCCCGAATGTACAGAGTACTTACCTACCTACAGGGCCGCCCCACAAAACCTCGTAGGGCTCTCCTCAGTCAAGGTAAGCTCCTCATTGTTACGTCTGCGTCAACAGGGGGTTACCACGTACGTGACTTCTGTGAGGGTGTTGGAAAATCATGCATATCTGCTGTCCTTTGCTTTCGCAGCCAACCCACCACCCTCAACTCCGGATTACTCAGCCTCAGGCTTGAGGCACGCTCTTAGCATCGGCGGGTTCGCATTGTTCAATGGCGCAGTGCACGACGACAGCAACATGTTTTCGATTTCAACGACACCAGCCAAACAGTCCGTTAGCGAAACGATCACAGTTCTCAGCGGTCGTCTCAGCTCTGCGACCCTTCTCGAAGACCGACGGGCTGCAATACTAGGCTTACGAAGCTTTGCTAAGGATTTTCCAGCATCAGTGGCATCCGGCGCATTGAGATGTCTCATTGGAAGTTTGTCCAAGGACGGCGATGATGTCGATACTGTAAAGGTCGTTTTGGAAACTCTACTGATGCTATTTAGCCCTAATGAAAAGAGTCCTGAGGCCTCGGACGAGGTGATCCTCTGGCTTGCAGATGAATTTACTCAGCGACAGGAGAACATAACACTACTGTTAGACTTCGTGGAATCCAAGGACTTTTACTCGCGTCTGTACTCATTGCAATTACTCGCCGCCATATTGTCAGCTCGGACCGAAAGAACTGAAGAATGCATTTTTACTGCACCTTTAGGTATAAGCAGACTCGTTGCTACCCTCGACGACCAGCGTGAGGCCGTGAGGAACGAGTGTATTAGTCTGCTAATAGCTCTCACGCCCACCTCCACGGAATTACAAAAACTCGTGGCATTCGAAAGTGCATTCGATCGGATTTTTACCATTGTGGCCGCCGATGGCTCGCTTACACAAGGCGGGAGAACTGTCGAAGACTGCTTGATTCTTCTAGCAAATCTTTTGCGTCGAAATGCTTCCAACCAATCACTCTTTCGGGAATCCGGTTGCATCGCAAAGCTGGCTAGCTTGCTGGAAGGCCTGCTGCAGGCACAATTGTCTGATGCCGACATCGCAGAATGGGCCCAGGCACAGCGTAACCGGAACTTGTATGCATATCTCGCCGTGCTTCGTCTTTTTCTGCTGCCGGGCTCAGCAGGTGTTCTACAGAATCAGCAGGCCTTTTGGAAGCAGGGGCTTGTTCATAACATTCTTCAATTAGCGTTTTCTCGCGAAGAGGGCCAAGTCGCTATAAAGGCAGAGGTGAGAAAATTGAGCTTCACTGTTGTTTTACTGGTCACCCAATCCTTAACCAGCAATCATACGTAGGCATTAACCACTTGTGGTGATATGATTCGAGACGCGAGGCCTCTTCAGGAAACATTCGCTCAGTTGCTGGTCCCGGTCCCTGCTCCATTACTTGTTGGCATGGGGAAAGAGGATGAAAGCTCTACAGTTACAACAAAGACCTATGTAATCGACGGCCTGCTGGACTTGACGCTCAATTCGTTTGATCAGACAGCATTTGATCTTCGGTTTTCGGCTTGCGAATGCCTGAAGGCCTACTTCTCAAATCATTCAGAAGTCAGGCTTCATTTTTTGTCCAGAGCAATCGACGGATACATGGCAGCCGCTGAAGAATCTGCAAACATCTTGACAGTTCTTCTACGACCAGATCCTACAACAAGTATTCGTGACCCTTACCGCCAATGGTTTGCCTCCGTGATCGCCTTCCATTTGATACATGAAAACCCTACGGCAAAAGCAAGGCTGCTTCAAGTCACAGAGGGAGACTCGTCTAAGGATGAGGAGGTCGTCACAAGTATACAAACCATTGCTGCTCATCTCATCACCAGCATCTCACGTAGTAATGATGCTAGAATTTCAGTTGGATACTTGATGCTGCTACTGGGCTGGACCTTTGAGGATCTTGACGCTGTGAACGATTTTTTGGCGGAAGGAAGCAATGTGCAGAGTTTGATACAGGCCATATCCCAGCCAGTTTCTGGACACGGGGTCCTCATTCAAGGCCTTTGCGCGTTCCTTCTCGGCGTTGTCTATGAATTCTCAACAAAAGATTCACCACTTTCAAGGACAAGTTTTCATTCTGTTCTTTCGAAGAGATTGGATAGAGAGCAATTTATGGAGAGACTCACACGGCTCCGAAGCCATCCTCTCATGCGTGATTTCGAAGTCACACCACAGAAGCATCACCCATCCTTAGGCAACAGCCCTCCAGATATCTTCTTTGACTCCGTCTTCGTTGATTTTTTCAAGGACAACTACAGTAGGATTGGACGCTCGATTGACAGGGCACCAGAGCTGGAGATCTCTGTCATGACAAACGGCGTGCAGAAAGGCATATCCCGGGAGTTGGTGGATTCTCTTCGTAGCCAAGTCAGGGACAAGGATCGCGCATTGCAGGAGACCAAGGCCAGAATAACATCACTCGAGGAAGCACTTCACAATCGAGAGGCGCAACATCGCCTGTCTAGTGAAGCCACCGCAATTGAGCTATCTGAACTCAAAGCTTCGTTTGATAATGCAGGGCGTGTACACGAGGAACAGCTACGGTACGTCTCCGGTGGACTATTGTCGACGCATAACTGCTAACGCTGGCCGCAGGAAGTTGGCTCAGGAACATTTAGAAAAAGCGGCCGATCAGGAGCGCCGTACTGCGTCAGTTCAAGCGCAGCTTACAGCAAGAGAGATCCAACATCAAACTGAGCTCGTTCACGCTCAACAGTCTGCAGGCTCGGAAGTTGAGCGCGTCAGGTTACGAGCTGACGCAGAGCTCGCGGATCTCAAAGCGTCCATGAATCGTCTTGAAGTTGACTTAATGAAGGCAAGGCAAATACATTTATATTGATCATACCCAAAAGGATGCACTTATTGACGTGTGTTCCGCAGGCCAATAAATCTAAGGCATCGGAGCTGCAGAAGCTCCAAGAGGAAAATTCCAGGCTGCTGACGCTTGAGGTTGAGCAGAAAACCCAAGCAGAGACTCGGAATTCATATTTAGAAGGGCAGCTTCGTATAGCCAGGACAAGGATAGAGGAGCTACAGCGCAAAGTTGAACGTGTAAGTTACTCCTCCATGTCTTCATTCTACAGCTCGCGATGACAGAAGATACGGCAAGATGATGACGGGAAGGCTGACTTGTGACTAATTTCACGAGTCAGGTTGAGAAAACGCTGTTGGAAGAATCTGACTCCAAAAGAACAACTCAGGCCGAGCTAGATGACCTGCTCATGGTATTTGGGGACCTCGAGGAGAAAGTCGCCCGTTATAAGGTAACGCTTTCGGTAAAGTGAGAGATAACTCTAGCTAACGGCTTATGAATCACAGGCGCGGCTTCGCAAACTTGGTGAGAATGTGTCCGACGGTGAGGATGATGAAGAGGACGGTCTAAAAGATGCTGATGGCGAGGTGGATTGAAGGGGAAAGGCTGTACATACCGCTACAGCGATATTGATCAGAAACCCCTCTTATTGCATAACAGTCAGTCGCACAGCCTGTCGGTACAAAAGTACCTCTCTCTACGGAAGTACTCGTAAATTAATGGGGGCCGGGCAAAAAAAATCTTGACTTGTAGCGAGGACAATGGCCAGGCCAACTAGGAACCCATCACAAAAAAGCGGCATCGTGTGTTCCTCCGTACGATCAGAAAACCCTTCAAAATCCAGCAGCGATTCTATGCAGACTTCAAACCTGAATCGCTTTCCAATTGCACGATGGACAACCTGCGTGATGCATCACCATCCTCGGGTTCAGATACTTCAGAGCAAAGCAACTGGGTGGACGTCGAACCTGATGTGGAAAATGTCCAGGTTGTGTCTCTCTTTGATGTACAGACTTTTGCCACACTCGCAGAAATGCTACAGCATTGCAGGGAGCAATATGATTTCGACCTAGTTCAGAACATTCAACGCCTACATTTAGACTTCCTTGGGGCATTGAAGCTGGTGAATTACATCCGCTCTCAGGTCAAGAGCGAAAATTCTTTGCCTTCAGAGATTTCCCTCAATGACATTGATGATGAACGTTTTCTCAAGCCAGTGCTCGACAACGACGCTGTTATTTTCTCTCTCGATGAAGTGCTTCTGCAACAGTCAAGCGATACCCAGGCAGAAACCTCGGACCCTATGGACGAGCAAACCAAGGACTTGCATAGACGAAACAGAGATCTCGCGTCAGAACTCAATTCTGTTCGTGAAAGCTTTGCAAATTACCGCCTAGCTGTGGAACAAACGCTAGATCGTCGATGGGGAGTCGGTGAGATGCCGGACCCGTCGGCAAGCTTGAAAGGAAACGATTCCTCAACCTACTACTTCGAGTCGTATGCAACGCATGGTATGAATGAAACCTCAAGAATCTAGTATGCTTACTCACAACGCTAATACTTTGGCGTATAACACACAGAGATACATGAGACAATGCTCAAGGATGCGGTGCGCACTGATGCCTACAGAGACTTCATATATGAAAACAAACACATATTCAAAGACAAAGTGGTGCTAGATATTGGATGTGGCACAGGCATGTTTTCCCCATCGCTGAAAATTTTGAGAGGGAACGCTTCTCTTGATCTCTTGAAAAGCATTTCTGACATGCCAGGTAGGAATTCTCAGCATGTTCTGCGCAAAGGCGGGCGCATCTAAGGTGATAGCTGTCGACAGATCGGACATTATTGACAAAGCACGAGAAAACGTGTTCAACAACAAGCTGTCAGATGTAGTAACATGCTTGAGAGGCAGTATCGAAGACGTTGAGTTGCCCGTCAAAGACGTCGATATCATTGTTAGCGAATGGATGGGCTACTGCCTACTCTATGAGGCAATGTTACCAAGTGTGCTGTTTGCAAGAGACAAATATCTCAAGCCTGGTGGCCTTCTAGTTCCCAGCTCCGCCACGCTATGGATTTCCCCTGTTAAGGACGAGGCATACGTATCAGATCATGTTTCTTACTGGCGTGATGTCTACGGGTTTGACATGAAGGCAATGCAAGAGGGCATCTACGACGAAGTTCGTGTACAGGCTATGCCTGCATCGTCAACTTGTGGTAGAGCATGCCCATTTAAAGTTCTAGATCTGTATTCAACCCATGCCGAAGATCTTGCTTTCACAGCCAACTGGGAAACAGAACTCAACGATGGCAAGGATGACGCAGATGGCTTTCTCATTTGGTTTGACATTTTTTTTTGCCCATGCAGGTCAGAACCAATTCCTGAACCAGATATTACGCCTGACAGATGGGCTCGCGCATCGCCAGGTCACGTTGCTTTCACCACCGGCCCGAACGGGCCAGAGACGCATTGGAAGCAAGGTCTCCTGCTCATCGGTCCAGGAAAACCCTCGCAATCACTTTCTACCTCTCGCCGCTTGTCAGGGATAATTTCCTTTGCTGCTGCTTCTGACAATGTACGAGCGCTTACGTTGCGTCTCCAATGGTCCACGGAACATGAAAAGAGCGATCAAAGCTGGGAACTGAAGTAGGTGCTTGCATGGTATGTCGAGAGGCTCTTCACACTGTTTTTCATCTATTTGTAGAGAACTGTGGCTCACTCGTCTATGGAAAATACTTATGATAAATGCGGCACTTTGAGGCCCTGAAGAATCAAGTTGGCAATACTCAAGAAACCTTCTCCGAGAATGAAGCCCTTCAAAAGTTAGCACGTTCACGTAGATAAGTAGGGCTTAGCGTGGCGTACCGACGCGAGAATTATAAGCTGTGTATTCGGCCGTCGCAGAATTCTCGTCCAGTACCAACAGACGACTCCGCCCGCCGCTCGGGCAAGGGTGAATGATGGTACATTGTATATTCCTTAAGAGGGTGAGTAGAGTCGAGGCACTGGGTCAGAAATGATGCAAACATACCGACTGCCACAGCAATTCCTCCCGGAACATATGGCCGCCACCATTTGTCGACACCAGCGGTACGAATCAATGTTGTTATAGCAAAGATGATTCCTGCCCCCAGAGCCCACTCTTTGGCCATATACGGTAGTCCTTGCCCTGTAACTAACCTCGCTGTGAATATCCAGACATAAGCGGTAGGGACTTGAAAAAGGTCTCCCGGGATGGTATAAACCCTGAATCATGCAGTCTGTCAGTTAATGACCATAAAGTGATAGACCGAGTGAAACTGTTGCTCACGATGCGTAAATTTGATAAATGAAAGCACTCAGAGTGGCGCCAGCAGTAGCACCAATCACTTGCCCCCAGAATTGGGCGTTTGGGGCAGCGCCTAGTAAATGCCCAGTTTTGAGGTCTTGCATGAGGTCCCCGGCTTGCAATGCGCCCTGGCATGGTTAGATGAAGTAGAACGTTTCGCAGAGAGTTCTGTTACCCACTGCTTCTGACTAGTATATAGTTAGGTTAGCAACACTTCCGGTAACACGGTTCAACACACAAAGAGCCACAGACAATCGTGCGCTATCGGGGGGCGGCGAGGGAACGGGAGAGATTGGCTCACCACTGCGCCGGCAACAAGATTGATCAGCACGCTCGACTTGTTAGAGTGAGGGATGATTAGGGCGAAGAAAAGCTGAGCCAGCTTGCTGATGCCCGAAACCGGGTTGAGGTCGGTTTCTCCGAGTGACCGTACACCCATTACGCTCAAGACTAGAGCAATTAAGACGGCAATGACGGTTGCGTACAGGGGAACAAGATCACCGAACACGAAATGGGTCGTCCCTATACACAATATAATGGAAGCGATAAGTCCGATGATTACCAATCTCCCCCCGACGCGTTGATCAGCCGGGGCATCGTCATCGCCCTCAACATCATCAATGTTATCGCTGCCATCGTCGCTCAACGTCCTTGTATTATCAATGATGCCTTGCGTATGAGATTGGAAGTGTTCGTACTGGTCCTGCAGCAAGGAGTACTGGGGAGATGAATCCTCAAACATTTGTCTTCTTGCGTTTTGTAGTCTTTTCCGAAAGTTTTCAGTGAATCTCGATATTGAGGGGAGGAGAAAAGATCGTGATGCAAGATAGCCGAGACTAACGACAGCATCCACTAGCATGATTGCCAGCGATACCCAGATAATCCATCCTTTGCTGCCATGCTCCCAGTCATCCACTGGCCCTGGAGCCCAGCTCTTCAACTTTGCTAGCGGGCTAAGGAAACCCCAACCAACAACAGCTCCCAATGTCATATGCAGTGTTGTCTCGGTGCCCATGATCACGCCTTGGCCAACATAAGCGAGGCTAGGGTTTAACGTCCAGAGCCAAGTATTGGCGGCAACCGTACCAAATATTGGAAGATTTCGAAGGACGGGCAAGAAATACGTTAAAACGGTAAAGAAGCCGGAAATAGAGAAACAAATTAGGAGCAGCCCCATGTTTGATGCCCATTCCGATGGTGGATCTGCTTGAGTTTCCAAGATGTCATGTTCGTCGCCATCTCCGGTATTAGTATCTGACACAGCGTCATCTTGAATGGCTGTACGCGGAACCAGACTGGCAAAACCACCCTGTGCGGCGCTATATAAGTCCTCTGGCATGGAAGATTGCGGCCCTTTGCCGTGAAGCACAGATATGAGAACAGCAGTGCTGAAGCCACTGGGAAATTTTAATCGCTCCCGGATTATTACCTGCTGCCTCCTATGAGATTAAAACGAACCGATCTCAGCCGTTAGCCAGGTTTCGTTTGGTAAAATCTTGCTAGGGGGGGGGTTTGTCTCACAAAGGTACAGCAAATACCACTCCGAAATAGCACAGCCCAAGTGACCAGATAATGAGTTGCGTAGTACTGAGGTAGATGGGTCCCTCTTCCGTAGGATACAGCAGGTAATTCATAGCAGGAATCTGTCGTTGATAGAGTCAATCGCCATACACCAGGCGAGCGGTTGTCAGGAAACGGGGTTTAAGACGAACCACTCCAACGAAGCCGCATCCAAGCGGCATAATAGCCATACCACAGGCGACACTTTGCAATAAGACATTCTCGACTGGAGAGAAGGGGAAGCTTAAATGGGGTCGCAACATTTTGAAAATTCCAAACCCCATCAGACTAGCCGGCATGGACATTATTGACACCCAGCCCGTCTGAAGTCCGAAGTAGACATTGGCAGCACAGATGACCGTCCCAACAGCCAGGCCCACGACCACGCTTCGCAGCGTGAAGCTGTTGCCTTCAATCATCGGTTTCGGTGGGTTCATTGTGGACAAGTCCACACGAGAGTGCAGTCGGGATGGAAAAGCCTTGAAGATGTTGAGTACACCCATGGAAGGTGAAGTCGAACTCTGCAAACCCCATTTATATCTTTGGTACCTGGGTGGTGAGCAAGATCAAAATCTGACTAAGCATGACTGACTTCCGACCCTCAAGACTGGGGGAATATGGTGGGAAAGCGAAAGGCCCAGGCGGAGTGATTTACGCGCAAACAAGAGCAACGATGGTTCAGTAATCAAGAAGATGCAAATGATATCGATTTACGATTCGTCAAACGTAAGTTTAGTCGACATATGAAGGTAGGGGCACGGCCTATCTTGATACAAGACTCGGCGATGTACCATTGGTTTGTTCACCCACCGCGGGCTTTTCAAAACATCAGATCCCGAGACTAACATGCATCGTCGACGTAGCGTGAGCGCCGCAAAATCTCTAATATACATCTAAAGTCCAAAGCTGTCGAGCAGTGAAGAGGCTTCGGGCTCCACAAATGTTGACGGAGATGACTTGGAAGGACCATCAATCGTGAGGTCGCGGGTCCGTTCCAAGCCGAGGCTGCGTCTTGCTGCTGAGAGATCATCCACTACCAGCGAACTTCTCCGTCTCAACAGCTTTAAGGGGTTTACTTCACCACCAAAGCCACTGGTAGCAGGTTGCTGAAATTCCCAGTTGCGAACTGACACATCCATCCTGTTAGCCAGAATCACTTTTTTACACCAAGAGCCTTGGAATGCAGACAAAGGAAAGAAATCTTGGACCGCAACAAACGTTTCATCTTTGAGTGACCATGCACTTACCAAGGTCTAGCCCGAGAAGATCACACCCCATGCGGTCATAAGTCTTAGCGCTGTGAAGAACAAACTCCCACTCAACTTTTGGTGTTACTTTGGAGGCTCCTCGAAGCGTCTGCAAAGTCTGTTGACGTAATTGGGAATAAAGAACCACCAGGGCAGGGTCGTCGGTCAAGAAGAAGCGAGACTTGATGTCCGGGGAGCAAGGAGTCTCTAAGAGCGCAAAGACAGGCATCTTGTTCAAATCAGTAAATTTGAAGAGTATCGCATTGAAATGTCAGTTTCGGGGGAGTTGCAACTTACAATCAGTGCCCTAACGGCCATGTCTTTGCGACCAAGCATCCAAAAACCCCAAGAGGCAAGCCAGCGGTTGCCCTCCTGTGCAGCTAAAGGAAGTACTTCATCTTGGATGAGTTTTCGAAGTACTAAGCCATTGTCCCCTTCATAAACACGACAAATGGCGATTGCTAGTTGCAGGTCCTTGATTTGCCGGAGACAGACCTCGACAGCGTCTTCGAGACGGCCACCCAACAGGAAGAAGGCTGCGGCGTAATCTTGTTTCGCGGTCAGTATGTAGCCTTATTCCTTGCGTCTACTTGATTACGACTCACGAAACCGTCGCTTGCTGAGCAATGCGTATGCATTCTTCAGTGCTGTCCTCCGCCATTTTGGGTCATCAAAATTATTTGCCAGTAACTTCTGGGTGGCTACTTGTTCTTCATTCCAGCTTGCCATCCGCCAAAGTCCTTGCAATATTGTTTTCTTACGTAAAGCGAGGTAGAACAAGCTGCAATCCACCGGGTCTTTCAACTCGTTTTTGGTGTACTCATTTCTTGCTACCACTTCAAACTGGTCACGCTATGTCACGTTAGCATAGAGAGTTTACCAGATATAAAGGTCGTAAGGAGCATACTAATAATGTCAAATCAGAAAGCCACATGAAAACTCCACATTCCCGAGCTGGTTCCCACAGCATCGCCCTGTGGTTTTGACGGGACACGAAATCTAGAAGTATGTCCTGGCTACTAGAGTGGAATGCCCAGTTTATTTCTCTCCATGAGAGGTGCATGTCATTCATCCGACCTTTGCGAAGCGCATGCTGTCGGAAGAACAGCATAAACCGAGCTCCATTTTCATCTATTGATCTTCTATGACTTTCCACCACTGCAGCACACTCGATAATATCTGCCAATTGAATCTGTTCGTGTCCCGTAAGCTGAGGAATACGTATCTTTGTCAACGCCTCGTTTATATACGTTGCCGTCTGCGCGGAAAATACATCGTCCTCTTCGCACTCGTTGTCGTCTAAGAATGAGGTCCCCTTAGCTTTGCCCGACGAGCTGATTTGAGACGTCTACATGTTCGTATTAGCACAAGAACATCGTCCTTGAAATTTTTACTTACATTCTCGGTGTAGAACTCTGATAGCGGAAGACCCAAGTAATCATCAATGGTATCGCCTGGAATCAGGTATCTCAAAGTTTTGTATAGGGCAAGTAAGATGCGACGTACGATAGGACCTTTCCCGGACAGAATGCATTGGCTAAGGAATTGGGGATGAAATATGGGGATGGGTCCATTAAATCTCTGTACGACTTCAAACAGATCCCTACGATGATCTTTGTTAAGATGGCTGATGGGTGTGATAGAAGAATCCTCTGTATCCATACGTCGATCATAAACGAAAAGCTGATTTCCCGCAGCAATTACCAGGTGGCCATCGGCAAGCCAGGTGGAATCTCCAATCGGGTGAGCTGTAAGGTCTCGAATGTCGATCTCGTGAATTGGTGCCCACGCTGGCCCTTTATTCAAGTAGTCGAACCTCATTTGAGACAGTAGTACGACACGATGTTGAAACCCAACAGCGAGAATGGCCTGTGCATCGGGGGTTGATGTCCAATCAAGGTCCTGGATACTATGATGTGCCTTATAGTCCATATCATATTCAAGACGCGAACCGCCAATATCCCAAATTGTGAGCTGTGATCTCGTGAGATTCACTAGAGCTGCTTTTTTAAGCATGCTACCACTTGCAAGTGCCGGATCCAGAAGGCCAGTCTCCGTACAGGATGTTGATAACCAGTCCACCGCTCGGCTTTCTAGGTTAACACGCGCCGTCCAGAAATTAACCCGTCCGGCACGGGTGTATGATATCGCTAAATCACGAGCAAATATGTCAAGAAAACCAGACGTAGCCGGGGCCGCTCCGGCCGGGTCCACAGGGAGCACATACTTCAATCCGTCTGGCGTGGCAAGTTCGAACCGGCAAAACTCAGACAGCCCTATCGTATCTTTATTTGTGGTATCGTTGCTAAGATACTGGGGGAGACGAATTTCCCACACGATTCCACGCCCGCTTGATGTTATTGTGGCAATGTAAGCCAGCGTATAATCCGTGTTTCGCGGTGGAGGAAGCACTATTAGGCAGAGTGGTGTTTCTTGTATGTCAAAGGAACGTTCGGCAAGTCGTGATGCAATGCTATTACGGCAATCCCAGACAACAATAGCTCCGTGGTATAGAAGAACGACAAAGCGCCCCTTCCGAAGGACGCATATGCGATGTATGTGTCCGCTTTCCGGTATGACAGACCTACGGATAAGTGTTTGGTCTCCGTGTACGCCACCTAGAGTAGAATGACACCATAGAATACATTCTCCACTGGCAGTTCGAGAAACCACTGCATGACCACTGAAGTTACGCACGATCTTCTTGATGGGTGCAGTATGTCCAGTCCAGACAGTTTGGAGGTCGAGACGTCGGTCGTTGTTTTTGGGATCCAATAGGTCCACCAAATTACCAGCAAAAACTCCGATCTTGCCATCAAAAGAGTGCAGCATAATGTGGAGCCTTCCACTTGACCTGTCACAGTAGTTCTGGACCTCAGTGTGTCCCGCCACTTCTTGGCCGCTCAAGAAGTCGTCCACTATTTCAAAATGCGACAACTTAAGCTGGGCAACACTGAAGACACTGAACTCTTCAGTCTTGCTGTTCCCTACATTCTCCAAGGCCCACGCGGAAATATTGCCAAATTTGTCGATTTTGACACATATTTCAGGGCTTTTATTTGCAACAGCAGCTAGATGGCCTATAGTTGCGTCATCTGTGCTTGGACCATCAGCCGCTCGAGCCTTCACAGCTTTTTCCATGGCAGCAGTAAATTCACATCCATCCACGATAAATATGAGTGGAGGGTGTGGTCGTACTGGCACGTCTATAGCTGGCTCGTTCAAATCAACTCGGCCCAATAGTTGCCAGTGTCGACCTTCAGTTGCCTCCGTTGGGGTCCAGACACGGACTGAATTGTCAAGACATGTTGTGTAGAGGACATTATCCACTGACTGGTCTGAGTGACGTGGTCTGCGCCATCTCATCGATACGACAATATCAGGATGACGAAGGTAGGTCACGTCGAACCGAACCTCGTCTGCACCGTAGACAAGTCTCCTCCAGACTTTGGTTAGGCAATCATGCTGACCAATGGAAGCGATGTATGCCGAGTCGTGGGAGATGATGGCATACTTGACCGGGTTGGGCAGAACCCTTTGCCATGTATTCGCGGGAAATGAGGCAGTGGCGAACAGGGATAGTGCGTTTGAGGCTACGAGAAGCTCTTCAGAGCCGCCCCAAGACAGAGCACAAGTTGCTTTTGGGGTAGGACATGGTATATCAAAACACGATTGTTGTGCCCACTGGGGGAATGTCAGTACCACGGTCTGTGGATTGAGTGCGAATGAGCTTGTTGAAGAAACTACACAACCTTTCTGTTGTCATCTTGTAAAACAAGAGGCCGGTATATGCGGACTTGTTTCGCTGTGCAGGTTGCAATCTTGCCAGATGATTCGTCGATAGCAATCGCGTCGAGGTCCTGCTCGTTGTCGTCGTCGTACACCGTTTGCAAGATTCGATATGCTCCATCGAGGATTGTGAAGGCACTGCCGCTTATATAGGCCTGTTGGAGCGGGTGATATGAGGGCTGGGCTCCGGCTAGATCCGCAGGGACAACTCACATTTTGATGACGCCCATCCCAAAAGCCAGTCGTTATACCTTGGAGTCTTGTTGGGGGTTGGCCGGGAAGTACGGCAATCATGATATCGGATTTGGATGATCTTCTTTCATGTCTGGATGTCAATGGAGCGACTGGCTCAAAGTTGTCTGTAGGATACCTTGCCATCCGATTTTCAGCTGCGTAAACGACCAGAGCGGAGCTGCACATGTGGAGCTTGCACCTGTGACGCAATGACTCTATTATGTAACGAATGGCACGTGACGTCAGACGACTCTGCTGAACTTAACGACACCAAGGCAGACCACCCACCAACGCGGGCCACGCTATCATTTAAACTGCAGCTAGCTTTAACAACATAATCATATGATCACTGCTTAGCAAGTTAGTAAGGCACAGAGAAAAATTGCTATATTAATAACATGGTTCGCCTTGGTGCGTGGTCCGCCTAAGTGTCGAGCACCATATATGAGATGGCGAGTTCTAGCGAGCCTTTTGATAGTGGAGCGCTGCACGAGTACAGGGTGGGTGTACACTGTGCATTATCGTTTCGGAAGCTTGCATTCTATATTAGCCTGTGCCTACTTCAGGAGATGAGTAATGGTCGTCGATATAGCCACTGGGGCATCGGATCGTAACTGATAAGATGGAAAGGCTTGCCAATGCACACTTACAACCGTGAAGTAGACCTCCGACGGCAGAAAATATGGCTACGCGATGTGTTGGTAGTAGTACATTGGTTGCCCATTGACATCGCCCAACTCCTCCCATAATTACGCACGACAGGTCTGATATCCGTCAGACGACAACAGGTGCACTATGATCGCCCTAGAGATCCACGTTCACTGATTACTTCAGGGGTATATAAGCCTGACCGGCAGAAACCCGCCTCGGTTGGGCGATGCAGCGAGGGCAAAATACATAAGTTCTAAAAGACCGAGAGCCTATTTATTATAGGCAATATGAAGTCTCACATGGACCAGAACACTACACCGGCCCTACTGCCGGCTAAAGGCAGCTCACGACTTGGATTTGGCGAAATTACCCCGGGACATGGGAGTAGTCGAAGAGCTCCTCTCCGCCGTATTACTCTCGCCGATTGCCCGTCTATGCCACTTTGAAATAATTGTTTTCGATCCCCTGCCCGCCGAAAAGCTGTTACCAATGTGATCGTCATTATCAAAAATTCGACGCGCCCTGACTAGTCCGGTGGATGATGCATGTCCCCGATGCCATCCAGAAGTTGAGGCATAACGCATCGCCCAGGGAGTCTCCCTTGCTAAAGGAGCCTGCGGCGTTGTCGAGCCTATAGTTCCAGGTACAGCCACATGACTAAGACGCAAGTCGTCATGAGCCCCAAGGTCAGCTACTTTGCTGTCTCTCCTGTTCACTGACTTCCCATTCACCTCTCCCACAGGATACATCAGTGGTGCAGGGATCGTGCGAGCCGTTCCCAAAGAAAGCCCAGTTGAACGAGAAGGGGTCTTCAATGGACTCATAAGGTCTTGACCATCTTCAAATCGGCGGAAAGCAGGACGCGACCTCGAAAGCGATTTCATGACCCTACGGGAGACATGTAATCGGCCGTTCCAGGCTGGAGATTGTAGGTCTGGCAAACCTGCATCCGTTGGACTCGTATGTTGCCTCCATGTCAGAAGAGCTCTGTTACAACTTCCGCGGCTGTGTCTTTGTCTGACAGTCACTGCAGAATGAGCCTGCCCAATCCGCTGAAGTGTGGAAATTGCCCAGGTCTTGAGCGAGTGGCGTTGCCTCTCACTCGACCATAGTTCCAACGCTTCCGTCCGTCGCCGTTCATCATTGAACGCCTCGTGCCTCCATTTGCCTAGTGTGTGTTCCCTGAGATGACCCATAGAGACTGAGAGTAATGTCTCAGCTTGCAATGTATTCTGTCCCCAAGACGTAACTGCCGCTAGCTTGTAGTCCGTATCGTGCTTTATCTGGTAGTCGTATCCTGCTCGTATCAAGTCCAATATTTGGTTGACATGCAACTGCCAGCGGCCCAGTGCCAAATAGAAGCCGCGCTGCCTCCTCTTGGATGAAACCTGAGTGTATCTCATCATGAGATATCGCCTGACCACAAGCCTTGCTTGATGTTTATGATATCGGGCTGTATTATCAAGAACATGTACCAGACGAGTGGCCCGAATATACCATGTTGCGCGCTTTCCCAAGTGACTCAACTCTTGCTGTTCCCGGATATGAGAACGCATGCGATTCATAAACATGTTAGTTGTTCCTTTGATAGAGTATTTCTTTGATCCAGCTTCTTGCATAGAGTCAAGCTTTGCAGCCGTAAACCATCTATCCATGACCCTAAGAACAGAGGAATACTCGCACCTCCAGCGAAATGCCTGCGCCCGGGCTCGAAGATTCCATACTTCAAACAGAAGTAGCGCATTCTCAGTTACCAGAAGCCCCCGGGAAGCACGAGACCGAAATTTTGCTTCATTTTGATCTCTCCACTCCTGAAGCCAAATCGCGGCATGTGAAGCAGCGCTACTTCGCCTAGCTGCGGCAACTCGGGCGCTAAATAATTTTGCCAATCTCATCCATCTAGCACAAAATCGGCGGCTTTTGCAATGAAAACTTTGCACAACCTCGCTGGCAAACATATTGTGAGTGGTAGCTTGTTTGAGCCAGCGCTCGACCATGCGAATTTGTATACGCCTATTGCATATTTCGCTGGACTGTCTAGCCAAAACATGAGCACACCAGCAGCGCAAGCAGCGGCTCGCCTTTTTGTGCATGCGGCTGTGAGAAAATAATGTTTCAGCCACGTTTAACTGCTTTCCGTGACAGATAACAGCACGTCGAAGTTTTCGGATAGCACTGATGGCTTTCAGATGCCTCACTATCGGGACTCTTGAATCTGGGGAGAGCGTCCAGCTGTTGAAACAACGAAAGCGAACCATGTGCCTTCTTGCAATAGCCTCCCGTTCAAGTCGTACTGCAGTCTCATCAGCCCACTTGTTGAAGACTTTGCTAGCAAGGAAAATTTGGCGTGCTCGCGCGGCTCTATTTCCAAGAAATGTATTCTCAAGAGTGTCCAAGTCAGATGGATTTGTATCAAGCATCGCATCAGTCTTGAGGGTCTCGCCATTCGCCAGTAGTGCAGATGTCGACAACTTCACGTTGTTGAATGGAAGAGTGTCTCGTGACTTCTCTCGAAAAGTAGCAGGCGGCTTTTTATCCGAAGCATGGTCGAGCCCTGCCCAGATGGATGCAATGGTAGGCCAGTGGTCTACTACTGGCGTCAAGCCAACCCCAGATATGTCTGCTACGCGCAGTCTATTGGGGTTACCGAATGACGATTCGACCAATTCCTTGGCTATGGTTGCCGGGGGCGCATTGTCATTATGTTCCTCATTACAACTCGACGGGCGATGGGGCGCCTGGAACGTTGTTGTATGAGCCACAGCCGTGACTCCCTCCGCAATGACGTGGCTAGACTGTTCCTCTTGGTGATGACCCGGCGTTGATGACCTCAAAGGAGGGTCAGGTGACGGATCTTCGTACTTCCCACGAGAAGCATCCTTTGCAAGCGCGTTTGCAAGGTCGATGGTATCTTGCTTGTCAAGCTTAATAGAAGGAGACCTCGAATAAGAGGGACGTTCGGATATAGTCGTATTCTCGCCAAATTCAAGAAATATTCCCATTCGCTTGAGGATTGCCTCGAACTTGTCCAGCAAAGACCCAACACCATGCTCACCCCCGATACGAAACACCAAGGCGGACAGATGATGGTCGGAATCTGGGTCAATTCCAAAGGTAGGGAGTACATCGTCATATGCCTTGAATAGAACAGCTGCTGGGAGTGGTTTCGGGAAAGGCGATCGATCATACTCATCTTGAGCTAAGGAAACAACGGAATGGAGTATTGTGATATCTAGAGATCGGGTGTCAGCGCAAACACACAAAGTTCAGGCCTGAAAACACAGGTTTCTCGGCTCGATTCGTACCTTTGTTTGAATAATAAGGTTCTTGCGTTAGCTGTGTCTGGCTGGGGCTGACTTGGCCAGGACGTTGGGCCAAACTATGGTCTTGACCATTGGTTGACGGCTGAACATTTGCCACTAAACCTGTCAGTTTTGACCGACCCGTCGCGGTGAATTGGCGTTGATGCTTACTGGAGGGAACGATTCCTTGTCACAGTCCGTCCATCGTATGAAACACCAGGTATGAACGACATGGGAATATTGCGAGACTTATGAAAGGTTCCGTTTTGTCTGCAGCGTTTCTGAAACGGATTAACCGTCCCCGTTGCCCTCTTGTTTGGTTCACGACCAGTCACTTCGCGTCCCGTCGCGAGTGGTGGAACAATCAACGACATTTGAATTATGTAAGCAACACACAGCGATGAGCTAGTTGAAAGACACTTGGTGCCAAATTTCATAGCGAGCCTATGCAACCTCTTCAAGAGCCAGATTCCGCCGCCTCGGTAAAACAAAAACGAGGTAACAAATAGCTGGCGGCTGAGGAGCTTGACACAAAATCGCCTGCGCTTCTTTTACGACGCGTTCAATCGAAGGGGAGCCTCAACAGCAAACCAGTAAACGCTTCGCTACACACAGCCCATGCGTCAAGCTTTTGGTCGATGTCAGCTCGATAAGCTGGCCTCTGCAGCTTCGCTGTGCTCAGGGGAAGTGCGTTCAACTTAACCCCCGCGCAACATCCATCTACTTACGGGGTTTTGTTAGGCTGCTGTTTATGGCAAATGTGTCGTGGCCGATTACAATGCTGTGGACAAGGGAAAGTGCGCCAAAGAATTCATCAAATTGAAGGATTGCTACCTGGTAGGCCTCGAACATCCTCGAATATCAACGTCCTGGTTGACACAATGATGTGTAGAAAGCAGTATCGAAGAGGTAGCAACTTCTGAAATCCATTTTTAGTACTTGGCTGCCTTCTTCCCTTTGGTCCTAAATTTTAATTCAACCTCGCTCTCTTCTTCCTCTACCGTCTGCGAATTCCTTCTGCAGGAGAAGCAGGAGGCAATTGCACTGTCATATGTTCCACCGACACAAATGTGACAGTACGCTAGAAGTGGTGTCTTAGATAGTTGTTAAGCGCAATAAGAAAGTGGCCTGTTGCACTTCTTGCTCCTCCTCTACAATCATTTCAGACGATGCATCGTTCTCCTGCACCTGTTCAAGGGGCCGCCGTAATATCCTTTCGAACGTGCTGGATTGAGAGCTAAAAACTTCAGTCAAACCCACACTGTCAGGGTCGGATAAGACTCGATATTCCATTTTGACATCATCGGTTGCCTGAAGCCCTGCCTTTTTCCGAAGCCTCTGTACTCTGTTGATAATTTCTCTTGCCAGGCCCTCTTGCGCCAGCTCCGGATAGATTTCAGAATCTAGGATGGTAAGAACTTCATTGTCGGAATTGATCTCAAGACTTTTCGACGCGGCATCCTCCCGCAACCCGCGTCGCACTACTAGATCTCCTTCCTCTAATCGAATACCATCTACCAAAAGCTCCTTGTTCAGTAAGTATTCCTGGACTTGTTCGCTGGTAAGACCCGGCAAGGCCGTTTTCACCCGAGCCATGTCTTTTCTCAGCTTTTTGCCGAGAACCGGCCAGTCTGCAGTGACACTGAGCTGAACGTTGTAGTTTTCCTCGTCTCCAGAAAGAACTAGGTCTCGAACGTTGAGCTCTTCAGTGATGTACTTTTCCAAAGACTTGACGTCGTCAAGATATTCAGGATCGTGATGTATGATGACCAATGTCTTCAGTGGGGTCTTGAGACCGAGGCTTCTTCGTTCTCTAGACACCCTAGCTAATTCAATAACTCGTTGCATTCTTGAGACCCTCCTCTCGACATCCGAGTTGAATAGCTCTTGCCTGACCTCTGGAAATGGTAGGAAGTGTACACTTCGAGGATCTTTTGCTTGCAACGTCGGAGGAATGTGGGAGAGTAGTTTCAAATAAATGGTATCTGACAAGAACGGCGTAAACGGGGCCAACCCTCGACAAAGGGTGTACAGAACCTCAAACAGTGCGTTTAGAGCATGCTGTGTATCCTGCAGACCATTTTCCCCCTTGAGACGGCGACGATTGAATCGGATGTACCAATTTGTAGTGTTATCAATAAGTTCAAGAAGACGTGGAACAACAGTGTATAGTCGATATCCTGCTTTCGTGTCAGGTTCAAAAGTTCCTTGGTGATAGTGGACAGTTGGGTTATACCTCGCATTTCCTCATTGACGAACTTAAGCAGGCTTTGGCAACTTGCCAGAATCCAGCGATCCATCACATTGTCATTTTCAGATTCCATGTCTGGGTTCCACATGTAGTCTACTCCTTCCGCCTTTTTCAGCAAGGCGGTTTGTCCCTCAAAGAACTTGAAACTGTTCCAAAGAGGAAGTAGCACTTTCTGCACTACTTCCTTTACACCGGACTCTTTGAAACGAAGCGGTTCAGCTCGAACAACTGGTGAGTTAATAAGGTAAAGTCGGAGAGCATCGGATCCATACTTATCCATGACAATAGACGGGTCTGGATAGTTTTTTAGTCGTTTCGACATCTTTTTTCCATCTTCCGCCAGTACAATTCCATTCACGACACAGTTCTGAAAAGGCGAACAGCCAAATAGATGCGTCCCAAGCACGAGTAGAGTGTAGAACCACCCTCTTGTTTGATCGAGGCCTTCGGCAATAAAGTCTCCAGGAAACGACTTCTGGAACTTTTCGACGTTCTCAAACGGATAATGCTGGCTAGCATACGGCATGCTACCTGATTCAAACCAACAGTCGAAGACTTCATCAACTCGTCTCAATGTGCCTTTGCCCATTTTGCTCGGAATAGTGATGTGGTCAACCTTATCTCTGTGTAGATCTTTTAATTCGCCTTTGTAACCGCTGAGTAAGCGAAGCTCTTCGATGCTCCCTATACAGACCCTTTCTTCCAGGTCATCACTGACCCAAAGAGGAATAGGTGTGCCCCAATATCGGTTTCTTCCCACGTTCCAATCCCTAGCGTTGGCGATCCAGCTAGCAAATCGACGCTCTTTGACAAAAGAAGGGACCCAGTGGGAGCTTTCTATGTTTTCAAGCATGTCGGGGATGATTTCAGGGATTCTAATGAACCAGGAAGGCACCGCCCGGTAAATAAGGGGGGTGTCCGATCTAGGGCACATTGGATATGAATGTCGTAATTGTGACTCAACAACCAAGCGGTCGGCAGCTTTCAAATGCTTGATGATGTGTTTGTCTGCTTGTTTGACATGCATGCCAGCAAAGTCTGGTACTTTTTCCGTAAAGTGGCCAGTATCGTCAAGCGGGTCTGGCGGTGGCCGTTTTTCAGTGATAACTCCCGCGGCAACGGCAAGATTGTAATCTTCCTCGCCAAAGGCGGGCGCTTGATGCACAATTCCCGTACCACTCTCTGCTGTGACATAAGTTCCATTGAGAACACGGAAACCAAAGTCCTTGAAGTCTTTGTAAAAGTAATCGAAAAGTGGCTTGTATTGCCATCCCAGCATATCTTTCCCCTTGACCTTATCGACCACTGAATACTTTGCCTTCTTGGGGTCTTTATACAAAGTTGATAGAAGCTGTTCCAGTATCACAAAGACTTTTCCGGATTTCTCGTCATGTATTTTGATGTATTCGAACTCAGGATGCACAGCAAGACCAGTGTGAGAAGGCAGTGTCCAGGGAGTCGTCGTCCAGGCCAACAAGTGGACATTGGGGTCCTTAACCAAGGGGAACGACACCACTACTGCAGGATCAGTCACATCCTGGTAATTCTGGTTGGCTTCGAAGTTGCTTAATGCAGTTGTGAGGACGGTGGAATATGGCATGACCCGATGGCCTTGGTACACCTGCCCTTTCTCGAACAACTGCTTGAAAACCCACCACAGTGACTCCATAAACTTGGGGTCCATTGTCTTTTGACAATAGAACTGTTAGCATACGCCCTGCTATCGATCGATTTGTGCTTCTCACCTTGTAATCATTGTCAAAATCTATCCACCGTCCCAATCGTTCAATTGTCACTCGCCACTCCGAAGCATAGCGCATGACGATGGAGCGACACTCTTCGTTGTACTTTTCTATTCCGAACTTGGTAACGGCTGCCTTTCCGGATATCCCTAATTTCTTGTCGATTTCGTGTTCGATTGGCAGCCCGTGGGTGTCCCAGCCAAATCTGCGCTCAACATGATAGCCTTTCATAGACCAGTATCTTGGAATAATGTCTTTGATTGTCGAAGCTAGTAAATGCCCATAGTGAGGTAAGCCCGTTGCAAAGGGCGGCCCATCATAGAATGTATAATGCGGACGGCCGCTGGATAATTCGAGCTATCCACAAAGAGAGTCAGCGGGCCTCTTGAGGAATCATCAAGGCCAGAGTAGCCATGTATTCTCGTACCTGACGGTGGAATGCATCAATGGCACGCCATCGGTCAATGGTTGCGACCTCCTCCTTCGGAAAATCGATAGACATGGTGTCGATGTCGGAAAGGAAAGTGCTGAATGGAATTCAATGTTAGGATATCTAGCACCTTCACCAGTTATGACCTGTCGATCCTCCACTTTGTAACATGGAATCCAAGTGTCCACGAAACAGGGCGGGTGACTCAATGATAAATTTTCTGCCAGTGCGTATGGCCATTCAAAACGAAGTTGGTGCGTTATGAGTCAAGGTGGGGTCAG
This sequence comes from Metarhizium album ARSEF 1941, assembly GCF_000804445.1. Classification (NCBI taxonomy): domain Eukaryota; kingdom Fungi; phylum Ascomycota; class Sordariomycetes; order Hypocreales; family Clavicipitaceae; genus Metarhizium; species Metarhizium album. The sequence continues at coordinate 841,102 of NW_024467579.1, read as the reverse complement.
TAGGTTAGTAGCGAATTGAGAAATGCCCAGCCACTACTCCGTGCAGCATCATCAGCGAGTGCATGGCTCTCTGGGGTCAATATTACTTCGGCCATGATATCTGTGCGGTGAGTTAAGAAAAATAAATGCCGTAAATTGTATTCCTCCCAATATGTGCATGTTCGCTCCTCGTCTGCCTGCGCGATGCCATTATCGTAATTCATAGCCTCACTGACCTCGTTCGCAAATGTTTTGTTTTGCCCTGTGTTCGGAAGTGGGGGCAGCCCTGCATAAGGTGTTTGGCGCGTCCACCCAACGCGTGGTGGCTGTTGACATGAGAACATACCTAGGTACCTAGGAGGTAGTTAATACTGTCAGATACCTAGGTACTTTTAAGTACTTTACATCACTTGAATAGGCGTTCACTCGTCCATTGTAAAATACAGCACAGCGGGACATGGGCAGCCTCTTGTTCACCCAACATCCGACAGTGCTAGACAGCGGAGGCATTGATGTCATTACGCTGAATGAGTACGAGGTACGCGTTCCCAACTGAGTCCGACATTGACACAGACACAATGTCGTTCCTGTTCGGTAGGGCACGATCTCGCGCCGCGGTCGACCTGCCCAGACAGGCCAGAGAGCATGTACTACGCCTCGAGGGCCCAAACCCCGCGGTAAAGGTATGTTATTCGGGCACAATTTTGTTCCCCCACAGACAGAGAAGGTCCTCTGAGGCTCATACAATCTCGTAAGGCCGAAGAGCTATCACGGGTTCTGAACCAAATGAAAACCGTCCTACAAGGAACACAAGGTATGTGCGACTATATCCCTCGGAGTCCATGCCTAGGAAGGTAACTCGGAATTTTGACATGCAAATGGCTGACTTGACAAATAGAAACGGACAGCTCACCGGAACAAATTTACCAACTTGTAACTGGCCTTATCGACGAAGATCTACTCTACCTTCTTGCAATTAATCTCTATCGTCTGCCATTTGAATCGCGAAAGGATACCCAAGTTATATTTTCCTATGTGTTTAGGTTTCGACCCGCATCTGCAGCTCCGAAAAGCGATCCCATCGCTCTGTCATATGTCGTATGCAATCGGCCACAGGTCCTGGTTGAACTGTGCCGAGCGTATGGTCACAAAGAGAGTGCAACGCCAGCTGGATCCGTCCTACGGGAATTACTGAAGAATGAGGCTGCAGCAGCTGTCATACTCTACGACGACGGGGACGAACCTGGCTCCAGTGCCAAGGGTTTGAATGCTATTGATCGCGACCGCCCGCAAAGTGGCAGGGGGGTGTTCTGGAGATTTTTCGATTGGATAGACAAGAGTTCATTTGAGGTAGCGGCCGATGCATTTACCACATTCAGGGTACGAATTCTACAATGTGCATCGATTTGCGCCAATCGACCTCTGGACTGTGCATGTGATTGACAGGTTTTGCAGGAATTATTGACCCGGCACAAGGACCTCGTTCCACGATATCTCTCGGTAAACTTCGACATGTTTTTCGAGAAATACAACGGTACCCTGGTGCAATCCGGTAGCTATGTCACCAAGCGCCAATCCATCAAACTTCTAGGAGAGATTTTACTGGATCGATCCAACTACAGCGTCATGACCGCGTATGTCGATCAGGGAGACCACCTTAAAATATGCATGAATCTGCTCCGCGACGATCGGAAGATGGTCCAATATGAGGGCTTTCATGTGTTCAAAGTATTCGTTGCTAATCCACACAAATCTATCGCCGTGCAAAAAATCCTCATTATGAACCGCGAAAAGCTTCTGACATTTCTTTCGCATTTCCTTGAAGATCGGACTGACGACGAGCAATTCATCGATGAAAGAGAATTCCTCATTAAGCAGATTCGAAATATGCCCCCCAACCCAGTTCCCATGCAAAGATGACGTGGCCTTCAAAGGCTGGCAGAGGCGTGAGAATCTGACAATTATCATAATAGGACATTACTGGCCGCGGAAGGCTTTTTTTCGTTTTGAGCTGCAAGGGAAACTCTAACTCGGGCAGATGGCGGGTTTGCGGGGAGCAATGCGCCTCGGTGGCTTTGCTATGGTCCTTGATCAGCTAGTAACAATACATGGCAATTGCAGGAAACCGCAGGTGAACTCATGAAGGCATGCCCCCCACCATGTAATGATCATTTCGAATATGATACCAAGTACATGAGTCAATAATCTTGAAAAGGGTAGACGCTCCTATAACGCCCAATTGAGCTTGAAATGCTCATACAAACTGGATGATCTCGAATTCGTAAGATGTGACTTGAACTTGTGGGCCAAAAACTATGCCATTGCCGTACCTCTTAGCGCTGTCTGGACAACAGGACATTAACACTTTCACGCGCGTTCTGTGTTGCCCAAACGCTATTTGAACCTCCACGCCTCCATTCATCAGCCGCCAGAGCGTCACCCCCACCCTTGGAAGTGTCCCCTAGAATCACCTCCAGGTCCCGTCTCTGGGAGCTGAGCCAGCTCTTGACAAAGGTTGCGGGGTCCTCGCTCAGGAACGAGAAGAACGAGTGTTTCGCTTTTGAGACTGCGATGGCCTGTATTAAGCGAGCCAGTTGATCATCGAGCATTGTTACGTCCTTTAACATTGATGTATATTGTGAATTGTTGACCACAGGTTGTAGTGTGCTGCGTAGAGGATCGTCTATAAGAACTTGTACATCGTAGACCGTGGCGCGGGGGTCTTTGTGGAAGTCCTCATCGACACGGATTGTGTATGGTAAACTGACTGGCGGTAATGGCCGAAGATGCTGAGTCACATACTCATTCAACATTGGGATGTAGCCGATGTCACCTCTTCCAACAATCTAAGGACGCCAATATTAGCCAATGGTAATCGAGTGTGATAGGCCAATAGGCCAATAGCCTCACCTTTCTCAAGACTTCATCGCAACGGAAATTTCTTTTCTCTTCATCCTCCTGGAGATTCCAAAATCTTATATACTCCCACAAGGCTGCAACTGCCTCTTGTTGTGTCGCCTCGGACATGTCAACGGCCTCAGCTAGTTCAGGGCTCAATTGGTACCGCTCAGGGGATTCATGTCGGTACAAGTTAATCATGATGTTCATGTTTTCGTCACCGTTTCTCTTGAATGTAAGCTCATCAAAGTCAGAGGCGGAGGTTGTGTTGCTCCCAGACTGATTTTTTGATGAAGGCTCTGGCTTCTTCCATTCGACATTCTGCCCGGCTCCGCTCCGAAAGCGAGCGCAATCGAAGTCGACGGAGAGTGACTTGAAGAAGTGAGAGAGCCGATAAGTCGCGGCACCGGAACCGGCAGAGCTATTTTGAATCGCTTGGGATTGATCTGACACCTCCCGATTATTTTGAGAGGCATCGCGTTTCATCTTCACATCGTCGCTTCTTGGTTGTCCAATTACGTATTCGTCGTCATCTAACAAACGTCCTTCAATCTTGACGCGAAATGATGCTTCCATATTAGATGTGAAATCAAAAGTGTCAACGTTCAACCCTGTAGCTTGCCAAGATTGATCCTCAGCCGTATTGCTAATCCAAATTCGAAGCGTTTTGGAGAGCTGAAAGTCCTGTTAGCGAAGTGCTGCCAGGCCACGATTTATGGATCAACCTTTGAAGACGAGGGTTCGTAATTACGGACCTTGTGGCTACTGCGGCTGCATGCCTCGGCTACATCAAGCCGCTTCCGAGTTATAGTAGCGTCAAGGGTTCTTTCTACATCTCTCAATGCTTTATATCTCTGAACTGCTTCTGGGTCGATGATGCTGTCTTCTACCCCCTCGGGGATGTTCTTGTCAGTAGGTTTGCGGCTCCGACGTCTAGCAAGCTCATGGGCATGAGCTTGCGCCTGCTGCTGCTGGGCAATCTGGGCTTGCGTCAATGGCACAGAAGGATGAGGACCAGACGACATCATTGGGCCTAATAGAAATTAGTCGTGCGCATCATGTGCGGCAGAGGCTGATAAGAGACTGAAGATGCGCATTCTTACCTATACCTCCCCGACGCTGGTTAGCAGTATGAGGAGAGCGTTGGGGGACTTGCTGTGGATAGCTGCGATATTGAGTCTGCATTGCGACGTCGCGTTGGTCATTACACCTAGATATCTTAAGGTCGTAGGATATTTCTTTGCAATACGCAGGCGTTGGTGCCAGCGTCGTGATGATTTTGTCGGCACGTGATATACCACATGATCAGCCGCAACACCACAAGTGCCTGGCACGACGACCGTGAATGCAAAAATGTGCAGAATCAAGTTATCCTATGCATTCTACGGGCCAGAAATGATGCAACTACCGGGTTGCAGGATGAATTGTACAATATTTGGAGAAAATAAATTTTTTTGTGAGCATGGTCGAATTCTATGCCGATCTATGGTGAAGAGGACCTATACTTGCTAGGGAAAATATGGTGACTGCGCAAATCGCAGTTTCTGAGGAAATCCCTTCCCACAAACTTTTCGCATTTAAATTCTGCCTTTTTTCCCGGCTGCGGTCTCCCACGGGCTAGAATATGGTTACTTCACTCAAAGTAGGTTCAAGATGCCCGCATGCTCGCAACCTACTGATACTAGTTGTTTTTGCACTAGTAGTAACCATTACGACTATAACCAGCGAATTTCAGCCCTGTAGACAAGAATAAAATAATGTCTAAAATATTTCCGTATATTGCTCCGCGGGGGGGGGGGGCAAGTGACCACAAAATCTGATATCACATTCACACGCATTTACCATGATTAGTCGCGTGTGAGAATTGTCCTGTATCCACGGGCCAGGCCCATTGAGGCTTCAAAAACAAGTAGGGGTAAGACTGAATACAGAGAACACAGCCGCCAACCCATACTAATGCGAACGATGACAGAAAATAATACCTTACTTGTACGCCTCGCTGACAACGCCGTGATTATGTCTACTCTCTGGACTGCAAATGATAAGACCGAATATGTAAGTGCTCAAATGACCAAAAAATATTTTTTGACAATACCAACTAATGGCAAGACCAAGGACGCAGTAGTTGGTGTATGACTGCGAATCGGGAACTTGAAAATGCACGCCGTGAACCAACCGACCCTAAAACGCCGGCCCCAATCCCGTTCGAGACTGTCGTTTGCTGAATCGGTTTCGTTTCGGTGTGAAATCATCATGGTTTGGTTGGCTTTTGCTTAAATGATTACGCGCGCCTCGGTCGTGACTAGTATGGCTATCTGGAAGTTGAGCTCTGCTGCCCAAGGTACTAGATGGGCTAGATACAGCCGAGGATATATCCCCGAATGGGCCATCATTGTGTTGCGTATTTGCACTATGGGATAAGGCCATATCCCTGGCTTTTTCGAGGCACTCGACCCACTCCTCGGCCGAGGGCCGCTCTTCGTCATTGTTTACAGAGGTTTTAGTCTCCTCAAACGTGTAGTGAAAGCCGCCCTGGTGACACGTTAATAGAGAAGAGGTCGATAAGGAGATCAAGAAACTTACTGTGTCAACAAACCAGACAAGTTGCCCCTTTGCGTCCCGTTGAGTTTTCCAGGATGAGTCCGAGGCTAGCAATGATAGTTCTTGCTTTGCCCTTTTCTCCTCCCCTCCTGCAGGAGCTAGCACAATGCGACCGCTTGAGGTCACCATCACAAGACGCTGCCTCTTTTTGGTTGTACTACCTCCGAAGAAACGTGATAGTTTCTTATGTCCCTCATCGGATCCTTTGCGATGCACGCTACTTGGAAGTGGTGAGGAAACAACCAATAGATCTCCTAGTTTCAATATTCGTTCATTATTCCTTGTTAACACCGGCGACCATTCTATGTCAAGTTGAGTAGGTGGAGGGAGTTCTGTAATAATTCTAGCAGGGCGATTCGCCCCGCCAGTGGTTGTTTGTGAATGTGGCATCGATCTTGGAAGAGATGCATTGCTGTTGGATGGGCCAGCGCCATAGGAAAAGCCGTTTAATTGAATGATGTTTGGCTCATGAGCAGGTGGGACATATGGTCGTAGCCTCGGCGCCTTTGCGCCCCATAAACTTTTTCCAAACTGCTGTCCATCAAAAAACTCATGGTTTTTAATGTGTTCTATCGTTAATCTTCTTGCTGGATCCAAGACTAGGCATCTCTCAACAAGATCACGTGCGGCAATGGGAAACCCGGGTGGAAAGTCGTACTCAAGGTTAACAATCTTCTGGAAAGTAAGATACTCGCTGCCTGCCTTGAACGGCGGCCTCCCTGCAAATAGTTGGTATATGATGCATCCGAAAGCCCATAAATCGCTAGCCTTCCCTGCGCTCTTGTGTGTTAGTAGCTCAGGACTAACATATTCTGCAGTCCCGACAAAAGATGCAGCCCGGCGGTCGTCTTCAACGTCTCGTGGCGGCCGACCTTGTATCTCGCCGCAATTAGTCGAGTCTGTCTCTTTGCATTCCTGATGGTCACCGAGAAGCTTTGCAGTGCCAAAATCGGTGATCTTGACATGCATCTGATCATCCAACAGCACGTTCTCGGGCTTCAGATCGCGATGAATTACCCCGCGAGAGTGCATGTATTCAATCGCGTCTAGTATTTGTGCGCCATAAAATCTGACGCAATCCACGTCAAAAGATCCAGTCTTCTTTAATACGCCGAGTAATTCTCCGCCATTGCACAGGTCGAGTACATAGTAGAGAGAGGTTTCGTCTTGAAATGTGTAATAGAGACGCACGATCCCGGGATGCTCCGTCAGGCGGTTGAGGGTATTCTTTTCAATATTCACATATTTGATCTTCTTCTCTTTGATTATATGCCTCTTCTCAAGGACTTTAATTGCATACTCCTTTAGGGTCTGCCGGTCGGTGGCCAGGTAGACTGTACTGTATGAACCCTCCCCGAGAATGCGGCCGAAGGAGAAGTCCCGAACGCCTTTTTTGATTTGTCGAACTATCATGCGGCCGGTGCTATCCATTTCGCGGCGAATACCGACAGCTGCGCCCCGATCTTTCCAGTCCTCGCTGGATTGATTCGATGGCACTTGGTTTGTTGCTTCTCGGCTTGTCCCAGAGCTGGGCGAGTTGGGAAATTGATTCCCCAAAGTCCTTGAGCTTTCGCGCACCGGAACTCCATATGCAGTGGAGACGTTTGGTTGTTGTCCTCTTCGCGTCGATTCAGAGATGCGTTGATTGTCCAGCAGACTGGTATCTCGAGTTGAAGCACCTGCTGGGGGGTCATCCAGAACAGGTAACGGTGTGGAAATGGCAGGGTTCAGTCTTCCAGCTTCGCTGTTTTGCTCTTTCTGTCCCGGGCGACCATAGTCTTTGGGAACTGTACGCATTGCATCGGTATCGTAATCGGTCGGGTCCGTACCCGGGATTCTCACACTTGGTTCGTGAGTGTTTGAGCCAGAGTCAGGGAGTGCACCGTTGTCAGCCTCATCGGGATTGGCTATTCGTAGTCCGCCAAGAGCCCGGGAGAGACTCAAGTCTCCGTTCATAGTGAGTTTTGTCAGAGCCTCTCGCCTGGTCCTCTTAAATCAAATGAGGACGCTTACCAGGTGAGTTGGGGAAGAAGTCTGGTGACGGGTCTTGGTGACGTGTGTCGGCCGAATTTCGAGTGTCGGATGGTTGCCTTACCTAATGAGGCTGGTGCACGGCCAGGGGCGAGGCACAGTCGCAACCCGGCAACCCCTCACGAATTGCGTTGCTGCGCTGTGTGGCTATTGACTAACTACCTACTTAGTAGGTACGCATACCATGACCAATCCTGAAAATTCATGTATTTCGGCGCATGAGATGCTGTCGACCTTTCCTAGCTATCTTGACATGCAGGCGCAGCTTACAATAGCTGCAGTGTCGCACTTTATAGTAGCGAACAGCTGAGCTAATTTTCAGGGGCTGCAACTGCATGGTAATGACAACATCTCGTATTGCTCAAAGTATTTTCACATATGCAAGTTTTTTATCTCGTGCGCAAAATCATAGCAAATCCTATGTAGGCTAAATTTTTATCTTCCCTAAAGTGTTGCGACGGTTCAGCTGGAAATTAAGGGGCGAAAGGCTGTGCCGATATCTCACAAGGGCAGCCATAATCGCTAATCTATTACCATAGCCGAGTCTGTGAGGGCATTGCTCTGCCGGTCGCCTCCTGCCATTAAACCAAGCTCTGGGCCCTCAAAGTTCGGTGGAGACAACTGCAAGTTTTGGAGTGCTCCTTCAGCCGTTCGGCTAACCAATCGGCCATGACGCAGATTTTCAGTGAACAGGTAGTAGCCATCGGATGCCTCGACGAGATAGGATTGGAGGCCTTTGCTCTCTAAACATATAATGACTTTCGACAAGGCAAAGTTGTTTTCGATAAACCTGGCCCAGCCCCGTGCGGCAGCTTGAATATGTTCCTCACTACTTAGTTTTCTCCAGCCGATACCAAGATGGATGGTAAATTTGTCGATCCTCAAAAAATCATTGCCAGCAGATCCTTTGTGACAAGAATTCGAGGAAGATGGTGAGATGGATGTTTTTGGGCGCGTTGCATGAGATAAATTTTGATCTAGGCGTTGTGACTTGTGGCTTCGAACTTGAGGTTGGCTGGCTTCGTTTTGGTACCTCGGTTGGTGTTCTTGCTCATTCTTGTCTTCTAACCACAAGGTAGATTGGGTAGAAGCATCGGCGACACAACCTTTGCCAGCTTTGCTCAATATCATGCCTTGGCCGTTTACCCAGTGTTCCTGAGAATCTTGGGTCACTACGTCCAGCAAATCTGGTTCTAGGTTTATCGATGCCTCGTCGCGAGACCGTTTCCGTCCCGTAGATCGTACTGGGGCAATTAGAGCCGACTGGGCAGCGCTGAGTGACATTGGTGACGAATTGTGCCGCCCAAAAGTGCCTGCAGATAGCTGTGTCTGATAGTACGGCTGTGGTGGAATTGCAAGCACTGGGGAGGCGGATGAGTATTGTCGGGCGAAGTTGGCCATGATGGGTGAATAGTTGGTCAAGAAGAGGTGGTCTTGGCGAAACTGGAGCTGCTAACGTTAAATGTCAGTAGGCAAATGATTGAACAAACCGCAATGATAGCTTGAACCAGACGAGGCGCGAAGTTCAAATGCTGAGGTGTTTGGCTCCAATGATTTCAAGTCCAAGGGTGAGGCAAAATGTCTGTAGATGGCACGAAGATGGACGCCGCTCAAGAATAATCCCCACCAAGGCATCCAGGTCGCTCTCAAGATTAGACTCAATGGTGCAAGTAATTTGCTAAGAAATACTGAAAGGTCAGGGTAAGGTTGTGCGAAATGGGTACGTGAGGAGTAGCGGTTGTGTGTATAGGCAATTGACCTTGGTGAGGATGCAGGAGGAAGATTACAGCGTTGGCAGCCGAGTCGTTCCTTGACTGGGAAGTGTGTTTTCATTCGTCCATTTTACGGTTGGAGCTCTGAGCCGGGATCGCTAAGTACTTAAGTACGTTAAGGTAGAACAATTTTGACGGTACTCGCTTCAAACACTACCAGTACTTACTTAAGTACTTAAAGTAAGTTAAGTACCTAGTAAGTAGTCTACATACTTGAAATAGGTGCTACTTACTTAAGTAAGTAAGTAAGTAAGTAGATAGATGCCCAATAAGTTGTAGCCTCGAGCTCCAAGTTTCAGTTCTTACTGCTAGGCGTGACCACGGATCAAGTAGCAGTGGCTTCTTCAGTCTTGCTCGTACAATAATACGCGCCTTTAAAATGCCAATAAAGTCCCTACGTCAGGGGCCCCGACCTACCTAGGTGCCTAGTTCATTCGTAGTGACTGAAACACTCATGTCTGAAGATTCTAACTCCGTACACCTAGGTAGGTTGGTAGGTTCTGAGCACTCGGTCGTTGCTGGGGGTGCTGCAGTTGCTGGCGTAGTGGGGATGGAGCCACTTCACGGCACTGGCCTTGAAGTCAAGGCTGCATTCTCCAAACTTCGATTCAAACAGCCCACGGCCCACCAGCTGGTACCCACTCTCTCAGCCCCATGAGTCGACACTGTCTTGGCTACGTACCCAAACTCAAGCATCGATGACGACCGGGCGTCCAAGAGACTCTCTGCCAATTCATTGTTGTTCTGTAACATATAGGTCCTCATTAGCCACGTTGCGCGACTAGAATAAGTTTGCGAGGTTTCTGTCTTCATCCCCAGCCATCATCCTCAATAAAGGACGACGACTCGACTCTGACCGCGCCGGACAGGCTTACGTAGTCAGTCTCCTATTCAACTTTAGCTGCTGGACGATTTCCCTCCTCACCACGGCCATGACTAAACCCAGCCAGTTATTCTTGTTGGCAGACCATATCAAGCTTTCTCTCCTAGAGCGCCAACGGGCGACCAGCCTCGATTTGGATGGTGATGATAGTCAAGATGGACATATCTCCCGGTCGCTAGACCAGTTCCGCTCGGCTCTCGCATCTCTTGAACAAGATCAGTCTCAACATGAGCAAGAAAGGGATACTGAGTAAGATACCGACGTCCCGGGTCATTTTAGTTTCTATGCTAACGCAGTTCTGTTCCTTGCAAGATCTGCGGACTCTTTGGCGAGTCTGCGTCGGCAGTTGGAGGACTTGACAGCTCAGTTCCACGGCTTCACCAACGCATCTATAGAGCACACTCTCACCGAACCAAACTCGACTGAACTAGCAGAAGACTTTTCCCATGCATCCTCTCGAAGAGCAAAAACTGTACGCTTCAGTGATTCTTCACTTTCGCCATCCGCACAACCGCAAGGACCGTATCGCGACGACCCAGTGTCAGATTCGGCTGGATATCGTGATCGAGCCATGGAAATGACAAATCAACAGTTGCATCAATATCATTCACAGATATTAGAAGAACAAGACGAACAACTAGACCGCTTGGGAGAGTCAATTGGTCGCCAAAGAGACATCAGCATTCGAATCGGAGACGAATTGGACGGCCATGTGGCAATGTTGGACGAAATGGACACCACTGTTGACCGTTACCAAGGCCGTCTGGACCGAGCCAAAGGCGCACTAGGAAGAGTGGCAAAGGGAGCTGGAGAAAATAAGCAAATGACGGCCATAGTCGTGCTCATTATCATTTTGATACTACTAATTGCGATTTTGAAATAGAGAACTAGCCGATCTGACACGGCCACTGGCTGTTCAAGCTGCATTGTTTGGCGTTTGGTTAAGGTTTTGTATTCCGTTGTATTCGGCGTCGTTCCTTTGTCTGCGCCCGCCCTACCCTTTTTTTCCACCTTTACTACCATAGTCCTGCCCTCGCAAGCTATACTCGCAATTCACTACCGACTACAAGTTTGCATTATTTAGTTTTGAACTTAACCTGTATTGCACCACTTCTCCTGTCTCGCTACTCCACGTTCTAAAATCTTGGACACAGACCACACAGCAGACAACAAGAGGGCCATCTGAAAATCTCAGCGAATCACATCGCCCTCCTTTATGATTCCTTGCAGGTCTTCGAGAATATCGCTGCCACCAAACATTCTAGATCTGGTCACTACTCTACTCCCTTCTGTTGACCAGACTTCATGGAACTTAACGGTTTTATCGCTGGCTGCCACGACGATACACTCATTAACAGCGCTCGCGTTGTCATCAGATCCCTTCGATTCTTTCAGAATGCAGGGGTAGGGAACTGCATGGAGGGCGCGTAGATCATCTTCCCAGGGGATGGCTGCAATCTGCGAACAGTTAGGCCAGCTAAACACTGCAATCCTGTATGGATGCTCCGGATGGGCATAACCGAATGTGGCGGCTATTTCTCGTTTTGTATTCGACCAAATCAGAGATGTAACCTGAGCAGCGACGGAAATGGTGGCAAGCGACGATCCAGAAACCGTGTGGAAGAAATGTATACACTTGTCATTCGACCCGCCACCCGTAGCCACAAGTCCGTGAAGCCACGGACAGAACGCAATGGCCTTGACAGCTGCCTGATGAGTCCAAACTTGACTCTGACATCCGGAGGCAAGGTTTCGAACATTGGTTTGTGACAGTCTAATCATGCCGGGGGAAACTCCAGCAACTGCGCTAGAAGAACCTTGGCCATTGTCCCAGCTATCGTAGGATCGTGTCTCGTTGGGAGTCAACGTCGCCTGGGTCGACGTGTCGACTAAGTTGCCCAGGTACGGACTGTACGCACCGTGGTTATCTCGTCGCAATCCAAGATATTGAGGTGCTAGAATTTCGTTCACATTGAGAAGAGAACACAAGTTATCATTGGCCCCTGAAGCGAACAAGTCTCCATTTGGTGACCATGCCAGGCCGCAAATTTGCTGGCTGTGTATCGAAATTCGGGCTACCAGCGAAATAGACCCAGGCCAATGTTCACTTGTGTTTTCCGATATCATTGGCCACTCAACCAAGTAATAATACAAGTCTCCGCATTCATCCCCAACAACAAGGTCTTCTGTGGCTACCAGAGTATTTGGGTTGAGGGGGTTGCTTGAAAATCGCAATGCTGAGCAAGGGCGCCAACTAAGACAAGCAACTGAATACGACTGTTGGATTTCGAACCGGGGTGATGTTTCCAAGAGTGACATTACGATGAATGTGCCGTCTGATCTTCCGGCTGCAAATAGGCTCATTTTGCTCTCCACGGAGGAAAATGATATTGATGTGAGCCAAGTTGCATCTTGCTGAGAGCCATTGACGGAACGAACCCCTTCCTTGTCTGACCATGTGTATATGATGTTTCCCAGGCCTATAGCAAGGGTTTGACAACTGTATGAATACGCAAGAACTGAGCAGTAAAAGTCGTCTCGCAGATTAGGAGCGTCTAATACTCTATCAAGGAGATTAGCCAAACTTGCAGGCACAAGCCATGATGATAGGACACTAGTACTTGAACGGTGCTGCGGGTAGAGATCTCGTGCTGCTTTGTGAGCCGTTGACTATAAGTGTGTTAGTTGGAGACAAGATAAAATGGCAATTGTATCTCAGACTATACGAGAACCAAGAACACTAGGGCCCCTGGGGAGCATGACTTCATGCCAGTACAGGGACTCTTTCGATCTACCAGGAAATGAGTCCATTATGGAGCTAGACAAGGGGGCTGCGGATAAGGCACTTGAGGGCTCGGGGTTGAAATTCAAGATTTTGCGGAAGAAATTTATGTTGAGAGCAAAACCAAGGCTATCCTGAATCATCTCGTGTTCAGACTTCTGGCGTTTTGTCCCGAATGGTCGCTTGGGAGGCTGCGCACGAGTAGTTGTTGACCTGTGGACCAGGCTTCCCTCAGCATCTGGCGAGAATTCAGTTTGTGCATAAGGCCAGCGATCAGATGTCAGTATGGGATAATGCTCGAATAAAGGCAGAGCTCGTCGGAAGTGTCCTTGATTATGGCTGTTTAGTGCCTGCACATATCCGAGGGAGAGGGGTAACGTATTGTGAGCTTACCCGCTCGGCTGTTGGTGCCAACATCTGCAGACGCACGAAAGCTAAAAAACGAATACATGAATGATAGTGTCTGATGCAGAGGAAAGTTTCTCAAAAGAGGACATACGCCAGCTCTCATTATCTTCTCTGCTTGAGTGAGCCTACCAGGTTCTTTGTTGGTCCGGTATCGTTCCGAACAGGGCGTCAAATAGTCTCTGATGGGAACAAATCGATCGACCCTCCCAAAAGCTATTCCACAGTTTAGCAGCGAGCTTCTTAACGGGCTGTGTCCTATTTGGCTGTTCACGTGTCTTATTGTCGGGGACCATTCGAGCGCCAAGGAACTTTTGCGCAACGTGGTTTGCGAATCGAGGGCTTGGACAGTTTCGCTTGCCCCCGATGACGCTTGTGCCCTCAAGTTAGTACTACGCGATGCATTCTCGTGCCTGTTTCAAATTTAGCCCTACCGTGTCGATTCTGGAGCTGAGAGATGTGCAAAGCAGACAGGAGTCCCCTGCCGTCAAGTGAAGGCGAACTAGAAGGGGCGTCGAAGGTACTGGATATGCTTCTGCTAAATAGTGTGGTACTCTCTGCGACTACCTCAATAGAGGGGTTCACACTGCTGGTACCATCTGCCTTAATAGATCGGTAACGAGCAGCACGTGGATCGTTCCGACTTGGTTGCATCTCGGACGACGGTCTGGGAACAGCGGTTCGAAGCAGCAAACTACGCTTCCACCTAGAGCTTGAATATATACTGATGAGTAGGGAGACAGAGCAGTGTTGCTGGAATATCTCCGATGACGAACGCGATTGCTGACGAGGGAGTGTCCTGATAGCGAGACGAAACTAACACCATGCGGTTGGCCGGACCAGTGGTCCTTCACGGCTCAGGCACAGGTGAGGATATAGCAGCTCTCAAATATACAATGAGTGTATAAAGTCTTTTTTACTCAATACAAGTAGAAATAAATAATTCGGTTGCAGTAGGGGAGGAGAGGAGAGTAAAAGAGAAGAGAAAGAGAGGAGAGGGGACATGAGGGGGGCAGGGCGGGAAGAGTAATATGTGGCCGGGCTGCTGATCGATCTTGCCGGTTTGAGCAGAGCTCCCTTGAACCATGCCATGTTCAATGTAAGTACTTAAGTAGGAAAAATTTCAGTATGCTATTTGCACGTCCTAACCAAGTCCAAGAGCATGATAAACCGAGTATCAAAGGCGTAGCATCAATAGATGTGTAACTATATTAAGGTTGACGTTTCCTCAGAGCATGCAACGTTGGTCATGTGCTCAGTCGTTGAAAAGCCAGGGCTAGCTCAGCAGCTAGAGCGGTCCGTAGGACCACGGTCTCTCACTTGTTTCTGTATTACCCTTTGGAACTAGGAGTATGGCAAATCTCCGCCTGTAGTCTTGATATATATTATACGAGGAACACAAGGGCTCCGGGGGTAGTGCACAGGGCGTGAGGAGATGTCCTGCTTCAACTTCGGAGGGTATTAACCACGGACGATTAGTGAGACCGACCGCACGAGCACCCCACGTTCTTCACACTCATCAATGCGCTGTCCAGGCGCCATCAGTTGATGCGCTCCGTAGCTTCGCAGCTATTACCAATCCGCGTGCTACCATAGAAACCTGCAACACTGATTTGGATGCAAGCAAGGGGCAGCTCTTCGCAGCTGCGAAACGCTGTTGAAACGTGGCTCTGGGAGACATGCGAGGGTAAAAGATTTTCCATGCTGCCTTAAGTACTTGAGTAGATTGAGTACAGTAAACCAGGTCTATGACGATCCTGTATCTCAACGATTTCGCGCGCATGCCTGGAGGCGAAGTGCCTTTTATATATGTTGCGTACATAAAAATGACTTCCTTTTTATAATGAGTTTCAGCTAGAATTTTATCGAGTAATATACATGGAATTATAGCTATACCTCTAATAATATTAAATCTACCCCTCTTATTGGCCTTATTGCACCAACGAAAGTAGGGGATTCCCTAATTAGGCAGTCGCATCTTAACGATGTAATCCCTGTAGTCAGGTTCTAACGACAGAAAGACCCTCACGAAGGATATTTTCATAGACCTGATCTGCGATCATCTATGAGTTGGTCACTGCTGCCTGTAGCTGTGTTACGGGCCACGGCATGGCTTATCCCTTGATCCGGGCCAATGATGGAAGAAACTTGAATTATAGAGCTAGCGCATTGAGAGCCGCTTTCACGGCATTCAAGGCTACTGTCCACTACTATTCACGCACCGACCGATCGATGGGATCCTCTTGCTTTATTCGCCATTTCTCAGGGGTTTCTTGCAAGGTTGCGGAAAATAAAGAAGTTCCTCGGCGTGACTGTGTGTAATAGTAGAATGTAGTTTCCAAAGTTCTTGATGGTGGGTGTATGTGGCCAGTGTTGAAGTAGGCATGATCCTGTACGCTACTTAGATGCATGCCAGTAAGATAGTGACTACATAAGTAAAGTAGGAACCTAACAAATGCTCAGTCTATTACCACGCTGTGCCCGCTAGTTCACGGTGTAAGTATCACACCGCACAGTATTACACCTGGAGGTTGCCGTCCCTCTCCGGCCACAGTCTGGGTAAGTATTCCACTTTTATTATCCGATCAATATAATCTGCAAATGGTCTTTCCAATTTCTCCGCCCTGCACAGCTGGGGACAGTGGATTTCTCGCTTACGAAGTACTGGATGGAAGAAATGCAGACGGATGTACTTCGTAAAGGTACAACGAATTTCTCGAATGCCTGTGAGTTTACAATCAAATCCTTTCAGGTTGCATGCCTAGTGACTAATGACTCATTTGATACCCCCGTAGAGCGCGGAAATGTCCACAATACTCCAAACGGAGGCCGCTCCCACCCGAGCAAAGATTAATAGTGCAGGTCAATAATGAAAGGATAAATTAGATAAGGGATTTGTCTAAGGTGGGTATGAAAGTTGCTTTAAAGATTCAACCATTCTGGAATACTGATGCGTCAATACCCAGGGTCAGATGAGACGTAGAGAATATTACCGGATCAAAAATCAGCGCGAAGAGACGCTAGGGGGGGGTGGTTACAGCGTAGGAGGTTTTGATATCCGACAAGCTTGAAGGAAAGACAGACATGTTCAATCTTAGAATGCCATAGGGTGAACACAGTTCTGGGATGATCGATCACGGTGGCTTCAAACCATGAAGTCCTATCTCCGCGGCGTCGCTGGAAGACTTTTGGTCAGTAGAGGTAGAGCAAGTCGCGTTGGCGCAACTGACCATTGACCATCTGCCTCTGCTTGTTCAGCCAGCTTCTTGGTGCGTCATGGCGCCGCTGAACTACAACATGGTTGCTCTGCAGTCGACTTGTGAGATCATACCAGGCTGTTGCTATGAGAGCGTTTTCTCTTTGAAGGTTTTTGATGAGCTGATCAGCAGCCTTGACAACATACCGCAATTAGTAAATTTCAGAATCGACGGATGAGGGAAGTGCCTGCAGCACTTGCTTTGTACATAGCCGCAAAGTGAATGAACATACCCTTTGGCTACCCGAAGCCTCGCCACCTTGAGCTGCCTTGAGGCGATTTTGTAAGTCACATTTCTCTTGCTCCGATTGTTCAAGTTGCTATGGATGAAACATGTTAGAATCAAATCAGAACACATACAGAAGACAGCTTCAAGTGAATGTTTTTGAGGTCTTGTCTTCTTGATGATGCCACCGGTGCCGTGGCTGCTGTGCAATCTGAGTGCTGGAATGCCAACGGGATAAAGAGCAACTTGCTGCAAACAAAGTGAAGTCTTTCACTCTGCCTGTCATCTTTGATAACCAGCCCAAACCACCGTAACGGTGATGTTTGATCATTGTGTGATGTGTTGTTTTTCAAGCGAACAGCCCGACAGCGACTACGTGGCTACCAATCCAAACCCATAAGTTGCCTGGATCCGTAAAGCCAAATCTCCACATGTCGATGGCTGTACACGAAGCCAGAGACGTTGACAGCTATGGACGTGGCAACTTACCAATTTACGCTCCTTGAGACGTATGCGCAGTTTTTCGATCTTTTCACTGGATTTCTTCATCGTCTCAGTCATATCTGCATCCGCCAACCCAGCTGTTGAGCTATCTTGCAGTTCCTTTGTATCTTCAATTTCTTTTCTGAGCTTGTCCTTCGCAAGAAGTGCTTCAATCAATTGGGACTTCTGAGCGTCCCGTTCACCGACGACAAAATTGTAGTCCTCCCTTAGCCTGTCCAGCTCTGTCTTGAGGGATTCAGAGATCAGTTTGTCGGTGCTCTTGAGCTCATCAATGACTTCAATCCCGGTCCTTTCTGCGGCCGAAAGTTTTGCTTTGACTGCAATCAGCTCTCGATCTGTATCCGAAACCTTAGATTGCAGCTCGGCAGTCCGTCTTTTAGTTGCATCAAGCTCTTCCTGTGACCCGACGAGCTGAGTCCGCAAATTAATGAATGCTTCAGATCTGTAGTAGTAGAAGAACTGATGGTTAGTTTACGCAAATTTAAATTCAGGTGAAGATATCAGCAGTTGGTCTCGTACCCTTCCTTGGTGGATTCACTTATCAAAGCCGCAATTTGTTCTTGAGACAATGTATGCTTTTCGAAAATGTCATTAAAATTCTGCTGCAGGCGATCCCGCTGCCGGCGTTGCTCTTCAAGTTCACGCCTGAGAAGGGCTGCGTCTCCTGTTGATCCAAGTGTTCGTCTAAGGAGCTCATTTTCCGCTTTAACCCGAGACAATTCCAATGGAAGGTTGGTCTGTTTATCCTCGTCGGTCGCATTATTCAATTCATCCTCCAAGCTAAATGCGCCGGAGACTGCACCAATATTGCCGCCTTGCGTTACCCCGTCAGATTCCTGTTGCATCTGCTCTTGTAAGTCTTGAATAAACCTTTCATCGTGTGTTCTTTGAGCCTTTAGTCTTGTTAGCTCCTCCTCAAGGGCAGCAACATCTCTAAGCAGCTGGTTTTTTTGATTGCGCTCATCCCATAGGTGTTGTTCTGACTGTGTTATCATTTTGGTAAGTTCATCCTCCGCTTTCCGGGTTCTGTCGTCCTTTTCTCTGTCATCCACGAGGGAGCGTAGCTGGTCCTGCAACTCGGCTTTTTCATATTGCAGATTTTGGACTTCTTTAGCGAGGTGTTGCTGGGATTCAAGTTTTTGCTTGTATCTCTCCGCTGCATTTGCTTTCTTTTCAAACTCCTCTGCTTTATGCTTCCACTCTGCTACCTGATCCCTGAGTTCGTCCGCCTGGATGCTTTTCTGGTTTAATCTTTGAAGCTCTCCCTCTAGCTGCGATTTGACTCGATCGTGATTACGAATAGTTTCTTCATTTCTCGCTATGATTTCCATTTGCTCGTGGACTTGAGACTCAAGTAACTTGATAGCCTCTGCACTGTTGGCTCCGTCTTGCGTAGCTTTTCGTAAAACCTCGAGTTCACGATCGTTCTTTTCCTTTTCATATTTTAGTTCTTCATGGCTCAGTTGGAGATGCTCCAAACGAGTGATATAATCCGAAAGGTTTTTCTTTGTGCTGTCAAGCTGTTGCCGTAGTACGGCATTTTGTTCTTCTACCAAAAGATCGATATCCCTCGCTTCCATGACCGCATCAATAGCCTCATCCAAATCATCAGCGTCTTTAAAGTTGGAGATATCTTGTTGCATTGCTCGAATGATTTGCATGATCTCCGCCTGGTTTTCACGGTCGAGACCATGTTGTATTCTTGGAACATATTTGCCGTTGTCGGGACCCATAGCGGCAGCAGATACCATGACGGCGAGAAGCTAAGGAATTGCATTTGGTCAGTACACAGAATGTTAATGGCCAACGAGCATTATAGTGATCGGAGAGACGTACCTGGCTGATGCCCTGAGGCTCGGGATTCTCTGCCACTGCGTGATAATCGAACTTTTTTGCTTGACAGCTCAGCTCAGGAACCTGCTGACGTATGAATCTGAAGAGACCTTTGTAAACGGCCTGGATGTTTCGTTTATTGGTTAGGTATTTCGAGGTGCCATGACGTGACTCAAGATGTGATGGATCAAATTCTGGATCTAATTCATGAAGGATGTAGGCAAGCGTAATGCCGTTTGTTAACTCATCGAGGGATTCAGCAACCTGGTTTAAATCAAAGACTTGATTCGCCTAAAGTCCTGAATCAGCTAACTGTGAAGAAGCTCGAGCAGACGCCAAGATTTCATTGGGGGAATTCCGTAAGTCCACTAACAGATTTAAGCAAAGCAGCCTGGGCGCGCGGGCTGTACGTCGGCGCTGCCTTTGTCGCAAATGGGGGCGCCATTGTCGTGAAAGCTCCTAGGTTTTATCGACGGCACCGCCTACAGGTCTGGAGAGGTAGACGCGGCTGACGAAAAGATTCGGGAGACGCCAGACCAAGGGGCGGCATGTCGGATCTGGGTTCACGAAGTCGTAACAGTAAGTGAGGGAAAGGGAAATGAGAATATAGCGCGCCGGAGATCCTCACAATTGAAAGGTACGGAGTTGCTGAGCAATAAGCAACCAAGGGCGGCCAAGGGGTTCGGAGCATCAAGGTTAGAATAGAACGCCCCACGCGAGCTCTCAGATACCTACCTAGGTACTCCGTACTTACAAAAAAGTACTTTCAAGTACTCAAGTAAGTACGGAGTACCTAGCGAGTTATAATGCAGACCCACTAGCCACCCAGATGTATGCAGCTGGGAAAACGATATACTAACAGGTACCTAGAACTACTAGCCAAATAATGTTGGACTACTAGCTTATTGTTCCTTCCGTAATAACTTACTTAACTCAAGTTAAGAAGTACTTAGCAAAGTCCCAAAGATACAATCCACACTAACCTACAGTAGGGATAGGAACACGTACTGCTCTGCAAGTGGGTATTTCCATTAAGCGCTTTTCTGTGCGGCACCGTGCCACAGCCTATTTTTTAGGAATTATCTGTCAAAGACTGACCTTACAGGCAACTGCGTGTAAGGGTTAACTACAGACTTAAAGAGAGGAACGGAGAATGAGAGGTTCCTCTTCTGCCCTTTCCGTGCAACTACCTATATACATGTAGGCTCTGACGCGCATCCGATAAGTATCCGACAAAGCACTGACACGGTGCCTTGTGTATACTCGAGCTGTGAGCTCAAGTCCTAAGTAACTATACCTTACGCAGCTCTAGCTAGCGTGGTATATAAGTTGCATGGTAGTCTGAATTTTAGATCTAAATAAATGTATTTAAATTTATAAGAGCTTTTTTATCAATTTAGGAAAGGCAACTTTTTTATGTAAAAGGATTCAGATCAAGTTGAAAGCGCCCGTGTCCTGGATCACACCCCAAGTTGGGTGTGGTAGGCACCCAGGAAAAATAAGTACACTCTGTGAAGGACAGTATGGCCGATGTCATAAGTCCCAAAACCAAATAGTGCCCTCATCTTTCCTTGGTGGCGAACATGGAAACCCGAAAGGAAAAATTGCTTTCCATCCAAGGTTGCGTGAAAACAGACTTATGGAATAGCTCATTGAATTGTAGCCGTTCGTTCTATTATATCATCTATCGCCTGCACTTCCTGCAACGCCTGGTCTATTGCGGCAGGGAGGGCGGCAAGGGTGGCGACCAAATTCATTCCTTGCCACACTTCTGCGTCTGGATGAGGCGATAACGGCATTTGCACAATAAGTATCGAGCCGGCTTAAAAGGGAAACTCTTATACTCTTTAAAGCAAATGTCTAGATGGGGGAGAGAGTAAAAGACACGATTTTCAGGTGAGTTTAAAAATATATTACCCTGTGAGATGACATGTCCAGCCGACGCTGCGATTTGGATTTTCTTGCGAATGCGTCATTCAAAATTATTGCCTACCCATTAGGTACGTACCCAGGGAGACAGCCTCAGAGGCAGCTGGGCTTTTCAACAACTGAGGACAAAAAACTTTAGCAGAATACTTCAGGAAGCCATCAGACATCATGCTCGAGAAAACATTGTTCACTAGGACAAGGCTATTGTTTGGCAGCGCAAACCTCAATTTACAGAAGCCGGCTGACATTTCAGGCTGCTGGAAGCATTTCGTGTTGCCCAACACGAAGATACTGGTCATCGCAAGGCGTTGTGGATAGTTTCAGCCCGAGTTCCATGGGTACCGTGTATCGATAGATTTTGCCCGTTCCAGACATCTTGGCTTTCCTGTTCGACTGCTCGCATAGCCACTGTAACGTCTCCCAATCTTGCTACCACGTCAATAACGCCGTCGTTAACTCGTCGAAAATATTGATCGTTGGCCTCTCTTCTTTTCCGGCCAAGAACAATATCCATTTCTGATTCTTCAACGGCTTTTGACCCAAAAGGATCCAAACCTTCCTTTTCGCCGTCAAATCCTTCACCCGATGTCTTTTGAAGACTTTTTGCTTGCTCTGTTGCCTCCGTAACACTCGATTTTGGCGGTTCCACGAAAGCGCCTCGTAAATTGCGAAGCTCCTCACCAACAGATGGGATGGGTTTATCCCGTGTAGACGTTCCAATCGACTCATCAGCCTCACTTCTCGCCCAAGCCTGTGCGAGTCCTATTTGCGCAGATCGTAGATCAGACAGCTTCTGCTCATGTCCAGGTCCAAACACATGAGTGCCACCTGATGCTGATAATTCAACCTCCTCTAGAGTGGCCTGCATCTCCGCCCATAACGCATCGGTCTTATCTGTACTTCGTGTGCTCCCTGCCCTACCAGGCAGCTGCACATTTGTTGGAGCAGACCCAGAGCGAAGAGATGTACTGCGCTCTAAACTGGAGGGGTCCCGCCTTGAAGTAGGTGGAGCTGGTCCAGAACCTGAAAGACTAGAAAGAGACACATGTGATGCGCCTGGGGAAGGATGAAGAAAGAGTGCTGGGGGAGGGTCTCGTCTTCCCATTGATCTTGACATTCAGTGACAGGCCAATAGCGATATTCATGTCGGGGTGCTTACTTCCTACTACTTGGGCAAGTAGCAAGTAGGTGTAGTAGTCATAGGGTCGTGGGTATGTGGGTACTCCGAGTGTCCGTCCGGGCCCGGAAGCATGTGTCAATATCACGTGATGCGGGTTCCTTCGCCAGGGCAAACAAACCCTAGTGTCCAACTTGGCAGGCCAACCGAACTTTTTGCTACTCCGCTCAAGTCACCTTCACACCGACCCATTGCCGAGTGGTAAAGACAAAAAATCGGTGCGTACATCAGGTTTGGGGCGGGAACAACCTCGAAATAATATACTGTGAGGATTGACTATTTGGTTGCTAACTGAAATAGCAATCATGGCTGGAGGTAAACCCCGTGGTCTGAACGCGGCGCGAAAACTGCGAACAAACCGAAAGGACCAGAAATGGGCCGATCTTCACTACAAGAAGCGTGCGTTGGGGACCGCTTTCAAGTCATCCCCTTTCGGTGGCTCTTCTCACGCCAAGGGAATCGTTCTCGAGAAGGTCGGTGTTGAGGCCAAGCAGCCCAACTCTGCTATCCGAAAGTGTGTTCGTGTGCAATTGATTAAGAACGGCAAGAAGGTTACTGCCTTTGGTATGTTACGCAGTCTGGGCGCCTTGCTTGCTTTGTTAAGCTAATTCAATGTCCTGTACAGTTCCCAACGACGGTTGCTTGAACTTCGTGGATGAAAACGACGAGGTCTTACTGGCTGGTTTCGGTCGCAAGGGCAAGGCGAAGGGCGACATTCCAGGTGTGCGATTCAAGGTCGTGAAGGTCTCTGGAGTTGGGCTGTTGGCTCTGTGGAAGGAGAAAAAGGAGAAGCCTCGTTCTTAGGAAATGGTGACGGATAGAGCAGGGCGACGCCAACAGGTCAAATTTCCGCACGAGCAGTCCGATCGACTTTCTTGCATTGGTATCACAGGTTGGGTTTTCATCACAAGAGGCTAGATTCTACAACGAAGAATGCAAACCTCATTTTGAAGCATGACAGGAAATTATGTCTATAAAATAGGGAGATGCGTGATGGTTCCACGAGAAGAAACGAAGTAAATGTACACAGAGAGGATCCCTAGTCATGGCTTGGCTTTGAGTCCCTTCCCTCACCAGCATTGGGATTCTGTGAGAGTTGAATGAGGTAGTCTGCTGCCAAACCCAAGCTAATAGTGCCACCTGTAATCCAGCATCCGTTGACAAACCACCACCAACAGTCCTTAACACTTTTCAGGTTGACTTTCTTAATCATGAGTGCCAAAGTGACCGCAGCCCCTCCGCAGCTCCCAATGAAAAAGGCCGGCCCAGCACAAGAAGCAATGCCGGCAGCGGCAAGAAGAGCGATTTGCGTCGTAGCTAGTCCCGTGAGGATTTGCTTGGTTACCGAGTCGTGCTTCAATGCAATACTTTTGATGCCGGCTTTGGCGTCGTCTTTAATGTCCATGTGCGCATAGATCATGTCATATAGAACCGTCCAGGCGATATTAGAGCTGTAGAGGCAGGCGGCAGCGATTAAAGCTGACCCGTTTGACAACAAATCTATGCCCAAAGCTGGAAAGCCCATGATCGCGCCCCACGAGAAAGTCAAACCTAGGACAAATTGTGGATAGTACGTTACCCGCTTAGCCAGGGGGTAACTCGCAACGAACAAGAGGCTTGGTATGCCATAGAAAAGACAAGGCCCTGGAAATTGAATCAAGATACCTAGGCCAGCTAGAAGTTGAGCCCCGGTAAACAATAAGCCGTTGAAGGGAGAAATAGCGCGCCGAGCAATTGGTCGAAGTCGAGTGCGGGAGACGTGAGGGTCGAGATTTCGATCCCACAGATCATTGATAGTGCATCCTGCTCCTCGCATTATCAGAGCGCCAGAGAAGAAGAGTAATGCAGTACCAGAAACTGAACCAACGGAGGGCATCGGAGAAACCATTGGTGCTGCCATCAGTGTCGAGAAAAGGCATGGAAAATACAAATAATAGGTGCCTGTTGGTTTGTCGATTCGAATGAGTTCTGCGTATGGAACCCACGACGCTGGGATTATCGAAAGAATCCCAGAATTGGGTGGTTGATAGCCTGGAAGTGTGCCATAATTTTCTGGCTTGACTTGAGGCTGAAGAGACGACGATGCTCGTCGAAGGTGCGTTTGATGTAGGTTACCGAGCTGCTGTCTGAACAAGCCAGGTTTAAAAAGACGCAGGTCGACATTGAGTCCCCCATAACAGGCTAATTTCTGCCTACGCGTTGTAAACCAAAGACGTCTAGGGAATGTAAACAGCGCCGTAGAGCCTCGTGAGACGTTTGGTAGCCTCATTGTTGAAGGGGCGTGAGAGTAGTGATGGTCTTCGATGACCAATCGTGTCCCTCAATCTTATGATAGCAAACAGCTCCTTTAAAGCTTCCGACTTTCAGGCACAGTACTGTGACGAAATTTGTTGACTCAGAGAAATGTGAGTACTTTCAAGTACTCTGGTCATTGAGGAAATAAGAATATTAAATGAAATAGAAGATAACTTGACGTCTGGGTAATGCAATTTTACATCACGTGATATCTATTTTGAGCACTGTCTTGCCTAGGCATATAGGAAGCTTCGGCCTTGCACAAGCCAGACCTTTTAACGCGTTTCGACATGACCACTCACTCCCACATTCCCGCAATCATTATTTCACGTGCCTCACGTTGAAAGAAACGCATGCAACCGCAGCTATAAAATCCCTTTTCATTCTTCATCTTGCAATCGAGCTCACTTTACTGGTGGTCCGCGCCGACAAAATTTAGATGCAGGGGTCCTACCTAGTTGTCTTCTCGCAAATATGCCAACTTCACTTCACCCACAGGCCAAATTCGATCCCATTCCACCGGACCTTGACTTGCAGGGCCTAGTAGATCGCACGCCAAACTTCAAATGGGTTCAGAGAGTCTCAAGGATTCAAATACTTCGTCTTGGCCAGCAAGGATTTGAAAAACTTATTCAAATACATGTCATTGCTGGAGGGAAGCCATTAGTCATTGATGGCTGGGATGCACTTTTGTCAAAGGAGCTTTTCAATGTCAGCTGGCTTGAGAAGACGTATGATAAAAAAGGTAAGTTTTTGGTGAATCTTGCCATTTTCTGGTCACTAATGTCGCTTTGCAACAGAGGAGAATGTTCGCGACATAAATGCCGGAACAGATATTCCGATGACGACCGGACATTATCTGAGGTCAATGAAGCAACTGACAAACCAATGGACTCCACAAAACTACCGTGACGAGCGTCGACAACGACTTTATCTGAAAGACATCGACTGTCCTGTGGAATGGCGACGTGAGCTGCAGACAATTTTGCATCCCAACTTATTCTATCTGAACGACAATGTAACGACATCGGGTTCATCGAATTCAGCACAACCACCTGGAGGCGATAGGCAAGATGGTGCGAGCTCTATAGCTCCCGCCGGGGACCTTATGTCAAGCCTACCGGAGGAGATGCGGGCCGAAAACTTGATGTGCTATGTTGGTCACGAAGGTACCTATACGCCAGCGCATCGTGAGATGTGTGCCTCTGTTGGACACAATATCATGGTGGAGACCTCAGGTGACAGTCCGGGAGAAAGACCCGGAAGTTCTATCTGGTTTATGACCGAAAGTAAAGATCGAGACGTGGTCCGTGAATACTTCTTGTCCATGTTGGGTCATGATATTGAGATTGAAAAGCATTTTGCGCAAATCAACGCCTGGAAAAAGGCACCTTTCGATGTCTACCTTGTGGATCAGCGCGCCGGTGACTTTATTATCATTCCGCCGCTGGCAGCGCACCAAGTCTGGAACAGAGGCACACGAACAATGAAAGTAGCCTGGAATCGCACCACCCCTGAGACTCTGTGCCTGGCGCTTCGCGAGGCTCTACCAAAAGCGAGACTGGTGTGTCGTGATGAACAGTATAAGAACAAGGCCATGATATATTTTACTCTCCACAAGTATTATCAACTCCTGAAAGAAATGGAAAGACAAGAAGATATGACCCAGAATAGCCTCATGGGGATCGGACGAGATATTGTCAGAAATTCACCTCGGGCAAGACAACTCGCTGGAGACTTCAGGTCCCTATTCACTCTTTTCACGGAAATACTCGTTGACGAGACTTTTGCATACAAAGAGAAGAGCGTCGAAAAATTGGCCTTTGACTCATGTGTCACTTGCTCGTACTGCCGCTGCAATATATTCAATCGATTCCTGACCTGCAAAAATTGCACAAGGGCTCTTGTTGACGGAGATGAAGATGCATACGACATATGCATGGAATGTTACGCCATGGGAAGATCTTGTGCTTGCTTATCCGGTCTTCAATGGTGTGAACAATGGTCTTGGTCTGAGCTTAGCGAGAAATATGAGCTATGGCGTGAAATGGTCATTATCAATGATGGCTTCGTTGATTTGCATGGCTCACCTCCTCCTTTTGAGGCAGCTAGACAAAAATCGGCTAAGAAATCAGTGGCACAGATATGCCAGGAGGCTCTCATCAGGCGCCCCTGGAAAGACATCACGAAACAAGATTTCGGCAAAGTTTCAAGCGATTCTGAGCAAGGAGACGTCGAGGATGGCCCCAAGAAAAAAACAAAAAGAAAACAAAAGAAGGGCGAAGTCCGCCGATGTCATGTATGCTGTCACAAGGACTACAGTTATCGAGTTCATGAATGCTCGAATCCGGAGTGTGCAGAGGCATATTGCTACGGTGTCCTCTATAGAGCTTTCGATATGATGCCGCAAGCAGTCTTGCAGGATGAAACCTGGCAATGCCCCAAATGTTTGGGCATTTGCAATTGTGGGCATTGCCGTCGGGCAGGAAACATGAACCCATATACCCCCAGGAACACGTCACTTGGCCATGATACTCGGCCAATCGCGGATGACCGGAGTGTAGAAGCCCTGGTTGATTTTCGCGTGCACAATTTGTCCTGGCTGAAGGCTGCTGGAGAGGAAAGCCGGAGCAGAGACAGTCGCAGAATGCAAAGATTGCGGCAACAAGCCGACCACGCTAAAGCACGAAGCGAGCTGGCTGGAGTCGAAGGTGGAAAGGCTTTCCCTGAAGACGGCGATAGTTCTCAGAGGGTCGCAAACACGGACCAAGACCCGCGGGGTTTTGAAAGACAAGGTGTTAGCGACTATCCCACACTGGCATTGGAGTCCGGGAACAACTCACAGCCAAGGCCGGACTTAGGGGGATCAGCGGTTGCGCAGGACTGTATATCTCCTTACCCAGATCCGTCTGTGGCTTCAAATTATGGCATCGGGATGGGGTACTATGAGCAGGACGATACCCCGGACAAAATTCTCTTTGATCCATATAACGCTCCTCTTACTGCTATACCCCTGGCCGACCTCGAAGTACCTGATTCTGTCAAGAAGTCTATTCGTGCCGCGAAGAGAAAAGCCAAACGAGATAGTGAGGACCCGGATTTCACTGTAGGGAGATCTAGTCACAAAAGGATCCGGCATATGAGTGGTGCAGATATATTGGATAATGTGGACCCCGCTCTCTTTGATACGGAATCATCAATGTCATTCACATTACGCCAAAAACGTACGCAATCGAGCATTGCCATAGGACCTCTCACAAACGACCACGATACAAATCAAGAGCCATCTTCAACAAGATCCCTCGCTGGAGATATATCCACGGAACCCACCCTTCGGCATGCAAGGCCCCTGGCATCATACGTAGAAGTTGACGATCTTGACATGGAAGAGATAGAGGAGGGCGAAACGGTTGCCGAGAGATCTGCTCCGGAGTTCGTTTTGGACGATACGAGTGCGAAATCGACCGAACTTGTGCAACTGTCGGAAGATCAACGTGGTCTAGTTGAGCAGAAGGCACTTGAGCAGAAACTCTCGGCAACAAGAAGAAACCTCGAGTCAAGTCGGAGCGGAAAAAGACGCGGTCGGCCTCCTGGTCGGCCTTCCCGGGTCAATGTGAGGCGTGTCGACTCTACATCAACGGCCAACCCAATAAGCCCCGCGCCAGGGATCCACACGCGTGGTCGGCCAAGGAAATCAATGATCGTCTCCTTAAAGCAATCGGATGCACCAACAACTGCAAAAACAGCAGCATTGGGAGATCAAGATGAATATCCAGGCGAGGTTTTCGACACTTCCAGTGTGAAGTTGAGCAATAATCAAGAGCCAAGAAGCAGTTCCCCAGCTGGGCTGTCTTTACCAACCCGTGTCGGATCTGGGCGTGGAGCTGGGACGGTCGGAATATCCCAAGAGCGTAAACTCAAAAATGTTGGCCGTGTAGTGACTGGGACCCGCTCTAATCCCAAAGGAAAGATAATGCGACTAGACTCGAAGAGCCGTGCCTCCCAGTTAAGAGACTTGAAGTCTGCAGACCAGCCATTCATGTCAATGGCCCAAAGATTGGCTCTCAGAGGGAGAAAGTTTAAGATTGGGACGCGAAAAGCTACTGCCAGTGGTTTGTTGAACGTCAGGGACGATGAAATACATGATTCTGAAGCACCAGAGTCTGCGAATAAAGATTTGTGTCGAGTGGGAACGTCAGTGGCTGGTCGCACAGAAAGTAGCCGTCGTCATGAGTCGCAAAATCTGCTTGGTACACAAACAAGCCCGGCGGTCAAGGGACGAATCACTGATATCTCAGACGATGAACAACTACCCGTTTACAAACCGTCAGATATGCCCGTTAGCCAGAAAACTGTCGTTAGACTGACTGATATGGTGTCCAGCGAAGACGAGCATGAGCATGAGAGCACAGCAGACGCGGCGATAGCATCTAGCGATGAAAGCAATGACAGTGACATCCCGGCAAGCTGGCTGGACAGCGGAGAACGTGCTCCAACCGAATCAGGCTATGCCGGCTGTCGTGGGGGAAAGAGGGGGGGAAGAAGAGGGAGAGGAAGGCCTAGAGGTCGCCCCCGTGGCCCGAGCCGCGGCCGCAGAACCAATTCATGACGCGCTCAAAGGCTCTATGTCGAGTTTGGGGTCCGGCAGTTGGGGCAGAGTTATCCGGCAAGGAAAAAAATAGGTGTACTAGCCACTTGGGCGCTGACGGGTATTTCTGTCATAGCTAGATGGCTGCCCCCTACCTACCTAGGTACTTAGTAGGTGTGTAGGCACTTGGTCGGGTATCGAAGATAGAACCGCATGACGCAGTATGGATTTGAAAGATCTCGTGGACCCTAGTGTCATTTATTGCTGAGACAGCAGACTCACAAAAGCGTTTTAGAGACATCACGTGGGGATACATTAACATGTAATACGTACGAGCCTAGGCATACTTGTAGCAATTGATGCTTTGGCGCCTTGACTTCCATGTCCCTGGCGTCCACGTGGGCGGCGGCTGGTTCATCCACTCGCTCATGCACAGAGAACAACTATCTATTGGCTGACAGTCAACCTACGTACTTTAGTAGTCAAAAGGGGGGATTAAATAACGTTACCAGACACCTAGTAGTACTTACTTCAGTAAGTAGGCAGTGAGGTACTACCTACAGGGAGTTTCTCCATAATTCGATGGCCTCCCAATCTATAAATGGAAAAACAAACTTCCTGCCGTCATGTCCTACCTTAGGTAAGTAGCCTGCTAGGTTCGGTGACGTTGCGACCGAACTCCCGCATCCAGACTCATTTCGCCAGCCGACAAGCACGGAGAAGGGAGGAAAGCGACACTCATGACGCTATGTAGGTATGTAGCTTGATCACAAAATATGAAGGCGTCTCATGTACCTTTTGCCCTAGTCGTGCTACTGCTCCAACTGCTGCTACGTTTGGCGATAGCAACTTCCTCGTCATCCCTCTTCGACATGAGAGCTATCGACACAGGCTGGCACGCTCCCGCAAACACACAGCTCAACAATCTTACCTCAGCGCTCGGTTCCAACGAGGTCTATGGGTTCATTTTTAACTCATCGAATACCCCCGACCGTGAATATGGAGAATACAACTGGTGCAATATGCCCCATGTTCGACCAGCCGAATACCTTGTAGCTGACGGAGCATTTGAATTACAATATGTTGAATTGGTATGTTGAAGCGACTACGACTGCAGACCCGCTTTTCTTCCCAATTAATGCCATTTCCTAATTGATTTTTGCAGATTCACAGGCACCACAAGCGGACGCCGTACGCCTCGAACGCTTTTCCTGTGGAGCCGTATCAGTGGAATTGCGATGATGTACGCTTGTTTCTCTACGGTGAGCCTTTCAAAGGAAAGAAGTCCTCCCCAGTGTTTCGGCAAGGACACATTTCTCCGACAAACCCATTTCTGCCACCTGGCTGGGTTGGAAGCTGCAACTTTCCTCAAATTACGTCGGGCGGTCTAAGCGACTCGTGGCAGCATGGTGCTGATCTGTACGCCGTGTACCATGATCTTTTGGGATTTCTGCCGTCAAGGAATTCCGATTACAGATCGTCTGTGCGATATCGTGTCACCAATAATGCTATAACGAGCCAGGTTGCTGGCATGATAGTTAGCGGCATGTGGGCGACAAACGATCCGTATCCACTGATTATTGAAGTATGTTACACGCCAGGACTACTCTCTTCTCCCGAGCAACTTGCCTCTGGACTTCCGTTGACTTCTCATCACTTGTATCGCCGCTCTTCCTTCCGTAGCTCACTTGACCTACTTCTTGACCTGCTGCTAACAAAATTTGTGTGCTTTTCCACAGGCCCCAGGAATCGACAGCCTGGAGCCACAATACGCTTGTAACTCGGCTGACACACTCTTCAATGCTATCAAATCCAACCGAAATCCTGATTGGCAAAAGCATCTAGAGGCGTCCGCGGTTTTGTTCAGTACGCTTGACGATATCTCGGGAGTTCCCGCCACGGATGGAGGATTCCACTCTTCATTCGACCACTACTATGACAACCTCTCGGCCAGACAATGCCATGCTAGACCCTTGCCGTGCAAGCTAGTTGACGGCCAGAACAGCACCACCTGCGTGACGCAGAACCTTGCTAATGCGGTCTATCGTTTGGGAAACTGGGAATACAGTCAAATATATCGTGATCATCCCTCGTCACTCCCTGCTAGTGTGGCATCCCTTGGAGTCTGGATTGCACAGCTCACTGCCCATCTGCGTGATGTTATTTGTGGATCGAGTGGCATACGCTACTTCCACAACATAGCTCATGACGGATCCCTGTCTCGCCTACTCTCCATCTTGCAGATTGATGAGATGGTCTGGCCAGGGATGGGTGCAGAAGTAGTGTTCGAGTTGTACAAGCGAAACCGCGATGGATTAAGCCCAAGCCCAACGAAGCCCGTTGCAACCGGTTGCCACCAAGACAAATGCCTTTGGTATATGTTCCAGCATTTGACATCAGCAAATAAACTTTGTCAAAGCAACATTACTTCAGCAAGTGTTTCTCCAACCACCACACACCCACCCCCCGCAGAGTGCTCTGGGCCATCTCGACTTTTGTCCGCTTGCTCCTGTTTGTCTAGCCCAGGAACGACGGCTCCGGCTTTGCCCAACAACTCCTCGTGTAATCCATCCAAATATTATATTCGTGTGCTATTCGGTGGTAGGGTTCTTCGATCTTCCAATCCTGGCCTAGGCCGCATGGATATGCTGCCGGTCGGGACTTTATTAGACTATCTTGAAGGGTTAGTTGGAACCGGAGGTGGCCTTGTCAAATCCAAATGTGCAAACTGATTCTATTGCGCTAGAGCTTCACATCCTGGTCATTCAAATAATGATGGATTGCCATATTTTCTGCCCCAACGCTCACGACGGTGAGGAGGCCTGCCTTGTCATGCAATGACTACGCACCGTCCTCTCATATCCTCCAAGACCCAGTTGAGCTCACTCAGTGGCATCATATCTTTACCGACTAATCGTCTTCATACCACCTGAAGTCTACTGGTTCTAAACCTAGTCTGGGTGAAGACATGCTCCACCTCGCCTTCGTAAATCTACTGCACATCTGAGTGTCCTTCAAAATTTCATGGATGATGTCAGTATCGTTATTCAAGAATGTTCTCAACCATTCTTCACCGAGAAATCCCGCCAAGTATTGTCCCCGCTGTCACTTGTCGTGTAGATGAGGACGTGGTACCGGGCCCCAAGACTTTGTAGTACGGGCGGCTCAAAACACGTACCCAGGTTGGTAGGTGTCTCTAGTAAAACCAACTGATACCCAAAAATCCATCCATGACAACATCAGAAGCTTAAGCGCTCAATTTCAGAAAGCTACCCGACTATATGACTGGTCAGGGGGCGTATTTGGAGCAGCAACTGAAGCTTGTGAAGTCATGATGCGCAAGGAGAATTAGAATTCCGCTAGCTATGCTATTACTCAATCTACACGGTAAAAGCGGGCGATTGTTGATTCCATTGGCGAATGGCGAATATTATCCAGAAACTTGTGTTTGTGGTTGTTTTGATACATGCAGATTAAATCTAGACCATAAGACTACATAGTATACCTATCTTCTTGAAAGACGGGGGTTGCTGAAACTAGTACTGCTTTTCATTCCGTGAGTGGCAACACTACAGGATGCCTCTAGTTCTTGCCGGAAATTCGACTCAATAAACCGGGTCCATGAATCTTATTTCCTTCCAAGATACCTAGCATGTTCTCCCATACCTGTCCAGGTTGTTGGCTAGCGTCGAGTCCTTTCCATATGCCGGTCTTTTGATAATACTCAACAACAGGGGTCGTCTGCTTATGATATGTGACTAGACGCTTCTTCAATGCATCTGCATTGTCATCACTCCGCTGAACAAGAGGCTCGCCCGTGATATCATCCTTCATGGGCTCCTTTGGGGGATTAAATGTGCTGTGATAGGACCGACCCGAAGCAAGGTGGATCAAGCGACCGGTAATGCGTGCAACGAGCAACGAGTCATCAATCTGCAGCTCGACAGCATGCTGAAGCTTCTGGTTCCGCGCTTGGAGCATGGAGTCAAGACCTTCCGCCTGAGGAACCGTGCGGGGAAATCCATCAAGGATGAAACTGAACGTTTGGTGAGCAAAGACTTGATTCCAGTGCAAACTTAAGGAAACTGCAAGCATACCCTCCTTGACACTCTTTGTTGTTTTCCAGCTCTTCTTTAATCATTCCGATGACAATGTTGTCGCTTACGAGGCCACCCTGATCCATGATCTTCTTTGCCTCTCGACCAAGTGGAGTTTTCTTTGCAACCTGAGAACGCAGCATGTCGCCCGTGGCCTGTGTATAGTGCGAGAACATGGATGGTCAGAAAAAAACAGAATGATGATATAATGGAGTGGGATATTACTTGGGTATGAAGACTAGAGACGTACCAGATGGCAGCAGGAGAATCGTTCCTTAATCTTCAGCGCCTGAGTTCCTTTGCCTGGAAAATCGAGGTTATCCAGCGTCCCGAGTGGTGAAAGGCATCACATAGTGCTCTTACCAGCTCCGGGGGGTCCCATAATGACCATGCGAATCTCTTCGGTGGAGGGAGAGGAGCCCGTTGCGCGCTTCTCCAGCTGCTTGATGCGCGAGTCGAGGTTGCCCATGACCTCGTTTAGCTGCTTCAACTCATCTTCGACAAAACCCATGATCGCAAAAAGGTGGAAGGGTTAGGTTTAAACGCTGCGAAGCCAATTGGTCAATTGGAGCCTTCCAGGTGCGGATAGCATGCGTACCGGGTGGCGAGTTGCATGAATTGAGCTCAACACAGAGGAGAAGGAAGGGAAATTGGAGACGTGAAGAAGCGTTGTCGGCAGAACCAAGGCGCGGGTTATGAAATAGTAAGACCACGGGTCTCTTGTGATTTTGTCGACTACTACTTAAGTAAGTACCAAGGTACTTACTTCTTTGCCTGAGCTCCGTACCACGCTGACGTCCTGATTGGTTTGCCTGGGTCCTGTAGTGCTCCGTAGAACTACGGGTAGTGAGTGATAGTAGTGGTTGCTACTCCGTACTCCGTAGTTCTTTCTCGATACCGAGTGCATGCATGTGCGGAGAGTGACTATCTAGGTACCTTCCAAGTAACTGTCCCTATCCTCGAACTTCTACCCAGCCTAGGTACCTACCTACCTAGGTAAGTAAGTACCTAGGAAGTAGGTAGGTAATAGGCACTTTAAGTAAGTACGAGTCGAGTACAACAGCAACACAGTTTCATTAGGTTAAGTACCTAGGTACGTACGTGCTTGCGTCAATGGATTCTCAAGTCAGGCTTACCGTGCCATTACGTTAAGCACCTACTTAAGTACTTCTCAAATAAAACGTGTGTTTCGCCATGGCCCGTTGATGTGCCCCCCACTATGTTCAAACCCTCAAGAAGGAACTTCCTCTGCAACCATCTCGCTTATAGTGCCGTTCTCTCTACTTTGTATCTTGTCAGATACCTGCATTCTGCCCTTGAAAATATGCCTTATCAAGAACCAAGTTACTTAAGTACTTGGGTAGTTGGCCAAGGTGTATTGCACACCGAACCACCATTGCGCAACTTTTACTTACCAAGTCCGTGGTGTAAGCATCCAATAGCTGCATACCTCATGTAACTCACGACAGTGTCCCCAACACACCCGCGAGGTTATTATACTGAAATGAAACATAACCAAGCTGAAACTAGGTGCCTCCTAGGTACGCCATGCTTGACATCAGGCAAATAAGTTACATCAGTCTACGGAGTAGATCCCATGGTCACCAGTAGAAAGTTGTCTTGATGTACCCAACCTATCTTAGCCCGAGCGTTGTGCCCACGTGACCGCCAGTCCTGACCTCGCCTAGACGCGCTGTAGCCTGCCAGCCACTTTATAATTGTATCCTGCAACTGAAGTCTGTAACTGCAGTGCATCGACTCCCTAACAACAGGCTGACCTCATTCGCCTGGTAATCCAAAGCCTCCAAGCCTCCCAATCTTGTTTCTTCTCACTTTTCATCTCTCCCTTCTGATAACTTTTGCTGAAATTTCGTTGCGTGTCGCCCAGATAGCCACTCACAAAAAGCCTCCTTTCATTCGGGAAGGCAGCTAGCTAGTACGGATTCCAGCAAGGCAGCCGCGCGCACACGTACGCAAGTCAAGGAGTCATCCTTGGGGCCGTTCAACTTTCTCGACAACTTCGATAGTACACCGCCATACGTTGTCTGCAGAACCTGATACCCAGGTTCTGCTGAACAAGAAGATGCCCACCACCACTGCCGAAACTCTATCTCTCGTCACCAGAAACGTTTCCGTTGCCCCTCTTGTGCTACTTTCAGCGGTAGATCACTACAATCGAACGGTTCAGAATAAAACAAAGAGAAGAGTAGTTGGTGTGCTCCTAGGCCAAAATGACGGCAAAAATGCAAGAGTGTCAAACAGCTTTGCCGGTACGTACCACATACAATGTATTATCGGGAATTGGCCGAGTAGCCATATCTGACCAGCACCATGACCCAGTGCCTTTCGAAGAAGACGACACAGACCCTTCAGTCTGGTTTCTGGACCATAACTACGTCGAGTCCATGAACGACATGTTTAAGAAGGTCAATGCCAGAGAGAAGTTGATTGGGTGGTATCACTCTGGCCCGAAGCTACGGGCCTCAGATCTCGAGATCAACGAGCTGTTCAAAAGGTATACTCCTAATCCGTTGCTCGTCATCATAGATGTCCAGCCGAAAGAATCAGGAGTGCCAACCGACGCCTACTTTGCTGTTGAGGAAATCAAAGATGTAAGTAGACCTCCGCAAGAGCCTGTGTACGCGCGTAGGCCTGCACAGTCGACAGGCCTGGCTTTGCGTCCCGTGTCCTGCTCTCATCTGTGCCTTTGCCTCCCCTTTTGTAGGTATTAACACGCGCGCAAGGATGGCACGACGACTTCCAGAACATTTGTCCATACGCCTTCTATAATCGAAGCTGAAGAGGCAGAGGAAATTGGTGTCGAACATTTACTACGAGATATCCGAGACGTCGCCGTTGGCACTCTATCTACACGCGTTACAAACCAGCTTCAGTCGCTTCAGGGCCTTCATTTGCGGTTGAGAGACATTGGCGCATATCTTCAGAAGGTGCTAGATGGTCAACTGCCAGTCAATCATGCAATTCTTGGCAACCTGCAAGATGTCTTCAATCTTCTGCCAAACTTGTCCTCTCCCGAGGTGGATGGGAAATCTCGCGGCGGGGAACTAGCGTATGCTATGAGCACTAAAACCAACGATCAACTCATGGCTATTTACCTGAGCAGCTTGATACGTGCCATCACCGCATTCCATGATCTTATAGAAAATAAGATACAGAACAGACAGCAACAGGATGAGAAGGAGGCTAAGAAAGAAGAAAATGCTATCAAAGATGATAAAAAGGAAAACAGTGTCAGCGGGCATAACGGCGAACCCAAGGGGGGTAGTGACAAACAGAAGGACGGCAAGGACAAAAGGAAATAGCGGGCTTAGATGGCCGGTCATACATAAGCCTCCTCTGTATTTCGGGCTTCTGAGATGTTATTCGGACCTTGCCACCGAGATCTAAGGCTACATGTACCATGCTTATGTACATTTCGTTATTTGTAGATAGACAACGCACGATCAGCCCATTGATATTCTCTTCACCCTGTTTTGTGTGTTCCTTCATCATTTGGGGAAATAACGTGGCTGGCAGGATAATCTCCGTCCTTCTCGGCTGGGATCAAACTGTTGACATGAGAGCTGCCATCTCATAGTCTGAAACAAGATTTCTTGTAGCATTGTCCGCGAATAGATGCCCTGATCTTTCTACGAACCAGCAAGCTAGAAGATGTTTGCAGCGGGGTAAGCAGTCTCCGTTTACAAAGGCAAGACATCGTGGTGCATGCGGCGGCGGCCATTCCGACCCAGAGTCAATACAGCCAAGCTGCCCGTTATTCGAACGTCGGCTGCAGTATTTAGAAATAGCGAAGCTGGTGCATGAGCAATTCCAGGCCGTGAGGTGCACAACACGCGGTTTCGGTATGACTTTTGCCTCAGCCGCGTTCAAACGAAGGGATGTAGAGAGAAGTCGTCCAACAGCATAGACCGACGGCCTGTTTTGGCCAAATTCTGTTGTTTCATCGTTCCGAGCTGTCCGCCGTCGACCAAATCCTTGGTCAGTGTCGTTAACTGGACCTATTTCTCTTCCAACTGAGACATCTGTGGTAAGTTGAAATTTCTCAATCAGCCGCCTATCTATCAAGTCCAAAGCAGGCAAGACGAGATCGGGGAACAAGACATGGAGTGTCAGCATGGCACTGCGAAGTTCCCTTGTCGAAGCCTCTTGCGAAACCTGCTGGGGGGTGTCGTTGGGCTGCTCAAGAGCAACGCGGGACGATTCGGACAATGAAGCCAAGAGTGAAGTTAATATTGTGTTGTGGCCGGGAAGAGGCCCCGGCGTCATCGTGAGACGCTGGTTTCAGCGGCAAAATTCAGCCTAAGCCATTCAAAACGACATGGTAATAAAGTACATAAACAAGAAGAAAGAACAATAGTCCTGTCCGCCAGCGATGTCGTCGCGGCAGTCGAGCAGTGGTTAGTGCCAGAGTGTCCTCGGGAGTCGCGGGCGCAGTGCTAACAGGCGGCTGTGGCCGTGTGGACGCACATGACTGATCACAAACAGTCCTTACATACACCACGCAATATGATGCTCTGTTCGCCGGAATTGGGAGGTGGTCGGAGAGAGCCCATTTATTCCGCTCCGCCCACAAATAACCAAGATATGAACATTTACTTTGACATATGATCTCAAACTTACTTCCTCTTCTAAATCTTATCCAGCTCTACTCAACGTAAAACGGAGCGTTCCTGTTATACATGACGCAGAAACTGCCGGGCCAAACGCCGCCTTGATTTTGTGGGTATCGAAGCTTAAACCCAGTCCTTCGGATATTTCAACACGTCTACGAGACGCTGCTCCCTACTTTTTGGTTCTGGCTCATGCATGTACTTCCAGCTCGCGGTTAGGGGCAGGCTGACGAGTATACTTTCTACCCGCGATCCCGGAGTGTTCAGTCCAAAAGCAGTCCCCCGATCGTGCACAAGATTAAATTCGACGTACTTGCCACGTCGGATTTGCTGCCAATCCTTCTCTTCTGCTGTAAAAGGCATATCCTTACGTTTTTCAAGGATGGGAAGGTATGATGGTATGAATGATTTTAAGCAGTCCTGGATGAAAGCGAAGGTGTTCTCTTGGTCACTTTCCGAGTCATCGAGGTCATCGAAGAATATACCTCCAACACCGCGGCATTCGCCTCGATGCTTGTTATAAAAATACTCGTCGCACCACTTCTTGAAACGTGGATAGTATGTCTTATCGTGGGAATCGCAGGCGGTCTTGAGTGTCTTGTGGAAATGGATGGCATCCTCGTCGAAGAGGTATGCGGGTGTTAGATCACTGCCTCCGCCAAACCACCAAGCTTGGGATGAGCCGTCTGGATTCGCTGTTTCAAAATATCTGTAGTTCAGGTGGACTGTGGGTGCCATGGGATTCTTAGGGTGCAGAACCATGCTCAGGCCGGCGGCAAAGAAGTCTAGCGACTCCATACTCGGATCGAGCATTTTGTGGTTTGCGTGCATCTTCTGTATGGCCGGCTTTGGAAGGGACCCGTACACCACACTAATGTTGACGCCAGCTTTCTCAAATACGATGCCGTCTTGGAGAACACAAGACATGCCGCCGCCGCCATTTTCTCGAGTCCACTCATCTCTGCGAAACTTTTTGCCGTCCACTTTTTCAAGTTCTCTGACGATAATTTCCTGTTGCTCCTTGATAAATTTCTCCATCCGGAGTCTCATGGGGGAGTCCTCGTTAATTGCCGCCTCCCTCTTTTTCAAGGCATCTTTCTCTGCGAGAGTCGTTGCATCGAGCCTCGCTGGGTTCGCTGTTGCCTGCAGGTGAGAGTGATGATGAGCTATTGAGTGCGAAAAATAAGACAACAACAACAATAATCTTGTAACTCACTGATTGGAGCGCCCATGACACTCCGGTTATAAGCGCCAGACCTCCAGCCCAGATTGGAATCCAAACTGGTCGACGAGTTTGGTAGTCGGCAGAAGTGGACGCAACACGTCGGCCTAGCTTGGAAGTGCCATTGCGACAGTGAGCTGGAACAGCCCACGAGCGACGGCGAAGCCCAGAAAGAAGCCGCTGCGTTTGTGAAGTGGATGAGACCATCGTCAAGAAGAAGTCAAGCGGCCTGGAATGGATGATGGAGCCACGGTGCCTTGCAGCTTTCCCAATGGTCCGGCGCCAGGTGTTCTGCAATGATTTCAACGGTGACTGCAAGTTCCTGCAATAGTTACATCGAATATGTACGTGGCAGTTCAGGCAGAATCGGGTGTGTGGTTGGTTGATGTTGTCCTGGAAGGCTGGAACATCGAACGTACGATTCTCTTGCCAAGTCTGCTGTTCCCACCACGGACTCGGCCTTGCCAGCAACCGAGCTCCACCTCTTGTAGCTCAAGTAGGTACTTAGGTACTCCGTACCTGATGTATACTTAAGTACCTAGGTAGTTACTCCGTACAGAGTATGCGTAGAAAGGAGGCGACCGGGCGATCAATTTTCATTCAAATGTTTTGGGCAAAATTCAATCGCTCGGTTGCTCGGCCAGGTGCTCCTGAATACACCGAAAATCCAAATTCTGGTAGCATTTGAATTGAATACATCAACGTCTCTCGCAGGCCTGATTTCCATCCTCTGAGGTTCAGAGACTGCGAACTTACTCGTGCTAACTGGCCATCGCCCAGACATGTTAACCGTGCATGCAGTGTGCATGCACATGGTCAGCCAACGACTGCCATTGAGACTCACACAATCGTTGAACACCGGCAGTTTGTCCAAGCATTTGGCCGAGTCAGCAGCAAAAGCGCAATGCCTCAGTAGCTCGATGTCAGGTAGTCTGATAGAGGCTCTTCAGTATAGTGACTCTAAAAGATGAAAGGATGTACTGTGTCCTCATGATTTTATTATTTGCACTAGGGTTCAATACAAGCTTCCAGCGATTCGGCTGGTGCAGCTTTGAGACCTTCCCAAATTTGGACTAGCCGAGTCACTCCCCGCGCTTTCGGCCTCGTGCCTGTCACTGACCGCATAGCCCGCCACACACTCTCTTTGATTTGGTCATCTTCAACACCCCTCTTTCACCGTGGTCTGCTGCCTCGTCATCACCTGCCTATTGCTTTATGCAACACATCATCTCCTCCCTTCGAGCAACTCTCCTTCTCATCAACACCCTTGGATCCCTTACACCATACATCGAGTTTCGACCTACTTGTCACGTATCTGACCGCAACAGGCGTGCAACCACGGCACTAGCCATCACCAGCACATTCGTGCCGATCCAACATTCAGTCATTATGCGAAGCAAGTTCAAGGACGAACACCCTTTCGAAAAGCGCAAGGCTGAGGCCGAGCGCATTCGCCAGAAATACGCGGATCGCATTCCAGTAAGCGTCATACGTTAAATCAGGGATCAACTCGACACTCACCTGCGACGACCCTCTTTCCTGACTTACCGCTGGCAAAATGAATGCATCTCACCGGCGCTATGAAGTTGACAAAAGGCTGACTTTGGTCCTCGTCTAGGTCATATGCGAAAAGGTGGAGAAGAGCGACATCGCCACCATCGACAAGAAGAAATATCTTGTGCCATCAGATTTGACAGTCGGGCAGTTCGTGTATGTCATTCGCAAGAGAATCAAGCTGTCGCCAGAGAAGGCAATCTTTATCTTCGTCGATGAGGTGCTACCGCCAACTGCAGCTCTTATGAGCAGCATTTATGAGGAGCACAAGGATGAAGACGGGTATGCGCCCCAGTGCTAAAGCCAACACTTCCACATCTTTGGCGCCGTGGTCTAACCAGTGATTTGCAGATTCCTATACATCACCTATTCGGGCGAGAACACTTTTGGCACCGCGTAAAAGACCAAGTGTGCCCCACGACCCTTTTGTTAGATGGTGAGGAAGGGCGTTCCGGTCTTCCACGGTTGAATTTTTTTGTTTGATTTGACCCCCGGACTCAGTTAGATTATTTGTCCCTGCAGCTGCCTACTTCTCGAAAGGGACATGCTTGAAATTTGTGGGACGCTCCTTGCAGCCTGCGTTCAAGATTTGGATGCGAGTGAAGTAGGTCGCAGGAAACCGAGTGTTTAGAATGGATTTCTGAGAAACGAACATAAGCCGCCGCAGTCCATACCGCTCCCCGCGGCCGTTTCGGTTGGAAAACCATTGGTCCGAGCTGGTCCTAATGTCACCAAGTCTGAATATCTCCTAACTTTCAGAGCTCGCAACTGGAGTTGTGCCGAGTCCCTAGCTGCAGTTCTGCTAGTAAGGCTATGCGGCACTACAGCGGGCTTTTTTACTTGATTTAGCTTTGGAGTAATTTGAAGTAACCATGATTATTTTCGCGCACCTGACGTGACTTTGATACTGATCTAGAACTTCCATGGCAATGAGAGCAGCCGCCGAATGGGCCAACACGATCTTTGAGAGATTTTCAAGACGAGTGGACACGGCAACGAGGTGACGTGAGCTGCCATGCGAAAAATGCGCCACCGACGTGTCCGTGGACGTTGCGACCATGAAATCGAGTAAAATAGAGCTAGGTGAGTGGTGGCTTCCTACGGAGTAGGCGTCTAATGAAACCAGTCGACCAGAACTTGGGCGTCACGGGTTCCCCACTGCAGATGCCTGGACTTCAACTGGCGGCGCTCTGCAGATGTTGCCACGAACCAGTGGCAGCAGGTCAACGGTAGTCTAGACTGGTTGGTCACGGGCCATGGCAGCTGGTCGCAACAGATGCGGCCTTCTGCGCCTGGTTGGCTTTCAATGTTGCAAGCGAAGCGGACCAGACCAGAGAGACCTCGACGAAGTTGCTGGGCCTGTTCAGTGCTGCTTGGATGCATCAAAGCGTTGCTCTTTTATGCTTGAATGCCCTTCTTTGTTCTCAGTCACTGCGTCTTTATGCACATAGGCACTTGCGCCCATGCTATTGTCGGTTCAATGTTCTTCGACCTTGGTATTGTACAAATGGAGCACAACAATAGGATTTGACAAGTT
Organism: Metarhizium album ARSEF 1941; assembly: GCF_000804445.1. Classification (NCBI taxonomy): domain Eukaryota; kingdom Fungi; phylum Ascomycota; class Sordariomycetes; order Hypocreales; family Clavicipitaceae; genus Metarhizium; species Metarhizium album. The sequence goes on along the minus strand of NW_024467579.1, from coordinate 798,902 downwards.
CGTTGACTGCCCATGTTGCTGGACAATGCCACACAGCGCGACACGTTTCAAATCGAGCAACAGGCGAGGACCTCTGGACGAGGCCCCGCCTAGGCCAATATCCGGGTAGCCTTTTCTATTTCTCAACGTTGGCGCTCATGTCTGTTTGAGAAATAACCCCGTCACCCACCGAAATGTGACCTCACTGGACCATCTTCATCAACGCACAGCGGTTAACGGCAGCACGGCCCCACTGTAAGCGCTGGGCCGCAAATACTACTACTACCTGTCAGGTAACTTACTGCGTGCGCATGTAGTAACGTACCAAGTCCTCCCAAGCGGCCAAAGTATACGGAGCACCAGTGTAAGAGCGTTTGGTTTGAAAGGCGAATCAACCTACCAAATTACTCAGTGGGCACAGCCATATTAGAGGAGTCAGGTAGGTAGTTGTGTGAATTCGTCGATGGCTTATTGTCCTCGTTTTCCTCTTTACCTCTCTTTCGTTTGCATGCGTAGATTCTTCTCACTTCTTTGTGCCTAGGTACTTTACGTTCTTGCACGATGAACATGACGGAGTGAGTACACGAACTGATTATTGGCACATTTCTCTTTCTTTTCATTTTTTATGACCTCGGATGCACTTCATTGTTTTCTTCAACTGTCCGTCGTTGGATTTTCCTTGCTGTTCATCAACTGTCTTCCTTTCAAAGCTCATCGTACATTTTGCCCGACTCTACTTTCACTTGCATCGTCCCTTACAACCGGACGCATCACACGGGAACCATCGCAGAGCTCCGTCCGCACATATTCTCGGTCTTCCCACTTCTTCTAGCTACTGAGGAATCACACTTTCTTCTGTTTTCTTCAAAAGCAACTCGAACCAATACGGATGGGGCCAGGATGTTGTTCCCTGAGAACCAGAGTTCCACAGCCAACTACCCCAATGTGCCAAGCTCTCTTCATGCCCACTCCGTCGAACTGTCAGAGACACAAAAAGCGGCCAGCTCGCCAAGCCGCACAACGAAATCTACAACACCGTATTTGGGCCTCAGCTCTCGGCTCTCCCAAATATGGCTTAATCGTTGGACAATTCTTTTGCTCTTGGTTCTGGTCCGGATCATTCTCCTACTTGCTCAACTGACTGACAATGTCGAAGATGCAAAGGCCAAGGCCCTGGCTGCCTGTACCAAGGTAGAAGATGTAGGAAGCGCGATGGCATCCATGCCTCATTACTTCTCCGCCGGTGTCAATCGCCTTGCTGCGTCCAGCATTGAAAAGGCCGTGCATGCCATGGTCAAGGTGCTGGATTTGATAATACAAGGTGTCGAGGCAATCATAGTATGGTACATCAACTTTCTTACTGCAACTTATGTCTGTCTCATCACGGCTCTGGTTCATGCTAGCTTGGAAGTTGTCGCGTCTGTGACCAAAGACGCCACAGCAGCTTTCAACAAGGTTATCGACGGAGCCACAGGCGAGATTCAAGAAATAGCCGGCGGATTACAGAAAGCAGTTGGCAAGATAAAGGATGGAATTCAAAATTCCATTTTCAGCAAGTTCAACATCAATCTACCCTCCATTGATTTCACCAAACCAGTCGAGAAGTTGAAGGGGTTCCATCTCGACTCAACACAATTCGTCACAGATGTGCAGAAACTGAATAAGGACCTGCCAGATTTCGAGGGAGTACAGAATCTGACCAAACGGGCAATCTCCATACCATTCAACTTTGTCCGAGAAGCACTGAACAAGAGCCTTAGCAATTACAAGTTCAATGAGACCATATTCCCCTTGGCGAAGAAAGAGCAACTTAAATTCTGCTCCAACAACGACAAACTGAACGGCTTTTTCGACAAGTTATTTGAACTTATTCATAAAGCCAGAGTCTTGTTCGTCATTGTATTATCCTCGCTTGCTGTCGCGGCCATGGCACCCATGGCTTGGATGGAGATCCGGCGGTGGCGGCGACAAGAAAAGGCAGCCAGACTCATAGAAAAGAATAGGCTGAATGATGAGTGGGATGCCATGGATGTTTCCTACATAGCATCAAGACCAACTACGGCTCTCCTTGGCATCAAAATGACGTCTAAAATGAGCCGCAGGCGCAGGGTTCTCACCAGATGGTGTCTTGCGTACGCTACGTCCGGACCAGCAATCTTTGTCCTGTCGCTTGCTATTGCTGGACTCTTCTCATGCGCCTGTCAATTTCTCATCCTGAAAGCAGTTCAGAAGGAGGTCCCAGAGCTGACAAAGGAAATTGGAGAATTTGCAGATGAGGTCGTGGCAAAGATTAACAACATCTCAGCAAATTGGGCGAATGATGCGAACGGAGTTGTCAAAGGGCTCAATGATGACATAAACAACGACGTTCTGAAATACGTGACGAATGCCACCGGCGCTGTCAATAACACGATAAATGTCTTTCTTGGTGGTTTGAATAAGGGCCTCGAGACGGTCTTCAATGGAACAATTCTTCTCAAACCTATTCAATCGGTCCTGCATTGTGTTATTGGTATCAAGATTGAGGCCGTGCAAAAGGGATTGACCTGGGTCCACGATCATGCTCGCGTTGACTTCCCATTATTTGACAACAACACGTTCAGCCTTGGTGCTCAGAAGAGCCTGGGTGGAGACTCGGGCCTTCAAAGTTTCCTTGCCTCGCCGTCCTCGGTAACCACCAATGAGGTGTCAGGGGCTGTTAACAGGGTCACAAACTGGCTCTTGAAAGGCATAACCAAGGAGGCTTTGATATCCGCCGGTATCCTCCTTGTTTATATCATAGTCGTGTTGATCGGACTGATCCGAGCTCTGGCTGGTATGGTCTTTGGTGGCCGAGATTCCGAATCCGATGACTTCCGGCACGCTGGGAAAGATAATGACGAATATGAACCGCATACAGGTTTCTCGGGCTCATCTGGATGCTACAATGGTCGTGGCGAGAAAATGGAAGATGCACATGGTGGGCATTCCGATGCGTACCAGCAACAACACTCATTCAACAACTATGACTCAAAGCATCGTTACTGAACAGCGTACTCCCTCCGAGGAGCATCACAGAGTCCATAAATGTACTGTACAATAGATCAAGGAAAACATATGTTAGACTTAGATGAGGGATTTCCACGTACTTTAATTTTCCAGCTCTTGGCACTGCATCGTCAATTTGTGCCGAATCGAGAATCAACGGGACACCAGGAAGGCCGCTGGTGTTGGGTTGCAGAACATGATGAACAAGACCCTGATGCCAACGAAATGTTGACCTAGGGGTAGGCAAAGGGGGAGGTATGCCGGGCTTATATTCTTCCTCACCAGTCCCTGTGACTGCTGAAACACTATATTGGAAGTTTTTCGTGTAAACAAGTTGTGCTTGTCATATACTAGTTATTAGGTTTATTTAAGGCTCATGACTGGACTTTTTAAATGAACCCCTCTAGGGACATGAGAGGTGTGAGCCACATTTTTACATCGACTATTTGCTCACATTAAAGCGGCAAAGCGGGAAGCTGTAGCCAGGCCTGAGCTTGCTTGCCAACGTGCCATTCAATCACTCTACGTCGGCCACCGATTCAATCATGCTTTGCCTAATTACTACTACGGTATACGGAATCAGGTGAGAAATCTGATTCATTGCACCTCAGTAAACTGATGCTAAATAAAAACCGCCGATCCCGTTGGACGGATCTCACATTGGGACCCAGGCTAGCTTTCCCCTTTAGGCAAGTCCGGAAATGTGGACCCCAAGCTGCAGGTGCAGATATGCAAATGCGGGATCTCGCATGTTGGAGGGAAGCAACTAATGACTGACTGCTAGACCTGCTAGGCGGCTCAGCCTAGGGAAGACAAACATGGGCCGACGGTAAACTTTTCCTTTGCATCAAGTATCATCAGCAGAGTTTGGAGTACAATAAGCAGGAATACAGGACTTGAAGACGTTCGATTCATACGTAATCAGGTACCTTGGTGGGCGGCGGCGGGCATGCCTCATACTCCGTACCAATAGGGCAATTCTGCCAGGCATCAATTTAATGCATGTAGTATGTGCATGTGCATGCATTAACCAACCAGGTTCTGTGGGGCCGCTTCTGGCAGCACCAGACTTGACGTGAACATGCAACTTTTCCCCCAAGTCCCCACTTGAACATAAAAGCTGCCAACGCCCACCAGCTGTCGGGATTCCATCTATCTCCCCTTGATTCTTGACGAAATTGTCATAGCATCTTTGATCGCGCATTCAATTCCGTCATGGATGTCATTAAGCAAACGTTCCAGCGCTGCAAGGCACAAAACAAGGTCAGATCCCTTCCCCTCATCGCGGGGCCATGGCGCCGGTACCGGGCCGGAGTCATGACTTCTCGCCTGCCCATCTTTCTATTGACACAACTCTGATAAAACAGGCCGCGCTTGTGACGTATGTCACAGCAGGCTTCCCTCGACCTGAGGACACCCCCGATATCTTGTTGTCCATGGAAAAAGGCGGCTCTAGTACGTAAACCAGCCAAACAGCCTTGCCCCGCGTTGCGTAATCGATTGAACTCTGACATTTGTTGCGCCGCCCTCGTCCTTAGATATTATCGAGCTTGGTGTTCCTTTTACAGACCCAATCGCAGACGGTCCGACTATTCAGACCGCCAATACAGTGCATTCCCCCAAGCATCGACGCCATTACAGGCACCCATGGCTAACCTGGTTAGGTTGCCCTTGAGCACGGCGTCACTATCGAGACAACACTTTCCATGATAAAGAATGCCCGTGGACGAGGTTTGCAGGCGCCGGTGCTTCTGATGGGATACTACAACCCGCTGTTGCGGTATGGCGAAGAACGTCTGTTGAGGGACTGCCAAGAAGCTGGCGTCAATGGCTTTCTTGTCGTCGATCTACCGCCGGAAGAGGCCGTCTCCTTCAGAAAACTTTGCACCAAGGGGAGGTCAGTCACATTTCCCAAATTTGCGAGTTTAGTCTTCTTACGAACAACGTCATATGCCTTCATGCTTTTCGCAGTCCCGTCCATGATGGCTAACTTGGAATCGCGCTTGACAGCCTATCGTACGTTCCGCTTATTGCACCTGCAACATCTGATGCAAGGATGAAGATTCTATGTCAGCTGGCTGACTCTTTCATCTATGTTGTATCACGGCAAGGCGTCACTGGAGCCTCAGGATCGCTGAGCGCCAATTTGCCTGCTCTCCTCGAACGTGTCAAGAAATACAGTGGGAATAAACCTGCCGCTGTTGGCTTCGGCGTTAGCACACGTGATCATTTCCTTAGCGTCGCCAACATTGCTGACGGAGTTGTTGTTGGAAGTCAGATTATTACCACCCTGCAGAGAGCTGCTCCCGGCCACGGCCCAAAGGACGTCGAGCAGTACTGCGCGGACCTGTGCGGAAGAGATGCTCTGCCACAAGACGATGCAACTCGAGAGGTTGGAGTCGTCGAAGCTGTCAGTGGCGCCAAGGGTCCTAGTGGAAGTACTGTGACAGTCAACGCTGTTGTAACCGACCAAGATCGACTTACGGCTGAGCAAGACAGCATTTTAATTTCGCAACTTGCTGCTCTCCATGGCAAGATTCCCGACAAATTTGGCGAGTTCGGGGGTCAATACGTTCCCGAGAGTTTGATGGATTGCCTTTCCCAGCTAGAGGAGGGATTTAACAAGATCAAGGATGATACTGCATTCTGGGAGGAGTACAGATCCTACTACGACTACATGGGGCGACCGTCACGGCTTCATCTGGCTGAGAGACTAACCGAGCATGCGGGGGGTGCCAATATCTGGCTCAAGAGGGAGGATCTCAACCACACTGGCAGCCACAAGATCAACAACGCCCTAGGTCAATTGCTGCTCGCAAGGCGCTTAGGCAAGACCAAAATTATCGCAGAGACCGGAGCTGGTCAACATGGTGTTGCGACAGCAACAGTTTGTGCCAAGTTTGGCATGGAGTGCACGGTATACATGGGCGCAGTAAGTTTTCTGACTCGGGGTGTCGAATCTTTGACTTACGGACATATTAGGAAGATGTCCGTCGCCAAGCTCTGAATGTATTTCGCATGCGATTGCTGGGCGCAAAGGTGGTTGCTGTAGAAGCTGGTAGCAAGACTCTTCGGGATGCGGTGAACGAAGCCCTCCGAGCATGGGTCATCGAACTTGATACCACGCACTACATCATAGGCTCTGCAATTGGGCCACACCCATTCCCAACCATCGTCAGAACTTTCCAATCCGTGATTGGTAAGGAAACCAAGAAGCAAATGATGGAGAAGCGACAAAAGCTGCCCGACGCAGTGGTGGCCTGTGTAGGAGGTGGCAGCAATGCTGTCGGCATGTTTTATCCCTTTTCAAACGATCCCACTGTCAAGCTGATTGGGGTTGAAGCTGGCGGTGATGGTATAGACACGGAAAGACACAGCGCCACTCTGACCGGAGGATCCAAGGGTGTCCTTCACGGAGTACGTACGTACGTCCTTCAAGACAAGAATGGCCAGATTTCCGAGACCCATTCTGTATCGGCCGGCCTCGACTATCCAGGAGTTGGTCCTGAACTCAGCTCTTGGAAGGATAATGAGAGGGCCAAGTTTATTGCAGCCACAGATGCACAAGCCTTCCAGGCTTTCCGGCTGCTGAGCCAATTGGAGGGAATCATCCCAGCTCTTGAGTCAGCCCATGGAATTTATGGTGCCATCGAATTAGCCAAGACTATGAAGAAGGATGAAGATCTCGTCATTTGCCTCAGCGGCCGTGGCGACAAGGACGTGCAAAGTGTTGCCGAGGAGCTTCCGAGACTTGGACCGCAGATTGGCTGGGACTTGCGATTTTAAAAAAGCTAAATATACCCGACATCAATTTTCTTGTGTTGAGGCAAAAGTAATAACAGTAAATAAAGGGCGTATTTTTTGTGTGTGAGATGTCTTCCTTAGAAAGTGATGGCTCGTATGTAGTACATAAAGGCGTGTGATTCAAATACAAGGAATCGAATTACATGATTTGAAGCTCATACTATTTGCCTCCCGCTCGGAGCAGGCGACCCATCAAAATCTTCAGAACCACTGAGTAATTTTTGCTCCTCTTCGTCAGACAACTCCTCCACACCTTCAAAATTAGCCAAGCTGTCATCTCCCAGAACGAAGGTGTCTACTATGGAAGCTTGCATCTCCTTCAGAGTGGCCCGACTTCGCATGTTCAGCGGACCAGGAGTGGCATAATCCAGAGCAAAATGAATTATATCGTCTCGGGACTCGATTTCCCTCGGTTCTAGCCCCAGTTCAATTCTCTGCTCATTTAAGCGTTGTTGAACGGCCAGGGTCTGCATGAGAATCCAGCGTAGATTCCAGCCGCCTGGCCCAAGCTCCTTGATCCGGGCAGGCTTGCTCTTCAGGAGGTAGTTCTCGATGCCCCCTTCCCTGCGAATAGTCTTCAGTACACGCAGTGTTAGACGCGTCTTAACACGAGCACCCAAGGAGGGCGAGAAGAAAGTCTTGGCGTGAATGTTCGGTCGCCAAAATCGGCGCGACTTGTTGTTGTGCTTTTCTGCAACATTGTTACCAAAGCGAATTCGAGCGTTGCCGTAAAGACCGCGGTTAGATTGTTTGTACACACGGCGCTCCCCATATGGGTAGGGAGGGATCAAATTTGAGGGCAGGCGATGAGGTTTGATGGTTTTTGTCTGTTGAAACGCCGTCGCTGAGAAATGCTTTGGCGAAGATGCACAGTTGTTGTAGCTGCCCATTTGTTGGGGAATCAACGAGCTGGTTGTGCGGCAGGGACGAGAAGAAGCTGGGGAAGTAGACGAGGATAATGCTGACTGACATCTTGAAGACAGGAGAGCCGCGAGTCGCCGAACGGGTCTGATGGTAGTTGCGGGCATTGTGAGGCGGGGATAGAGATTAGAGGGCCGGGAGTGTCGCAGCTACAAATAGAGGCCGCAATTCCGAGGCTCTTTTACCTATGATCGAGGCATTGGGGCTGAGCCGGGTGGAATTTCAAGGTCAAACTACCTCTGGCTGCCGATACCAGGCAAAATTCGAGTAACTCTAGCAGTTCGTCGTTGGAGCCGGACAAGTATTAGTCCGTCCTTCCGGGAAGCTCAGGCATCAGGTGACTGCGTGGAGCTTTGGCGAGCAGCTAGAGCCCCGAGATCTGTGCCCCACTTTTGCCAAGCTCTTGTCGATCGTCACCGTGGGACGACGGGCTTCTTCGTGATTGCACCCCTTGAGTCCTATCTGATGGAAGCCAGCCCCCAAGATTTACATTGTATCATCCTCGAGAGTGGCCTTGTTGACGTGAGGGTACCGTAGAAATCACGGAACCACTCTCTTATCGTTGTTTGTTTCGCATCAGTTAACTTCCCCCCACCAGTCTACTGCATTATCATCCACTCCTGCCAGCATCGTATCATCAGCAGAGCAATAGGGGCAACGTAAAAGCGACAAGGATAAACGATTTGTCATAATCCGCCATGCGGAATCAACGCCTGGGCTAAACCTCGAAAATTTGGACTGATTGTCGTGATCCGTCCTTCGCGATGCTTCCCCCAGTGGATGAACAAGTCCTGCGAGAAAACCCCGAATTTGCGAAGCTATATTCGATACTGAAAAATGACATCCTCAACCCGGACGGATCTACCAAGAATGACCCTGACGCCAACGAGCGTAAAGCCGTTAGCCAGGTGAGCTTATCCGACGACACCTCCGTGGCGCGTTCACACTATGACCTCGACCTACTCCAGCTGTCAAAAACACGCATATTGAGCCATGGGAAGGAAACCGGCCAATCCGAGCGTGGGCTAATTGACAATAAATGCTGCCGACTTATAACAGGAATTGAATAAAATACGTCGCCGTTGCGCTAAGCAATACCTACTGCAGCAAGCTATCGCGTCTGCATCGCCTCCAGATGACAGCATATCAGCAGACAAAGCAGCAGAAACCAGAGTCGAAACGCCGCCCCTGGCAGAGCCGTCTACTCTGCTTACAGACCTTCTCCTTATTCTGCCATCGCTTGTAGACAGCGACGAGCTTGTCGATAGTGATGCTGCAGCGTTGGTCCTTTCGAGTCCACCATTCTCAGAATTCGAGTCTCTACTGCCTCAACTCGGTGCTATTATTTCCGCCAATCTTCATGCCTCGGCACTAGGCCTGGTACGGATTACGCATCCACACAAAAACCCATCTTACCTCCACCGCCATATCCCTTTTCTTGCGGCCGATCATGCGGCACTTCGGGACAAGCTGTCCGAGGCGCAGCTCAGCCTCATGTCTAACAGGGTACAGGCATTGGCCTCGTTGACAGAGCTCATCAGCTCCTGCACGCAATTTCTCACAATAGCCATTCAGACGTTAGAGTCGAAACACGGAGTCGCCGCCAGAAGCCTTGAGCTGCGGGCCCTCGACGTATCCCTGGAAGCACAGAGCATGGAACTTGACGCAACAGCAGAGTCTACCAAGCTTAGCAAAGAAATTTACTCACCCGAAGCCGTCACGGCGCTGAGACACTATTTATCTCACCTAAAAGACGCCCAAGTTCGCGCGGCCGAGCGAGTTCGCGGCTTGCAGGCGGAACTGGGAGAGTATGGCGTTGGAGTGAGCAAAGATGGGTCCAAGGAGAAGACAATGAAGGAATTGGCAAGAGAATATCGTGAGATGCAAATACAAGTGGAGGACGTAAAGAGAGACCTCGAAAGACTAAACAATGAGTCAAAATGACATGAATCGTGCGTGACCGACGGGAGACTCCTTTTCTGCTAAAGGCTTGTGTAATTCAGGAATATAAAGTTAATCATTCGATTTAACTTGCTGAGCTTGCTGTCTCATCTATATCTCCACTACAATAACATTTGCAAGCCACCTTCATGACCAATACAGGACGTTATATCGGATTTCAAAAAGAAAAGACACCTGATACAACGACTATGCCCTAGTCCAACGAGTGGGCTTGCACGCTGACAAAGACTTTATCCTCGCTCATCATCATCCTTTTTAAACGCCCGAGATGAAATCCGGCGCAGAGTAGGGGCCAGTAGCGAAGTATATAAAAGGGTTGGGGAATTACATGGCAAATGATGGGATTTGAACAGGTAAGCTTAGCCCTTGACGTTGTAGATGGCTTCGGCGAGTCGACCAACGTTGTCAGAGGTGATGCCAGCTACGGAAATGCGACCATCCTTGGTGGCGTAGACGGAGAACTCTTTGGCAAGCTTATCCATCTCCTCAGCAGTCATGCCAGTGTACGCGAACATGCCTATCTGGCTGGTAATGTGAGACCAGTCATGCTTAGAACCCAGCTTCTCCAGGTTTTCCTTGAGAAGAGCACGCATGGTGATGATGCGATCTGCCATGCCCTTGACCTCGCTGAGCCACTGCTTGTACAGTTTGGGGCTGCTGAGGATCTCAGTAGCGATACGGGCACCATGAATTGGGGGGTTGGAGTACAAGGGGCGGATGAGAATTTTCAGCTGAGAGTCGACACGCTTCTTCTCGGTGGCGTCGGCACAGACGAGGGAGAAGGCTCCGACACGCTCGCCATAGAGACCCTGCGATACCCAAGGGAATACGGAATTAGCTCAAGAGTCAGGGCAACACAAGGGCAGATGCAGGGTCGGCAACTGAATGGCGTGAGGAGCGGCACGTACCATGTTCTTGGCGAAGGATTGGCACAAAGCAATCTGATGGCCCTGTTCAACGAAATAGCGGACAGCGAAGGCATCTTTGTCAGTGTCACCGCTGGCGAAGCCCTGATAAGCCATATCAAAAAAGGCGAAATGAGCTTGCGCCTTCACAACGTCCGAAATTTGCTTCCACTGCTCTGGAGTAGGGTCGACACCTGTAGGATTGTGGGCGCAGGCGTGGAAGAGGAAGATGCTGCCCTTAGGAGCTGCCTTGATATCAGCAACCATGCCCTCAAAGTCGAGACCGATGGTATCCTTGTTGTAGTAGCGGTACTGCTGAACTTGGAGGCCAGAGTCGCTGAAGACGGCCTTGTGATTGGCCCACGAGGGTGTCGGGATGTAGATCTTCTTGTCGCCAGGGAAGAATCGCTGGAGGAAGGCGGCGCCGATGCGCAAAGCACCAGTGCCAGAAATGGACTGGGTAACAGCAACGCGATCCAGAACAGGTGAATTGGCACCATAGGCCAGCTTAGCGGCCAGGGCAGGGAATTCGGCAACGCCAGTGATGCCAGCGTATTCCTTGTTCAACTTGGCGTTGATGACCTTCTGTTCGGCTTCGCGAACGGAGGGCAAGACGTAGGGTTTGCCCTGATCATCTCGATATGCGCCAACGCCTGTACGCCGATGGCAGGGGTTGTTATTATATTTGCGCCAAGAAGGAGAGGAGATATCGCATGGCAATCATTCCATTGTCATTTTATGCCGGGATCGGATCGGATGACCAAGTACAGAGCCAAGACATACCCAGGTTGATTTTCTTGTCGGATTTGTCGGCCTTGAAAGCTTCCGTGATTCCTGAATTGCAGAAAAAGAAGGAAGACGATTAGAACGACCATGATGATCGACTGCTAGAAAAAGGCCACAGGCCGGAACAGTGACTCACCGAGAATCGCCTGAACGAATAAACAAGAGAAGACCTGTCAGCGACACTACCTTGTCCTACGGCGCACATTGTCATCTGAACGCAGACATTGACCACAACTTACATCCTGTAAAGAGGTGGCATTAGTACAAAAAAGAGAAACAGCAAATAACAACAAGAAGCCAGCATTTAATTGGGACGGAAGCAAAGCACTGCGCTGCGCTGTCACGGCTAATAATAACTGGAAACTTACAGGAGGACCTTGAGGGACGGCTGACCAAGTGGACGCGGCGCGGACGGCGGCAAAGTTGGCAAAGGCAGAGGCAGGTCGGCGGGTAGCTTGCCTGGAGACAAGTCGAAGACTCGAGAGCATCATTGTGTCGTGCAGAGGTGTCAATGGGTGACGGAGGGAGAGAGGCGTTTGTCGAAAGGCTCAGTTTCGAAGTTGAAGTGCAAAGGCCGAGTTGGTGTGGGAGCTCTGAGGGAGTCTACATAACTACTTGTAGCGAAGGAGGTCCAGGTCAAATAATCTGACGGTAGCTCCACTTCTCAGCAAGCAACCTCGTCGACCCTAACCCTAGCTAGTAATTTGTGGTGGAGCTGCCCTCGGAATTCCTTGGGAAAGTGGGGCCACCCTCGGATTTGCACCTGCTCCTGCTCACACCTCACCTCATGCTATCTACAACCGAGTCTTGATATGTACATGTGTGCTCAACAAGGTCGTATGCGGCACGCTTTGCTTGACTTCCAGTACAGAGTACTGACTGACATGCATGCGCCGCCGGAGCGGGCAAGAAGACGGGCCCAAGTGCCACCAAAGTATCATTAACGGGTTTGCAACGCCAGAGTACGTTCTGGGCACTGCACGAGTCCGCCGGCACGCGGTCTGGCTGTCCAATCCATTTGGCGCTGGCGCTTATAGAGAGCTGAGTTCTTATTTAAAGTATTCGTCACTCGCATCTAGGCGAGCATTCCAAGCCAAGCCTACCAACGGATCAACATGGTCAAGATCAGCTTCCACACAAGATACCTCGCACGCGCCCGCTGATACCATCGAGACGGTACTCCGTACCATCCCCCCCGAGTCCCTATTTCAAGGGTTGATGGGCCCAAAACGCGCCCCTGTCATAGCGGTTGCAGTTGCCGAGCGATTTGAGAAGTTTGGTTGGCACCCAACGGCCGCCTGCCTGGCTGTAGTACTCCATACCTAGTTCCTGGTCAACTGACCTTTTCGATTACTCCGTACACGTGCCCAGTGCCCGCGCAAGCTGGCTCGATCTCCGTACATGTATCGGGAATTTGCTAGCGAGGGGAGGGGTGGCTCGCCGGGCCCGCATGTCGAGACTGCTTCTTCGCATCATTGTAAAGACTGTTCAATAGATGCAGGCGTCTGTCTTTCCGTTCAGGGTATTTTCTAGGCAGTCCTTCACCTTGCACGAGCCGGACTACTATGCCAGTCGTCCGCTCTTCTCCTGCCTGCCATGTACATCGATTTCGTACTGGTTCAAAACCTCGTCCTCGACTGTTTCGTGGAAGACATCTACGCTTGTGCGGGAAAATTCCCTAGCGGGAACACGGCGCTCGAATAAGACGTCCAGCTCTGCAAATGTACGACCTCGAGGTTCTGGGATACGGAAGTACGTGTAGACGATGCATAGGAAGCATATCCCCCCCTTTGTAAAGGAAACCTCATCAGTAAAGCATATTCAATGGCCAGCAACATTTCGAAACGACAGCATTGACGGCACTCACCCAGAAGAAGCCCGCGTAGTTGCTCCAGTTCCACTCGCCTGGGTTCAGCATGTATGGTGTCAATACGCTATTGATGATGCCAACAATGTTGCTGCAGAGGACGTGGTTAGCTGGAGATTTTGAAGAGACTTGGGGTAATAAAGGAAAAAAAAAAAAAGGTGCCAAAAAGCCCGCATTGAACCCAGACGAGAGAGTGAAGTGAGTACGTCTCGAATTATAAACGCAAGGACTCACTAGAGGTTTCTTCCCAGCACGACTGTCTTGATCTGGAGCCGACGAGACGATAGTTCGGTTACAAGAGAATAGCACACAGTTCCAACCGTCAACTGGTAGAAGAGGGCCCAAACAATCATGATGCTGCCAGTGGCAAGAGACCCCGCTCGGCGGTGGTCGTGTGGCACAAGGCCGAGGAATCCAAGGAGGAAGAGCATCGTGCAAAGGCCGCAGAGTCCATAGAGGTAAAGTGATCTTCGTCCAATACCCGCCGTCATCAAGCCCCATGCCCCAAACACGCCAACCATGTTGATGGCGTACTGGCCAAGAGCAAAAGAGTATGCATCGCTGTCTGACAGTCCAGCCTGCCTTAAAAAGTAGGTCGAATAATTGGAAAACGAATTTCCGCTCAGGTTTTGAATCGCCCATGTCATGCAAACAATTTCGGTTCTCCGCCAGTCAACTCCCTTGAAACAGTCCCAGTACGAGGCTCCGGCCGTGATTTTCTCCTCCAGAGCAGTCGTGTGCACCATCATGGCAATTGTCTCGTCGGCATCGAAATTCGTTTCCCGGTTGAGGCTGGTAAGGCGCAAAAGCGCCTTCTTGGCCTCTTGGGTCCTACCTCTGCGTACCAGCCACCACGGTGATTCTGGGGCAAAGAATATGCCGACGAACAAGGGCAGCGGCCACATCCACTGCAAAGCGTAGGGTATACGGTAGGCCCATTCGTCGCTACGGGCGAGCATGGCGCGAATGACACCGATGCCGACTTCCTGGCCGAGTCCCCAACAAAAGTTGACATATGTGGTGAGATATCCGCGCAAGGCAACGGGGCAAACCTCAGAGGCGTAGGTGACGGCCAGTGTCTGGAAAATGCCCCATGGAATACCGCAAAGAATTTCGGCGACGAGAAGAGTTTCCACGTTGGGAGCCGTGAAGAATATGGCCGTAAAAGCCGCTATCATGACAAGACAGGTCATGACCGTATATCTGTAACCAAACCTTTCCGAGACATAGCCATTAATGAAGAGCCCAATGATTTCGCCCACCATTGCACCCTAGCTCCTCTTGTTAGTCAACGTCTCCGTATATGCCTATCTCTTCATTCAAAGAAAGAGAACTGGAGCTACGTTGCATGCAGTCGAGAAGGAGCAGCAAAAGCGCTGGACGTACGTTACTCAGGCCCGCCTGCCACGGAGCAGTGATTTCGTAGGTCCCGGACTTTGGCTGATATTCGCCGTACTTTTTGGTGAACTGCGGGAACGCATCTACATGGGGGACAAGAGTTAGAGGGTCGCGAAGAGCCAAGCATCGTGGACAGACAGAGGCGAGGTCTTCAGAGACGCAGACGTAGCTCGCTGATAAGCCATCGTGGGACGGGGTCCGCGAACTCACAAAAGTTGTTCACCAAACTGATATCATAGCCCTCCATGGCGATGCAGGTGGATATCAACACGCTCCAGCCCACAGCTTTGGGGTACAACTTGATTCCTTGCCAGAGAGTCATGCCTTGCTCTTTGGCAGCAGCCGCCCTCGCGTCCTCGATGATGCTGCGGTGTGTCTGGAACGGATCCGGGCTATCATGGCCACAGTCCCCAGCGGCTAGGGCCTTTTTGTCTGCTGGCTGTATCCCGACGTCGTGAAGGGTGCCACTTCCCGGGCCGTCATCATGTGTGCCGACGGCCATGTTGTCTGATGGATGTTTTGTATGTGGTTCTGGTGGGAAGTCGACTGGCGGCGAGCGGCGGCGCCTTTATACGACGAACGCCCCGGGACGGTGAGCAGCCGAAGCTGTCAGCCGCCCCTAGACGAGAAATATAACTAAGAAATCAAGTGAAGTAGGGGGGTGGGGGGAAAGACCTGGAGGGAACACGGAGACGGAGATGAGGTTCTGCGGCAATTGGGCCATGGAATTCGGCAGCCGTCTGTCTTTACGCATCTGCATCTTCATTTAACCTGTGAAGCAGAGCGGCATGAACACGGGCGGCCCAACAGACGGCGCAAAGACCAGCAGGCACACACGGTTGACGCCTCACACAAACCACACAACTGAAATAAACAGTGCATCCATACGCAACAGAGATTTTGATGTGCTACAGAAAATTCCGATGAGGATTTTCAGCCGATGGTGGGGAAACAGGCTTGCAGCTTAAGTACGTACCTAAGTAGGTACCTAGTAGTTAGCGCATCTACTAGGTACCCTCGATCCCCAGGTACGGAGCACTCCGTAGGAAATGCTCTGTACCAGCACTAGGGCACCTGAGTACCTAACTTACTTAAGTAGGAACCTTCTTAGTAGGTTAAGTACCTATGTACTTAGTAGGTACAAGACAGGCACTTAATGTGCCCAACGTACCTAAGTACCTAAACAAGACCGCGCGACCACCCGTCAGCCACCAAAGCATGCTGGGATTCTTTCCGTCTTTCAATCCTCCGATTCGAGTTGACGTGGACTCCGTTGCTCAATGCAACACCCAGCCTCGTCTAGTTTGTTGCTGGGTCATTTGCACGTCACCCCACGACGCCGGGAGCCCCAGAATGCGGGGAAATGGCCCTCTGTTGGACGGCGACGGGCTGCTCGCATTTGTCCGTCCGTCAGTTTGCAAACGCACCAAGGAACGAGGAGCCGGGGACGAGGTGCTCCCGTAGTCTCCGTCGAGTCCTGGCGTCCCCACATCTGGACTTCCACCAAGCCAGTGGCGCATATTCGCCCTGCTTCATCAACATCTTCGCAAATGGCTTCGGATGGCACCGCCGCTCTGCGGATGTCTGAAAAGCTCGGACAGTGTACAGAGACCGCCACAGTGCCACGTATGGAAATGATACAGTATGCTTCCAATGCTATTATACAAACCTACGTACACACGTGACGGGCGACTTGTTAAGACAGAACAAGGTAACTTATGGCTTCAATAGTTGTCGATTCCTCAACCCCCAACACTCAGGTTGGCGGATACTCTCGGTATAAATACACTGTCAGCCCTTATATGTTCTCCAAAACCCCTATCCACGCGTGACTACTCGCTTATTCCAAAACGACTGACACCATTATTCCTTTCGCCAAAAGTCTCTCCACCACTCTTTCAAGCCATACGCCTTCTCATTTCCCTCGAGATGAATCTTCACGTTGTCACTTCCAATAAACACGTCTATCAGCCTTGAACCGGAACTCGCCCCGTCAGGTGTTGCCTTGCCGGCTGCTTTGTGTCCCGCTGTCCGAACTTTGATCTCATTGGCGACGAGTGGCGCGACGTCTGCGTAGCATGAGCTCAACTCCCCCTCCAACGAAAAATACGGCTTTTTAGCCAGCTCCGGTGCCATGAGATTGTAGCTCCTTGTGATCTTGTTCAGGTTCTGAATCGACAAGTTCATGTAGGCCTTTTCCGACTGCTCCCAAGCTGAGTCACGGAATGGCCTTTGAACCATGTTGACTGAACCTACATTGTCCGATGCCTCCGTTGGGGTGGAATCTGCACCGACATGCGCTGCTGTTGACGCAGTATCTCTCATGGCGGGCTTGTGCGTGGCATTCAAAGATACGGCAACTTGATCCGCGCTCCTGTATCGTGGATTGCACGCCAGCTCCGCGTCCGCGAATGCTGCTGCTCGTTTCATTTGCTCCTCAAGTGTTCCCCCTTTTGAGGCAATCATCTTAGAAGCATGCCTCTTCCAATCATTCCGCAGTCGCTCTCGAAATACCCTCGCAGCTTTTGTTAACTCCTGCTGCTTTTCAATCCACGGCGGAACAATCTCCTGTCGTTGAATCATCCTGTTCATGATATACTCTGTTGTATCAATGAAAGGATTGTCACTTCTCGCATCTCGTACCATCTCTTTCCCCCGAGGCAAGTCTCTGAACTGACCCCTCGAGATGGCATCTTCAATGCGCTGGTTGGCTAGTGCGGTCAGACCGGAGATAGAAACAGGGACACTCCTGGCGGCAGGCTGAAACCGTTCCCGTAGCTCCGCCTTCATCTCATCCCTCTCCTCAGCGCTCAGCCCTTTCCCAGCTTTCATGTCCATTCCTAAATATATGCTAGCCTTGTCGCGAGCACTAGCAGCTCTCTGGCCGGGACTCTGCGGGACACTGCGCCGGATTCGCGTGCCCACCGCGGGTGGTTGATGCCTCACTCGGTTTTTTGACTTGAAGGGTGGCTTAGCGTCATGTAGCATTCGCAGGACAGCATCTTCAGTACTCTCGATGCCTGTCCAAGGACGTGAGCTGCCTCTATGCTGCCTTGAATTTGGCGCAGATGATGGTAGACCCGTCTCGGAAAACGAGCCCGAATCTTGCTCTTCGAGTTTGAAATCTCGAATTTTACTGAGAAGTTTATCCTTTAGTTCATCTGAAAACCCGGCATCTTCAATGGCACGCCGCCCAGATGAACCGCCTGTGAGAACAACTTCCTCTGTAGCCTCTTCTAGCCGGCGTGACAAAGGACCTGGTTCCTTTGCTTGAGGAGAGTCGGTTTTGTTGGTCAGGTCCCTTCCACCGCCTCGTTGTCTGTCACCTGCACAAATGCTTCGAAAACATCTGACAGCAATAGAGCCTCGCGGAGGTTGAGTGCGACAGGCCTTGACTAGCGCGGCACAATATTGAGTACAGAAGCTGAGTCCTGCGACGTGATGGGAAGAGGGCATTGCCATAAATGGGCAAGGCAAGTAACGGGGTCTGAAAATGAAAGTGAAACAATATAAACAAATGGAGAGAGGGAAGTTGCGTGATGAGAGAATGATGAACTTGACTCAGTTAAAGGTCATGTTGAATGAGAGAGTTGAATCTCCAAAAGCTAGCCAACGTCGTAATCGTCAGCCGCTTGGGTCGGCCCCTCACAGACAGGAGTCAGAACGGGACAGTACAGAGTACACTCTCCATACTGTGTAGAGCAGTTCTACTACCCAGGGATTTATCGGAAGCGCAGCTTTATCGACGCTCATTCGCGACGCTCTCTAGTCAGAAGCAACTTGAGTCCAACTGGCTACTAGGTAGGCCCATCGAGGTCACAAAAGCCGTATTCGTGATTACATACATGTCCACCACTCCGCACATGCCGTATGGAGGCACTGGGTATCAAGTCCATCGTCTTCAACATCCCATCGTGTTCCCCGTCTATCCATAACTTTGTCCGATTGATTTGGAGATGACAGTCGTATTTGACTGCAATCGGACGCTGGCGCTTCAAAAGAATCCAGTTACACATCCCTGCTTCAGCCGAGTCCCTGTGTTTATGAACTTCGCCGACCATACGGCTCGAACGGGAACAGCGCAGAAACCACAGCTGTCACGATGAAGATGGCAGCGCAAACGTACAGTGGCGCAGACGTAGCTGTATTGGCCTCCGATGCCACCACCGCTGAGATAATGCCCATGATGCGATTGCAAGCCACGGCAACGCCATTTCCAGTTCCTCTATGGGCGCTGGGAAGTACTTCTGGTGTGTATGCATAAAGGGTGCCATAGTAAATGTTGAGGGAAAACGCAATCAAGCAGGTAAAGGTCAAATCCTGCACCGCGGTGTTCACAGCCGTGTAAGCGAAGAAAAATGCCATGGTTATCAATGCGCCGATGCTCATGGTATACTTTCTCCCAAGGATTCTCGTGTTGCACAAGAGCCCAGCAATAATGGGACCGGGAATGCCGCAGATGTTGGTTATGGCATAATTACGCCAAGTTTCAAACTGCGTCCGGTGGAACTTTAAGCCATGACTCTCCAAGTAAGTACTGTACTCGCCGTCAATATTTAAATGAAGTGAGAAGACGACAAGATCACCAAGCCTGGGCGTCGAGAATGAAGCTGGGCCATGAACTTACGGCAGGAAGACGTAAAACAACGGGTACGCCAGACCGATGAGAGTCCAGGAAAGCCAAACCATGAGAGTAGAGATGGCAGTCTTTTTGCTTGAAAAAAGACCACTGAAATGCACAAGAGACCTCGGCAACGAGATACCCTTTGAGTTTTTCACTGCTTGAATGGTTCCACATGCCTGGAGCTTCTCCAGTGTCAAGGAACAGGGACGGTTGTACTTGCTGGCCAGGTAATGGAAGGTCTCGATGACCTTTTCGTCCTCGCCCATACCCAGGAGGTACTTTGGAGTCTCCCGCAGCCGGACCACGGTGATTCGGAGCAGAGACATGACCAGAACTAGTGCCCCCCCCGTGAAGAGACAATACCGCCAGCCCCAGTTGTCAGCCTTGGAGCAAGACGCAGCATCCGCACTGCAATTCCACTTGTCCGGGACCAGGAATCCCCAGCCAATGAATCCTGTAATGGCCTGGCCAAACCCCCACCAACAAGCAAGAAACGTCAGGAGCCATTGTTTGTTACCGGGGAGATACTCGAGGAAAACGGTCGTGTCCATGATCAAGTTGCCTCCTCCACCGAAACCCAAAAGTGCAATGACGAGAGCTAGACTTGGCCAACTGGGCATGGCGCCAGCCACGATGCAGCATACGGAGCACATGAAGAGAGTGATGTTGAAGGCGTACTTGCGGCCGATGATATCGGCACTAAATCCCCAGAAGAGGGCTCCTGAGAGCGAACCACAGTACACGGCAATGGTGAGGGCATTTGCGTAGCCGCTGTGGAACTCGCGATACGCCGGCCGTGCGATGATGGACTGGAAAAGGAGAATCATGGAGTCCACTGCATATCTTTGGGTTTTATTAGCGCCAAACCGGACCAAGAGAGAGAGATTTAAATTCAAAGGTATACTCTCGGGTGACATGATGATGCCCTACAGAACTCGACTTACCCGAAGCCGTTGAGGAAGAAAAGCTTGAGGTGGTACGGGGTCCAGCCAATCTCGTCGATTGCCTTGATTTCCAGCGTCAGAGCTTCAGCAGTACATCACGGCCGACCGCACGGCATTGAAAAAACGTCATGATTTGGGGTCCCAGCAGGCGGCGGCGCGCGTCGTCTGTGAGCACTCACGTTGTTGACCAAGTGCATCTTCATATTCAGGGCCGGGTCGAGGTCCTGAAGCGCAAGAACATCCTCACCGCCGCGCAGCGAAGAGCCGTCAGCAGCACGAACATCGCCGAGACCTGGCAGACCACCCCCGTATGGGTGCCCAGTCTTTTCCTCCAGCTTAGCAGGGTCACTGGCCGACTTGTCCGCATCCTGATGGTCCATTGTAGCGAGTATCGGGCGCGCCAAAAGATTCCAGTCAGAGATTTATCGGGGGAGGCACGGGCGCATTGGAAGCCGCCGCAAATGTCAATGGGCGGTTTGTTTGTTTCCTGGTGGTCAACCGGAAAGACCAGGCTGGAGTGAAGCTGAAATCTCAGGTCCAGCAACGCTATTTAAGAAAAGTCCCCCAAGGACGTTGATCGATGGGGTCAAGGCGCTCTTCATTCTCCACGCGGACCTGGAGCTGCCAAGCTGAGTTGTGGGCACGCGATGCTTTGCTGCATCTTCGATGAGTCTGACCTCAGTGAGACCTGACTGACCCATGGCTTGGATGTTGTCATGGCCCCCGATTGCTCGTAACCGTGGAGCGTTGACAAGATGAATAGGCCGAAACGGAGCAACGGTTGAAATTGCCGCGGCATCATTTCTAGTTAGTACGTACTATTCCCGCTAGTTGATGAGCCTTGCCGGAAGCCTGCGCAACATTAGCCCCGTGGGGGTAAAAGGCGTGAGACTGCGTGACCGAGTGACGAGTCAACGAGTTGTGAGTGAAATGTGAGAGACGCCATCCAGGAGAGTGGAGACTGCCTCTGCACGGAGTATTCCTTACGCTTGTCCGGTTGGGGTTTCCATTGTTTCACAATGGATGAATGGCCAGGCTGACTAGGCTCCAAGACGCCAAGCGCGTGTACAAGGGACACGGTGCTGATTGGTCCGAGGTGCCAGTTGTCCTTGTGCTCTTGTGCGCGCCTTGTTCCCGGGCACCTGCCTAGGACGTACCGAGCACCTAGCTGGGTATTGATATTGATTCATGCGTGGTTTATCCGTCCTGAATGGCCAATGTTGGACCGTACTCCGTACCAGTCCCACAATCCCATCTCCTCACGGGGAGTCGAGGAATGAATTCATCGATTCGGGGCGGAGCACTCGTGCTTGCATGCGTGGCACATCACTTCACTTCTGTTTCTCACCTTGACTGAGCTTGTGTAAACAAACGACTTGGCAACTCAACCAGCGGGGCACGCCTTTGCTGGGTTGCCCTAGTCGACGGATTTGATTTGGATTATTCCACTTTTCCCGTTTGCGTCTCGCCAGCAAACTAGAAAGAAAGGCAGTGCAAGCCAAACTGCATACTCTGGAGTCTGAACCAGAACGAGGCTATATTTACTACTGCTCGCATCAATCTTGTCTCTAATGGCTGGCATGTCTCCCGCTTAAACGGCGACCTACGTAGCCTGCCGAGATCAAGTTATGGCCGGTTTATCTTATGATAAGATGCAATTTTTTTTCTAATGCAAAGAAACATGATTCTACACGTCTTCACTTCTGAGCCAGCCACACATTTTGAACATGTATCCTGTCCTCCAGTGCGGCTTGAGCTCAATCAAGAGTGACCTCCATGTCCTCACCAAACGCCATGCTCCCAAAGTAAGAGGGTCCCAATGACAACGCTGCCAATGAGACCAAGCTTGAATCGTGGTCATAGACCCAATATCCGAAATCAAAAACCTGACATTTGTTACGTCTTCCCTTGCTTCTCCGTCTCTTAAAAATAAGTATATAAATTTACCGGGATGCCAACGACCGATCACCAATCTCGTGTCAGTCTCGATCAACGAGACGGATTGCACACTAAATTGATATCAAATCTGTCTCCCCTCGATGACTTCTCGTTCTAGCACTTCCACCTCACCAGTCTCGCCGGTGCGTCGACGTTCTAGCACCCAGTGTGTTTCGCCGCTGTCTTCTTCTTTCACATAGGATATGCTGTCTGCTGATCCTTTATGGCGGTGGCCCTTCACCGGGGACTGGGTAAACTTGTTCATGATGTATTCACCCGCTTGGTTGTTGACGTCGATGCGACTTCTCTGACCTGTCAGAGCTTCATGTATTGGATGGCCGCTTACGAGAATCTCGTTGGCATCTTCTTCGGGTATTGCAGCTCGTGGCAGGTGACCAGAATTGACGTTGGCCATGGTCATTGTAGGACTTCCTGAGGCGCTCGCTGCATCAGAATCGTAGCCTGCAGTTGAAAATGTAGAAGGCATCCCGGCGTGTGCGTGGTTTACCTGGCTAGCTTGGCCACAAGAAGTCGACATCCACGGTGAACTGGAAAGATCTCCTCGGTCCGACCTTGGAGAGTCCTCTCTGCTAGAGGCCAGACTGGCTTGAGAGCCGCCCCACGCCCTGGATCGTAGACGAAGAAGCGCTGAAAGTGTCATCTGATCGTCTCCACAGTCTGCCATCATGGCCAATTGTGCCAACCCAGGACTTTGAACGATGGGCGTGGAAGTACTGAGGGGAGCATAGCCCAAGCTCATAAATGAATTCCGGTTGGAGTATTCGGATCTCTCCGTAATGGGAGTAAGGTTTGGCTCTCGGGATATCATCCTCCCACTGGTGCTCCGTTTCACTGCGCCTATGCCGTCCGGTCCAAAGAAGCCTCCATTGGCGTACTCATACTCCTTGAGGTGAGCAGAAGATCTGCCGTTGTGAGCAGTAATATGAAAGCCAGGAGGCGCAGAATAGAATCCAAACTCTTGGCCGTACCAACCGTCGGAGTCATTTGCCAAAGCACTGGCATTCGCCTCCGCGATAATGGCGTCATCGTCAAAATCCAAGTCATCCTCTTCATCGTCATAACCGCCATGAATATCATCTTGGGGTATTTCTGAAGTACTTTCATCGTCCCCTAGAACTGGGATGGAGGCAGGCGATGAGCTTCTCAGGAATTTGCCAGACGCAGCTGCTCTGTGGGCAGCAGCAGCCAAGGCCGCTTGATAGGCGGCCACAGACTTGGCACTGTCACTTGCAGCTTGAGAAGCTTTACTTTCACTTTCCGTATCAGGTTTCTTCGCATGAGAGTCACCCGTCTCTTGCTCTGCCTGCCCGTCAACGCTCAGTGACGTATGCGCAGTCGAGCAAGAGACGGCAGAATGGGCTGAGAGACGGGACGTCATGACCGACTCTCGTTTCGTAGAGCTCTGTTGACCAGCGCGACGTAGTGACTGGGCCTGTTGAAAAGCACCAGGAACAGGCCTGCCAAACTGGTCAGTATCATTATTATCGAAGATGGACTCGTCAAATGGTTCATCGGAGACATCGGGCAATGCTGCGAGATCCTCTGCAAATTCGTTCTCAAACGCAATTATGCCATCGTCAAAATATAAATCGTCTTCCTTGGTATTCTGGTCGTTGTCACTTGCCAAAGGCGTGGAGGCATCTTGAATGCCCAATCCGGATAGTCTGTGCTCAGAGAGAGCATCCGCGATCGAGGCAGGCAATGGAGACGACAAGGGGTGTGTAGAGCTGCCAGGGGTATCTTTGGTCATGGCAAACCCAATGACATTGCCATCAGCGTCCCGAGGCGTCATCAACATACCACCGCTGTGTGGACTGGCGAGTGAGGACGTAGGATTAGAGCGTTGGAAATCAAAGCCTGCGAAATTCTCCTGGTCGTTGTCTGGATCTAGTTGGACGTCTAAATCGTGCAAATCAGGGACTTGTTCGTCAAAATCGGCATTTACGCCAGGTATTCTCTCCTCAAAACCGTCATCGTCCATCATTGCGTCATAATCAAATGCATCCTCGTCAAAATCATCGGACCTCGAATCTCGGAAGCCGTCATTACCGTTCGTTCTACGCTCAAGCTCTCGTTGCCGGTGCCTTTCTTCCAGCAACTTCTCTTGCTTCGCTGCCCCAATCATATCGAAACTGAATCTAGATGACGTGCTCTTCATATGCCTGGGAACCGCAGACATTGACATCTCAGAGAGGGAGATATTCCTCGAACGCGTTGTGCGTGTAGATGAAGACGCCTTCGGAATCATCTCTGCTCCTTCAAGTACACCACCAGCCTCGGAAGTAGATGTAGGCAACGCAGCGTGGCCATCAATGTATAGTTCTTGCGAGGTTACCACAGGTGCTTCATCGGCAGCAGGGGCTGTCGGCTCGTCGGCGACAGTCGTCCTCGATTGTGATTGCCCCGTTGATAAATTATTGGCATCGATAGAAGACTCACTTCTTGAGGACGTCTTGGCCGCTTGTGGTGCGCTTCTGCGGGCCTGTATTGAAGGCTCTCCAGGGACTTTTAATGCAGTAGGCCGATTCTCCGTAGCAGATGCGAGACGTATGTCCGAGACAGAACGGGACGATGCCGGATTTCCACGGTAAACATCCCTCGGCTTTCTGGGCGCACTGAAATCGTGTACTCGTGTTCCTCTAATACGCGGATCATATGATGGTTCCTCATCTTTGGTACTCAGTGGCAGAGGCCGCAGATCCGGAGCATTCTGGTTATTTCTCCGTCTCATCAAAAGTGTTGACATGGGATTCCTCAAAAAAGGGAGGCCCTTCTTTCCTTTTTGAGGTTCTGCTGCCGCAGAACTCGGCGGATTAGACAGCGAAGAGGACGCTTCTTGCGGGAGTTTGGACCCGGCAGGGCGTCGCCCGAGATTGGGTGCATTAGATGCTTGCAACTCCGTTGGCGTACTGAAGGATGCGACCTGCATGAACTGGCTACTTCGGGCGACATGTATGGTTGGCTCGAAATGACTGGGACGAATACGTGCTGAAGGGTCCTCGGGACGAACAAGGCTATTTCCACCGGCCGTCCTATCGCTAGGATCAGTCCGTGAGGCCTTTTGCTGCGCCTCAACATCTCTGCGATAGTTTTGCAGGGCCTTTCCGCCGATGAAGCCGCCTACACCCCCACTATGGAACGAGCGCGGTGACTGACGCGGGCGATTTTCTGGCAGCCCGCCTGGGCCATTCTGTCGTTCGTCCCGTTCGTGTCGTGAGTCGAGGTCAGAAGAAGTAACTCTGGTGATGGGCGGCAGCGTTGGTGCGGAAGAAGAGCTTGCCAAGGCAGGCATCCCATCCAAGGGGGACGCAGAGACGAGGGCTAGCGGCGACTCGGCGTTGCTGAGAGGGGAAAGCGAATGTTGTTGGTCGGAGATGGGCGAGGTCGGATTCGAGGTGCCTCTTCGATGAAAGCGCAGGTGGGAAAGCATGGTGGCAGCTCTGGCTGATCAGGGCGGCGCGGTATCGACGACGCAAGGCGAGCATTCAGAGGATGCCGATGCCCTTGTGCGTGTGTCTCCGTCACGGCAACGGCGCAGCATCTGAGGGAGGCCTCGTCGGCTGCAAATCATCTACGGCGAGCTGCAACGGGCCAAATCATGGATGGGCAACTTGCTCGATGTTCTTCGCGTGGGGAGGGGATAACGTGACGGATGCGAGTGCGTGTGTCCACTTGTCGACGACGTTCCCGTCGCGTTTTGTCAACTGGTAAGCCGTATTGTTATTATTAATATTGCCAAGGGTGCTCCGCAGACTCGACCAAGCAAGCTATCGATGCGCCGCAAACGCTTCGTGGAATACTCGGTAACCCGGCAACAATGTGCATTGTATGTATGTATTGGATTTGACTTCAGTTAACTAGTAGTACTGATGGAGCAGCCATCCATCCCTCGTCATCATCCATGCGTCATCCACCCGGAACCGTTCGCACACGGTAGCATCCGGCACTCGCATTTTTGTAAATTGCTGAAGCGCTGAACGGCATCTGTCATCTGTCTTCCTTGTCTGCACTGTGTTTCACCGCAAGGGCGCCGTCTCCTCACTCGTTGGGACGAAATCAGACGGAACCAACGCTTGGATTGGCCGGCAAGTTCACCACCACTGTTGGTAACATTTAACATTGATCTCGATATTACCCGAGCCCGTCCACTTACTACCGGTCTTTACTACCAGTAGATTACAGTAGTTGCGGGCGGGTAGGTGGTTGCCGACCAAGTCCCTCCCGACGCCGGCTCGCAACTTTCTTGCATCAGTTCTTAGCAAGTGGTGCAAAGACGGGCGTGGCGAGCATCATCAATGTGTGCTCTCACGGGCTGCCCCCCCATTGCCCACGTCGCGCATCTGTTACACTTCGAAACCTTGGCGGGCAAGGAAATGTCAATGACGGCACATGCTAGATGGCCATGGTAGATGGCTGAGGCGATAAATGAGAAAACCTAAAACTGACCGCTTCGTCCAAGACTGTGATCGTCATGACTCCAGTCACGCACGCTTGGACTAGGGGTCACGAGGCGGTGATGACCACCCTTAGCCTCTGCTGGCGGAACTCCCGCGCCCGGGGTAGGCTACCTGCCCGGGAGGTACTTTTTCAACTTTGGAAAATAGCAGGCCACGATAAACGGCACGAGACTTGAACCTCTTCCAGATGATGCTCAGTTGCACAAACGGCACTTGCAAGACCACAGCCACGGAAGGCAAGATTGAGCGTCACGCCAACCAGAACTCCAGAACATCTGACTTCCACGTCCGCGTGTGCTGAACCATCAACAACAGCTCTTATTCTTTTTTTCTTAACCTGTGTCCTATGTAAACTTCAGCAAAGGAATGTCTCTCAAGATGGCGCACAAGACTTACACACCCTCGACTTCTGCCAATGCGATGCAGCTCCGAACAAGACAAAAGAACAAGTTCGACGAGATCGAGTCTAGCCTTGGTCTTGCCAGAAGCTCCAGGATACCGCTGGCACAGGGACAGTCGCGGCTCACCAGCTGGCTCAATCGGGTCCATCTTTTTCAGCCATTCGCGAAACCTGCTACCGACAATGATGTTATCTGGCTGCTTGACAACACCGCCTACAAGTCCATGAGCACGGGGGCCTGGCAGGCCGAGTTTGTTGCAGCTGTTTTCGAGCGCGAGGACAAGGAGACGCTCGTTGACATGGTGACGGCAGTCATTCGCGCAGTGGGATTGGCAGATGATGCCACTCGACGGAAGACGGTTGAAGAGAGGCTGCTTCCCTTCCTCTGGGACATTCGTCCTGCCACAATGGTCACGGCTAGCCAAAGCAGCAGGGAGTTGAAATTAGGGCCAACCAACACCAACGGGTTGACATCAAACGTGCTCAACGTCTCCAGCAGCGGCCGTGGTTCGCTTGTCAAGGCGTCCACAAAGATTGGCGATGGTCGTGGTAGCATCGTCAATATGCAAACTTACTATGCTGGTGACGACGGTTGGGGAATCATCTCCGGTATGCCAAATCGATTTGCCGAGCTCAGCCTCCGTCCCTTACCCTTTCACCAAACACTGACAGCCCGCAGATGTAGACGACACAATCAAGGTGACGATGACGAGTGACCCGGTTGGCATACTTCGCGAAACATTTATTAACTCCCCGACTCCCATCCCTGGAATGCCTGAGCTTTATGCGAAAATCAAGTCTCTTTTACCATTAGACACTGCTTGGTTCTACCTGTCAGCCTCGCCATACAACCTGTATCCCTTTTTGAAACAGTTCCGCAAGCAACATTATCCTCCAGGTACTCTGATTCTCCGTGATTCAAGCTGGAAAACCGTGGCGGGTTTGCTTTCTGCGTTAACACTGAGGACGGAAGAATACAAGGTGGATCGGATGAAGAAAATCAACACCTGGCTGCCAAGGCGGAAAATGATTGTAATTGGAGATTCCACGCAATCAGACCCAGAGGCGTACGGCGAAATGTAAGCTTACTCTATATCCCCGTCGCTTCAGTGCACGGCGATACGTCGAAGCTGATATTGTGTGATTAGCTACCGAGCTGTGCCGGGTTGGATCAGACTCATCTTGATACGCAAGGCCACTGATGTTGCAGCTGTTGGGATTAGAGAGAAGAATGAGCCGGAGAGATTCGAGAAAGCCTTCAAGGACATTCCTCGAGACGCCTGGCACGTATTTGAAAACCCCCGGGAATGTGTGGAGATTATCAGGAAGACTATACAGGAAGGGGGGCACTGAGAGTCAAGAAAGAAAGGGCTTTCTTTTGCAAACCAGAGTTTAGAGTGGTGCCAGACGGCACGAAAGGTTGAATGAAGGCCGTGGTGGTTGTGGTGTCGGTGGCCTACCTTGCCGGAACCGTGCAGGGAGTTGGGAGACTGTTGAGAAATGTTTTGTCATAAAGTCGGCGCGTAGGAGCAGGGCAGCGAGCACCGGTTCCAACGTCAGAGCCAATTCGTAGCAGCATGAGTGAAGTACAGGTATGCTCAGACGCGGGCCAAGGGAACAGAACAAGTCAACAATGGGTTTCGGGAATTGAGTAGCTTCCTAGGTAGCTAGCATTGACCCTGTAACATGAGGCCATCACAAGATAAGATCCGCGCCACATGCCCCGGTTCCCTGGATTACGGGCGAGCAGTTTGGCAGGGGCAATTTTGGAAACATGTGTAAGAACACTGCAGAGCCCCTTGTCTTGCTCATTGGTGTTCCGACTTTGTCCGGAGGCATTGACACGTTGGCTGGGATGGCATGCATGCAACTGGAGATGTAAGGTATCAGCAGCGAAGGGAACTGCCTGTCTGATGCCACCGTGTCGGGCCGTCTCCGTACGCATGATACGATTCGAGAGTACACTCCGAATGGAGTACTCCTACCAAGTTTCGCATGATTTCGGTGCAGGACGGGAACGGCCAGGTACTCAAGTAGGCAAGAACGGCAAACGACATCAGATGTCGGTATTGTGGTGAGGAGACCCGCGCGACGACGAGCTCCGAACGGAGTAGGTTAGTTGTACCGTGTTCGGCGGACTGGAGAGGGAAGGAAGGTCTTGGTTCAGCTTCTCCGAGAGTCGGAGCCATGTGCCTAGCAGGTAAGTTACTCCGTACGGTACCTCGGAATACCACGTACTCAAGTAACGGAGCAGGTGGGTTTACTCCGCACCAAAGACCCGAAGGTACTTGCACGCGGGCGGCGCTAAACAAAAGACATGTATGCAGTTCCACGAGTATTGCAGGTACCTTCGCAGGTGCCCGCCCACGTACCTTGGGCATCTGTCTACCCATACTTCCTTGTCCGTCGATTGGCGGGATCCGGCGCGGCTACTTGCTGCTGCTGGGCTGCATGGTGTGATGTGGCGCCTGCAAGTCCGCACTACGGAGCGGGAGTGCGACGACTTGCTACACCTACTACAGACTTGCCCCCATCGTTATCAAAAATTATTATACAATAATACCAGCATAACTTTTCCAACCTGCACGCGGCCCCCATCCTTATCCACCCCCGGCCACGACACCATAATACGTACCAGGCAGATCTCCTCTTCACCCACCGACCGAATTCTTTCCATCTCCCCTCCCGTCAGCGCTCGCTCCGATCGACCTGGCTCTCGTCGCTGTCCAATTCACACAAAACACAAAACACCACGCCCTGCATCGTTCAAAATTCGTACGCACCAGCCGCCGCCCGAAGCCGAAAAGCCCGCCGCGACTCTCCTCCCTTGCCCGACACATACACCAACCATGTTTGGAACTCGAGTTCTCCGACAGGCAGCGGCGCATGCCGAGCGCACTCCTCTGATCAAATTCATCGGCCCCCGGTCTGTCCCCTGTGAGTGCACCCTTCTTCATCTGGGCATTGTTCCGCGACGACCTCCCGTTGACAAGCGCGTCTCCCAGCCGCCGTCGACCACGCTCCCAAGCCTCACCCCGCCTCTCCCACTGGAACTTTACCGGAATCCTTCGCTGCCTACGGGAACGGCTCTGCAGCCGCTCGACACGCCTCCTTCAGCTCCTACCGTGACCATGCTCAACAGCACGGACCTCTCCAGAAGACCATCCGCAATGCTGACGGCGGTGTTGGCGGCGCATCCGGATCCCAGCTTGGCCCGGTCAAGCCTCCGTCTGGAGTCTTTTTCGATGTCTCTGAGCTCCCTGCCCGGTTCCGCAGAGCACCCATCGACCTGACCGAGATTGAGGCCGTCGAGTCTGGTGGTGCTGCCTTGGTCGGCTAAATGATTGCTGCTGGATCGAGGGGTTGCAGAGGAAGAAGAATGAAGACTGTGGCGAGGAGAAACAAGCGACGACCAGACCACTGACAAAACAGTGCAATGATTTGCATTGCGTGTTCTGGCAGCAGTTATACCCCAAGTGGTACGGTCTCTGGGCCCCGGATCCCAGAGATTGTTGGCACGCTGGCCTCGACGCGGCGACCAGTGGGCTCGATCGCCATGTCAAATCTTGTAGTTGAACAATGACATGTGCCTCGCTGCCCGTAGCTGACTCCCGCATCAGGATTTGCAAGTCGACGTCGAGGCCCTGGGGAACTGCACCTCATCTTGGTTGGGGTGTGTATCTGACAGGAGATGCCTCGTCGTTTGACGCAAACCAACAACTCACGTCTGTTTGATGGGAAACGAAAAGCAGGAGCTAGTCCAACGTTGGTGTCTTCCAGTTTACATGGTCTTTAAGCGTGGCGGGGATTGTTTGACGCTGTCATCGGCACGACAAGTATATAGCACGTCTGGATCTGAAAAGGGCCATCAACGCAAACTGCCTCGCAAAGATGACGCACTAGTATTTACACGTGATGTGATGTGACTTGTATGCAACGGTTGAGGTTCCCAGCCCTTCTGATGGCAGGTCCGCGACCACAAGTTCAGAATCATACGGCGAGCTGGAGACAGCTCAGTCAGTCCCGGCCGCCGCAGCTAGGTAGCAAGGCAATTACTCGGCAGATTTGACCGAGCATAGAACAACGTATTCGGCATTCATGGAAGAGAATTGGCGTCAATCCCTTGTGGTCAATTGGCCCCATGTTCTCCTCTAGCTCGACACACCTTCACCATCGCCTTCGTAAGGCGGCAAGACGACCCCAAGGCCTCGAGGTGATTCCGCGCGGTAAAGGTACGCCATGGACGGACAAACACGTTGCTGGCAAGCGTCTACCGAGGTGGCGGGCATGATTCCAGACAAGAACCCGTGTTTCAAGGGCCTACGGCCTCCGCTGTCACGGGGCTCCCGGCCGATGAGTGCGGCCCGCTTACGGCATCTATGTCGCCGCAATGCCTCACTTTACACACGCGCAGGAGACGTACAGAGCTGTTCTGAGATCCAAAAGCGCGACGACGAACACGGCACCAGAGAGCGCAGGGCAAGCTTCGCCACGAGGCGCCGCGATGTGCTCCCAAAAGCGGCATGTTGACCAGACGCCGACACCGTCTGCAGCGTTGGATGGGACGGCATACCACCGGCCCCCGCCCGATCAGAGGAAGAGACGAGAGATGATTTCCCACGCGATGCTAGCACCCAGGAGTTGAAGCACGCCGAGGCCGCAGAAAGCAAGCAGCGGCAAGTCCATGCCGAAGCTGCACATCCTCGTCCGGCGTCATCATGCAACCCTCGTCTCGAACTGTAGATGTCGTCCGTCGACGAAAACCCGAGCCACTGAAACAGAAGCCTCATCTGCTGAGAAGTTAGGCGTCTTGGCTTGCAGTCCTCCTCTTCCTGCGTATTTCTCATCGGCAGCGTCCTGAGCCCGGGTGGCATTGCTTCTTCCTCTTTGTTAGAGAACAGCCATGAGACCATACTACGCCTTTGGTCTGGCAAAGGCTTTCTTCACCCCGTCTTTTCCATGTCGCTCTGCTCGTCATCGATGCCTCGCGGAGTTGGTACCGCCACCGGCAATACACTACGGGACCCGAAAAGATGATTGATATGCGTCGCAGCTCTGCCTGTTCAAGTGTCGTCAGCGGGAAAGGTTAGCAGTAGGGCAGGGGGCTTGGCTGCGATTCGCACTTCAGCCCGGATCAGTTGGGCGAGAACAAGCGTCCCATGAGAGGCATACCAGGACCGTCATCAAAGTCCTTCAAGTTGGCCAAGTTTCGAATCACGCGACGGATCGCACGCTACTCGAGCCCAATTCACGAATGTCGCCGAATGCATCCATCGCCAGGAGTCAGGAATGACGTGGCAGGTTTGTCAAACAGTAGACATGATATTGTGTTGTTTCTTCCGGCAGCTAGCTACGTGCGAGCTGTCCCTAAAGCATGGATGATTTGCATGACATGCGGCACGTCATGTCATGTCATGTCATGTCCCTCCCTTGACTTGAAAGCATGAACACATTCAATGCTTACGCGCATGCATTCTGCATGCCAAACTTGCTTGCGCTACCTCCCCGTACACACGGCGCATTGTGAAGTCGCAGACGGCGGGCTTTGAGCAGCGTGGCAGGTGATGCTCTTCCGTATGTGCAGTGCCGTCGGCCCCAAGGCCCAAGGGCCCAATGCCGGCTGCCCTGGCCGCCGGGTCCAGCTGGGGTTTTGTGGAGTCGGTCGCTCAAAATTGCTGTCTGGGGATGTCTGGGGATGTCCGGGGATTGTGGAGAGCGCCTAGTAGTAGTGCGCATGTCACACACGGTCGTGACGCGCGTTTGCGACGGTTGGGGCTGAAGTGCTTGCCAGGCGCAAATCGCAACGCATCCATCCATCTCAGGGTGTGGGCTCGGCGTCCAAAAAGAATGTACGCGATTCCATGTTGTCGGGTTAGCAACAGAATTTGGCGAATGCCCGTCGCTCGTATGAGGTTGCCGAAAGCGTCAATGATGGGGAATGGTGTCATCCGCGGCATACGGAGTACGCCGAGGTGAGAGGTGGTGAGCGAGTGCCTTGCCTTGCCTTGCTGCTCATCTGATTTGTTTGCTTCTTCTTTGTGCCAGCATCCACGTGAGGGCTGACTCTAAGTGGCAGAGGCTCAAAGCCCGATATGAACAAGGAGGTCGAGTGTTTGAATCAAGCCACCAAGCCACGCATGTGCCATGTACGGGCCCCCCTTTGCGAGATCCCTCCACCTCGGCAACAACACAACCTCCGGTGAAGCGGAGAAGGAATAATTGCGGGTATCTGCTCCGCAGGGGCGGCGAGGGTTGACAGCATCACCATGGTCGTCTTGTCTTGTGGTTGTCGGTTGCGCCGGGGCACACACACACACACGCACACACACACACACACAGAGAGAGAGAGAGAGAGACAGAGAGAGGGAGAGAGAGGGTACGAGAGAGAGTACGAGAGTATTCGCCCCAAACTTTATCAGTGTTTCGTTTCCTTGGGCTGTCAAACGCTCGTATCGGGTGCTGCCTAATTTTGTGGTGGTGGTGGTTGTCGTCGAGTCTCGGATGGCCAACTCTAACCTCTCCCCAACTCGCCCCCAACTCTCGTTACAAGGCACAAGTGTGGCCTCTCTACATTCTAGAAACGTTGCTCGGCTTCTAGCTTGGTGGCTACTGAGTCAACTCGCGACGGCCGTCCCGGTCGGGCAGGTTCCTTGTTATCCTGGGCCTGGGCCAGTCAGACGGGATCGGATCGGAAGTGGAAGGTCGAGGCATGGTGACTGAAAACAAAATGGATGGCCACGAAGAAGGCGTGCGGCGTACGGTATTCTGGACAGCTGCGTCCAACATGACTGGCACGCGCGGACCTGCGAGCTATCTGAGCGGGTGGCCGGGTACGTGATGGCTGCGGCGCTGGTCCGGGGGCGGATCAGAAAGAAGAATATGGAAGAAGATGCATCAATCCAGACCTGAGGCTGAATGAATGGTAGGTAGCACGAGGACGACGAGTCAAGGGTCAAGGGGGCAAAGCACCGGTGCTGTCGGTTGCAAACTGGTACTCCGTAGTTCTCGACCGACGAGAAATGGCGGCAGTCGGACCCACCTTGCCAAGGCAGGCGTCCAACAAGCGCAAGATTAGACCCGATAGATTGGCTGGCAGATTGGGTGGTGCATGCATGATGGAACGCGCTGACGGGCACCGTTTCACTAGTCTGCGTACGGCTACCCACCAGCACAGACAGAGGTACGGCGTGCCGAGGACTACTGCCTACCTTAAGTACTTAAAGTGCTTAGGTACTCCGTACTAGCACTGCAGAGCACATGGGGGAGGGGGCATGAGCAGTCAGCACCAATAGGATAGCCTACTCAAGACTTAAGGTAAGCAAGCAATCCCATTGTCCCCACCCCGGAGCCGTAACGTCCATACATGATTTGCCGTACATGTGCATCAGCAAACGGCCGGCCTAGCCTGCTTAGGTAGTTTCATCACAGTTCGCCTGCTAGGCATGGGCATGGGCTCAGTCCGTGATTATCAAAAAAATGCGTGGCCGACGCTCGACACGCAGCGACGCGACGCGACAGAACTCAGGGCACTAACTACTGCTAGCGACTGCTACCGACTCATCATCGCTGCGACGGGCGCCAACCGGTCTGTCTGTCTGGTCCGCGTCCACGGAACGAGCATAGCTTGTCCAAACAACAGCAGCAACGCCATCCACTACGTCCATCCATCCTTGATGCAATTGTCTCGACTTTTCTAGTGCCAGATAACCCATCGTCTCCAAGGTCTGTAATTGGACGCTGCGAAAACCAAGTGGCCCAGGCAAAATCCGCACACGTCGTTTGCTGGTGCGGGCGCTGCCAACGTCTGTTGAATGTTCACCCGTGCCCTCATTCACTACCAGCTGCCCAGGTAGATGAGGAAGAGGCAACGACGGTCTTTCGCATCTGGGGGCGCCCTTGGCCCTCGTTCATTTGCCCAGCAGAATACGGAGTAATGGAGCCTGTTCACTGCTAGCCCACGATAATGGCTTCCTCGGTCGCGTCTGGCCCTGGTGGCTAAAAAGCCACAAAAGCCCTTCAACTTGCTCTTTTGCGACTTGCCTATCTTGATGGACGCCTCGCCACGACTCAACTGCAACAAGTTAGTAACTTGCGTAGTGCTCGTCACCTCGTCATCTCCCATACGGACTACAGGTCCACCTCCCCCCAGCAGTGCTGTTTGTTGGTCACCTACATACAGACAGCCGCGGCTAGGCAACCATTTGTTTCGTCTTGCTTGGCCTTGTGCAAAACAAAACTCTCCAAGCTCCATTCAACCTTTCTCAGATAGCACAATCCGTCCATGTCCACGTTGTTGAAGTGCCTGGCGTCGCCTCTTGCCGACTCATGACTTTTCCCTCATGGTCCCCATCGTGTGTCCCCCTTCCCCCCCCCCCTTTATCAAGTCACCGCCAACCAGGCCGCATCCAACCTGTGGTGCTTCCGTCATACCCTTGAGAAAGCAAGCCTCTCGAGTCCACTCCGTTTGGGAGCTTCCCGCCCTCTAGCTCGTTCGTATGTATTCGGCTTATCCCGAATCCCTGTCAGCCCCTCCCCCGAATTGCCTCAGCCCCAACTTCAAGAGCCAGATCCAATGCCCCCAATGCCATGCTCCTTGGCGAAACCCGGCCTGCGCCGTCCGTCACACGCACCCCCCCAACATCCGTCTGCCCATCGATATCCTTCCAGAAGCTCACCCTTTCAGCTCTTGTCTCTTTAAAGAGCGGCTCATCTCCCCCGACTCGTCGGCTCACATGCGGTGCTCCTGTGCTTCCTCCCTCTATCCCTGTTCCAATCTGTTTCATCCTCTTCTGTGTTTCCACAGTGTTGCTTCTGCCACTGAGCCTTTGCGACGTCGCAGAGCTCCTTCGACAATAAAGGCAAGCAGCCTGAACAAGGACAAACTTTGGCACCATGTCGTCCAAGGACGAGCCCATTGACTCCGGCGCCATGGAAAAGGGCCACACAACTACCGTGGAGGGCAACAGCCAAGTGATTCCCAAAGTTACCACCATTGAGCGTGACCCAAACTTCCTGACGCGCAACGGTCTGAATCTGGAATCCTTCAAGAAAGCTCACTATGGCCGGGGCTTCGTCGAGCTTGAACGGCCCATGAAACCCAGGCATTTAAATATGATTGCCATTGGTGGTTCTATCGGCGCCGGCTTCTTCGTTGGTTCCGGCGGTGCTCTGAGCAAAGGTGTAAGTTCCATACACAGAACTGGAGGCGTATCCCCTTTCCTAGATGAGCGCTATCCGAGCTGACTGGTCCTTTTTCCCCCCCTCGGCTAGGGCCCCGGAAGTCTTTTTCTTGACTTCTTGATCATTGGTATAATGATGTTCAACGTCGGTGAGTAACTAGTCGTATTGATGTTCCGCCCTGCTCTCGCATCAGTTCCCAAACTCTTCA
Organism: Metarhizium album ARSEF 1941; assembly: GCF_000804445.1. NCBI lineage: Eukaryota > Fungi > Ascomycota > Sordariomycetes > Hypocreales > Clavicipitaceae > Metarhizium > Metarhizium album. The sequence continues at coordinate 762,481 of NW_024467579.1, read as the reverse complement.
TGGTTTCTTCAATGGGTGCTAACAGCTTATGCTGTGCGCAGTGTATGCCCTTGGTGAACTCGCCGTCATGTATCCCGTTTCTGGTGCTTTCTATACCTACTCGACCCGATTTATTGACCCCTCCTGGGGCTTCGCAATGGGCTGGAACTATGTCTTCCAGTGGGCTGTTGTCCTGCCACTTGAACTGACGGTCTGCGGTCTGACTATCCAATACTGGAGAGAAGACATCTCAGTTGGCGTATGGATAGCTGTCTTCCTTGCCGCCATCATTATCATCAACTTATTTGGCGCTCTGGGCTACGCTGAAGAGGAGTTTCTCGCTTCTGTCTTCAAGCTGTTCGCTACCGTCATCTTCATGATCATCGCCTTTGTCCTCGTCCTTGGTGGTGGACCTCGGGATGGCCTATATCATGAGTACTGGGGCGCCAGATACTGGTATGACCCAGGCGCCTTTAAGAACGGTTTCAAGGGCTTCTGCGCCGTCTTTGTCACTGCTGCTTTTTCCTTTTCTGGAACCGAGTTGGTTGGTCTCGCTGCCGCCGAAGCCAAGAATCCGGTCAAGTCTCTGCCTAGCGCTATCAAGCAGGTCTTTTGGCGTATCACGGTCTTCTACATCCTCGGTCTTTTCTTTGTTGGTCTTCTCATTGATAGCAACGACCCTGCGCTCCTCTCATCGCAAGCCTTTAGCGATGTGAAGACTTCGCCCTTTGTTTTGGTCGGCAAGTACGCCGGACTGAGGGGATTCGACCACTTTATGAACCTGGTCATCCTGGTCTCCGTCTTATCAATCGGCGTCTCTGGCGTCTATGGAGGCTCCCGAACCCTGACTGCTTTGGCGCAGCAGGGCTACGCTCCCAAGCTGTTTACTTATATTGATAGGTCAGGCCGTCCGCTCTTCTCGGTTTCTGCCATCATTCTTTGCGGATTTCTCGGATTCGTGAGCCTGAATAACAACGGCCCTGTTGTCTTTGACTGGCTCCTAGCCTTGTCCGGCCTTGCGGCCATCTTCACCTGGGGCTCAATTTGCTTGGCCCACATTCGATTCCGCAAAGCTTGGAAGTACCACGGCCACACGTTGGACGAGATCCCCTTCAAGGCTATTGGAGGTGTCTACGGCTCATGGCTCGGGCTCGCTCTCTGCGTGATCGTCCTGATGGCTCAGGTAAGCAGAACCACTCTCGGGGCAGCGCCACTTCTCGACACGAAACTCACACTGACAAATCCTTTTTCAGTTCTATACTGCCATCGTGGCCCCTCCTGGACAACCTGGCTTGGGGACTGCCGAAGGCTTTTTCAAGTCTTACCTGGCCTTTCCTGTTGTCATGTTCTTCTGGATAGTTGGGTACCTCTGGAAGCGAAGCGGCTGGCTCCGAACAGAGCAGATGGATGTCGATACTGGCCGCCGAGAGCTGGACTGGGACGAAATCAAGGCCTACCGAGCCAAGGTTGCCTCATGGCCCGCCTGGCGACGAATTCTTCACCACACGTTTTGAGGTTAATGATGAGATTTGGTATCTTGTGTGTGTGTGTGTGTGTGTGCGCGTGTTTCTTCTCTATCGACGGAGACGGGCTACCGCGCGTGGCACGGGTTCAAGAACAGCCGTTGGTGTCGCATCTGTTGGGGCCGTCCATAAACCATGTTTGCGAAGTAGTCTTTCTCCTTGGATGGCTTTCCCTAGCGGGCGGGTGATTCATTTTCTGCTGTAGCGCTTTTGCTCTTGGATACCACGTCAAAATGGAAGGAGATCAGTGGCGCGACACACACCTGTTTACCTTACTGGAGACGTCGTGCCAGCCATGGTTCGAGTCCTGCCCACATCGCATCGTGTGCTTGTCCATGGTCAGAAAGAAGACGGGCATGGTCTCTCGTGATGCTCGGACGCTGTTCGAAACCGAAAAGTTTACTGAGGAGTGAAGAGTGAAGAGCATGAAAAGGCTAGGAGGGCTCGGTCTGCGTAGCCGTGACGGTCGGTGCAAAACGTCCAGGTCAGGCCGTCCCCCGAGTCATCTTTGCCAAGATCAACTTGTCAAGGGCGCCCTAGACTCTCCTCCTCCCCTCCACATGTCCAGAGCCAAGCCAGGCAGCCCCATGCATGCATGCACGCATGCGCCCTTTTTTAAATCTCAACTCACTCACGATCCATGGTTGGATGCTACCTGGTCCCAGGGTTGGTTGCATCAAGATCGACGTGCTCCCGAGTTCCGTCTCTGCCCCCGGAGTCCATCCCGAGACAGCGCCATCCCTTGTGGAGACGAATGCATCAATCTGTCCTCGCCTATTCGGATGTGGACAATGATGGGGTGCTGCTCGCGCCCGTCTCGGTCACAGCCACGTGTTTGTGGGCTCTGCAAGTGTCATTATAAATAGTGAGACCAGAGTACGCCATCTATAACGAAGCAGTCCTCATCATGGCTGGATAAACCGCATAAAAGTAGTCGACCCCTGAAGTGCTAGTTTGCCAGACGAAATCAGCTCACACGTCCAGGCACGACGCTGATTACTAGCCCAGTATTGACTGATATCCCTCTACGGCATGGAACCTTGCTACATTTCAGTAGTAAGGAGGCCTAGAGTCAAAGCGTCCTATCCAAGACCCTTCCTAGAAATATCGATACTTGCTCATGTCTCCCCAATCGTGAGACTTTACCGTTTTGTGCGGCCTTAAACTTCATTTCCATCTCGAAACATATGTCTTACAGGGTCTGCCTTTCAACCATGATTCTCACATCACCAACTGATGTCCTTGCCATCTTTTTCAGAAGCGTTCTCTCGTCAGCTTCTCTAAAGTTATCCCAAGTATCCAGGCCCTCCTTCGCCTGTATGCTCAGCGTTTCATATCCCTGCTTAATAACTTCTGTGACTTGTTGCGTCGTAAGGTGGCTCGGTTTCTTCTTGGCAGAGCCGCCGCCGCCGCCGGCAAGCAGCTCCTTGTAATGGGTACTGACACTGATCAATGTGTTGATTGAATGACTCTTGCGATTTTGCAGGCCATAGCTGTCTTTGAACTTGGTCAGAACTTCACCGGATTCAACTACTTTGTAAAACAGGTCATCATAAGCGGCCGGCGTTGGCAAGAATGATTCGCCTGCAGACAGGGAGAGTGCTAGCAAATTGACAACGTGATCTAGCAGTGTGTTAATGTGCGTCAAGTCCTTCAGATCCGACGCGTAGGTTGCTAAGAAACGGATCAGAGATAGCAAAGATCTGAAGAATTCTGACCAGTGGTAGGCCAGGCGCGTTCTTGAGCGAGAAAGATGAGAAATTATTCGTAATACTATTCCCAGACATAATGTGTAGAGGCTGACGTCCAATCGTCGACGAAGGTTGTGGTTGATCCCATCAATCATGCAGTCGAGAACACAGGCTGCGAGGACTCGCTCTCCCTTCACGAGTGACAAGAATGGTTGCCGGTGTCGGCAAAGTCGGACAAAAGCCTTTACTTCGTCACTGCAAATTTTTTTGCAAGTAACTGAGTCTTCGATCAGTAAGCGGAATACCATGAGGTTCAGGTGCGCGTAGTAGGTAGCCCGGTGGGAAAGATGGGCGTGTTGAAGCAGGTATGACGTGAGTGACAAATAGCTTGCAATCGGTCGTTCGCCGCCCTTCTCGCCGGGAAGCGAAACAAAGTTGAGGCAGAAAAGCTTATTGGCATGTGCAAAATCGTAGGATGCGAGGAGGGCGGCGGCATTCTCGCCGGGCCTAGAAGAATCAGTCAGTGCCTCATCATGTGGATAGCGGAACATGTGCGGGCATACAATTTGGAGAAGAGTTGTTTCGCTATTTCGGGGTCGTAGACTGGTTTCTTTTCGGGCTTTGAGCCACGAATTATGAGGCCAAGCCCAATCAGATTGAGTGTGTTGCTCAAGGTCCAGCCTTCTGGTAAATCGTCTTGAACGTCGATGTAATCTAAGCGAAGAGCCTGGCACGTGTAACCAATACATCGAATGGTTTTCTGGATGGTGTCTTCATTGACGAAATCGTTGAATCTGAGTTGATATGGATTCTGAAACTCGAATTTGTTATAGTTTGCTAACAGACCCAGCAGAGTAAACGGCTCGAGCACCTGTCCTGGGGTTTCTGAGTCCTGCACAAACTAGACCGCGTTCCAAGGTCAGAAATATTGGGGACCAACAGTCTATATAACGCCATATGATTTTACCTTCATAACAGCTGGGAATAGATCCCTTTGTATCATATACGTAAGGAGAGTTGTTCCGTATGCGCCGGCGGTTACGGCTAGCAGTACTTGGATGGTTTTGTGGCGTACCATGACTGCTCTGCAACGTCAGCCCTGTGGCCTTGATTGGGATTGTGCTCGTCATTCTTACCACTTTCTCCATTTCGAACTATGGCATCTAATGTGCTCACAAAGTCTGTGAAAACGGCGTCGATATGGTCGAGCCCAGCAAGAACGGCAATGATGTCGGAGCTAGGATGAGGATATTTCTTGGAAAGGAGACACGACAGGAAGATGCTCAACGTCTGCAAAAAAGTTAGCATCAAGTGTATACGTGGAGCATTGCCAATCGGCTGGCGTACGTCTAATGCGTGCAGGGGAGCGAGGCCTTGACCTGTCTGCACAGTTGCTATGGCCTTCCCGAATAGCTCCCTCGTGCGGCCCTCGAATGTCAGGACGTCGGCGGGCGATAATTCATTCAGCAAGGCTCGCAGGCTCCGGCGGTCTGGTCGTAGCAGGAAGAACTCGGTCCAGAAACCGTCTGACTTTGCTTCGGTGTCGTCATTTTCCTGGCGGGGTCCCTGGGTCAGTCCAAGGAGCAGAGATTGGAGCGGATGTAATTGCAGTGTTGTACCTTGAATGCACCAGTCAGTATCAGGTTTGCCGCGCAAGGGGGGAGCTGCGTCGAACCTTGAACAAGGCGAAATATAGCTCTACAATCTTGGGCGTGAATACCTCGGGGGGAGGCTGACGAGTAAGTGGCGAGGCCTCCATGGGAGAACCGGCGTCCGGAGAACGATCCTGACTGCAGTCAACGAGCTTGCAATGTCAAAGGTGCGCGGCCGCCAGCCAACTTTATTTGCTGAGGTATTGGCCCAATTGATCGAGGACGTGGGTAAGTGGAGTTTCGCTGCTGCAAGATAGAGGAGAGAGTCAAGGTGGAGCGATTGGGAAGGAATCGATCGAACCAGACCCGACATTTAGAAATGCGGCTACCCTACGCCTTCTTTAGTAACATCTGCGGTTTGCTTCCAATTCAGCACCTTCTCTCCAAATCATTTCATTGCGTTTGCCTCGCAAGGTTTCCACCATTCACTCGCTCACGACCAGTCAAGCATACCAGCCCCAGGTTGTTTCTAGACAATCAAGTGCATCAAATTACCCTGACCATGTTAAAAGGGCGAGACCAATGTTAAAATTCTGTTCGATTCTCGACCATCGGCTTGCCATTCCTATTTCATTATCGTTCAATCTAGTCACATAACGATAAGAGTCTACCTTGCTTGTCGGAAAAAGTGTCCTCGTCGGCCATACAACAATTTTATCTCACAAACTCTCGCCGTGGCCAAGCACGCTCCCACTCCTGGGGTATGCCGGGAACAACTTGCTGTTCGGAATCGAACAAACTAGCCTTTTGTTTGCAACCCTTGAACGCCGAGCTCGTACGTCTGAAAAGAAACCCACCCGTAGCCCGAACGCTGCAAAAAGAATCATCCATGTCACACTGTCTTCCTAGCCACCACGGTGCTTGGTCCGACCGAAAACCAAGGTCCCTTTTCCGTCCGGAGAGTCAGTAAGCAGTACACTGCGCTGCAGCACTTTTTGCTGCGTAAAATCGACTCGTCAGAGACCATGATATGCTCGGATTCTGGCAGGATGCAGTCATGGGCTGCCCACGCCACAGATAAAACTCATTTCCAGATGTCGAGGCTGTATGCCCATAATTGCGCAGTCGCAAATCGTGAAGGCCAACAGAAAACCAAAAACAAATAACGCCTTCATGGTGAACAATTAAAATGTGAATCAAATAATTCCTATTCGCCAATGGGAGCTGTAAGTGAAGCACACGCAGACTTCGACTTGGAATACAATAAAGAGGCAAGCAAGTGAAACTTGAAAAAAATTCAAAAAATGGCGCAAAAGAAACAGGGGTATCAAGAGACGAAAGACGTAGGTACTAATAAGAAATATGTACGTGGGGTCTTCAAGTGAAAAAGAGGGAAGAGAATATGGGCATCTCTGGCGGCAGATGCAATATTGGAAACCCTATTGTTCTCGGCTGCAAAACACCGTCCGTTGGCAAATCATTCAGGTGGCTGGTTAACCCTGAGCTGGAGTTGGTGTTTGACCTCGATCACGCGACATCCACCCAAAGAGGTCCCCTCTAGAAGGTCCTGTCCCAGAGGAAACGGGTGTCGGAGGTTCCGTCTCCCGCCGAGAAGCACTCTCACGAGGTTCAAGTAGCAAGCTCTTCCGGTAGTAGGTAACCTGGACATTTCCTTGGTCGCCCTCGCGAACTCGCCTGATCTGCGCAGTGATCCACTCTTGCATCTCGCGGACTTCCATGAGCCTATACGGAATCTGAAAACGCTGCAGATCGCCGATGATTTTGGCGGTACGTGTGTGTTTGTCAAAATTGACCACGGTGAGACCGCCTGAGCCGTCTTCGTCGCCATCCGTTCCAAGAGACATTTGCTTGGTAGCAGGGTTACCGATGTCAACAAAGGTCAAGTCGGTAAGGTACATTCCGAGAAAAGGCAGACATGGTGGCACATGGTCATGGAGTCGAGTGCGTAAGACCTTGTTGTTCTGCGCGGGCTCCACAATCCCTTGTAGAAGCCGTAGCATGTCCTTGCGCTTGCTAGATACAGCGTCCCACGTTTTCCGCAGCCGGCTAATTGTGCTGCTGTTCAGGGTGCAGATGATAGCCATGAGGCCATCGTAGTTGTGTAGTTCAAGACACTGATAGGCTATCTTGATCCACTGCTTTATGATTGCGGCACGCTTCTTTATCTCGGAGTGCTGAAGAATGGTTTCAGCAACGAGATTGGAAAGATCTGTCGACAAAGCTGACATAGCCTTAACATTCGGGGCATCAACGCCACCCTTTTTCATCCACTGCGAGGACAGCAGCTCTTCCGGCAAAATGGAACAAAAGATGCTCATTTGTTTGATAGTCAACTGTCGGGCGAGCTCAAGAGGATCGAGATCAAGGAGAGTTGGCCCATTACCCCCTGTTCGAAAAGCAGTGAGCAGGTGCTGTTGGCCCTTGGAGATGGCGGGATGAGGAAGTGGAGCATCAGCAGGTACGTATTGCGCAATAGAGGTATTGGTCTTGCCCATCGATGATACAAGTCGCGGGACAAGTGAACCTTGTCCAGAGACCTTCTTGGCCAACTCTAGTAATCGCCGCCCTGCAGATGAAAGAACAGAGATAAGTTTCAGCTCGGCAAAGGGTATGATCAATTTCAAGGCCTCTCGATCAGTTTGGTCTCTCCAGTGTGATTCAAGCCAACCCTTGAAGGCGTTGTAGACCCTTAGTCTGACTGGACCAGCCATGTGAGGAAACTCGCCAACGTATTCGAAGCGTTCGATCAAGGCCTCCGTGAGCTTAATTGGTGTGCAGAACAAACGAAAGGTGAGAAAAAAGGTCGACACAAAAGTGGCATCTGGGGTGGACTCATGCGTCGTCAAGCGTTCAACCAGGGCTGGAAGCGAGCCACCAGTCACTTGACCTTCCTTGTTGAACATGAGCTCGTGAGCAAAAGTCTTCTCCAGAAGCCTCGTTTCCACATCATCCTGTTCATCCGTCTGTGATAGGCTCCCCGAAACACTCATATCAGACATTGACGGTTGGTTACGAGGTGCTAGACATTGATCCGGAGTCGTCGCGCGAGTGGAAGTCTGTGACAGGACGCTCGACTCTGAATCCCTGCTCAAATATGTACCGCTGCTTGCCGCACTGGAGGCTACAAGGCTGTCAAAGTGAGCCGCATGCTCCTGGTCCATTCTCGCGGCGTCAATACTCGACTCGTCGTGTCCGGAATGGCTTGGTGCGTTGGCAGATTTGGGTAGTGTCGGCAGTGCTGGACGAATCGATGAGACTGAAGAAGCAACGCTGGAAGCATTGTCGTCGTGGACAGAAGAGGGCCTGGAGGAGATTGGAGAGTTGAACTGGCGGACTATGTTCTCAGGAATGCTGAGACGAGGCACTCGTGGAAGCGGTTTCTCAGCAGCGGCAAAAGGACCAACGAGTCGTCGCGGGGCTGGAAAAGATGATTCGGATGTCTGAAATGATTTCGCAGTGCTGACGACCATGTCTGATCGTTCGGTAGCCAAAGGTGTTCTAGCCCGTTCTTCCGCAATGTCAAGGATGCTCAAATCAATACCCAGAGAAAATCCTTCAAGCTCGAACTCGAAGTCTCCAACCCGTTCAATAGCCACTTTTGTTTTCGCAACACATTCGCCAGCTACTCTGACACACCCAGTAGCAGCCATGAGCAATATTCCATTATCCTGTGGCATGATCAAATCGGCGCCCTCCGTCGCAGCGTTGGCCAGGGTGTCTCGTGCCGAGGTGACAAGAGCTTGGATGCGCTCAAACATGGCAATGCGAACTTTGCCCAGGGAGGCCAGGCTAGAGTTTTTATACGCACATACGCCATCCATTACAGCAAGTAGCTCCCCACCACAGATAGCAGACTGTTTGATAGCGAACGATAACTCTGGTCGTGATTGTGACTGTAGATGTAGCCTTCCAATGAAGGAGCCCAGGTGGGAGAGAAACTTGTCATGGCTGCGGTTCAGGCGTTCGGACACTAAATGCTGGGGCCGTGATAAAGGGGATGGTCCAGCAAGCGAGACTCTGTGCGCCATGCCCACAGAGAGGCGGTGGCTCTGCAAGCTGCCTTGTGGATTGCTGTTCTGGCCGGAGCCCGTCGAGGGACCATGGTTGATTGGTGCGTTGAGAGACGACATGCGCTTGGCCCAGGGCCCGGGCGAGTTGGGACCGCCTTCAATGGATTCCGACACCGCCATACCTGTGACGCTGGTGCCCTCATCAGTTGTGGCGGCATGTGAGCCTGCTTCAGTGGAAACATTGTCCAAATTTTGATCCTCAAAATGGGCTCGATCAGCAGGCGGAGTCGGTGGTATGAATGATTCTTCAGCGACGGTCGCCATTACAGTGACTGATGCTGGTACGCGGGCCCGCCTGTCCTCTTCCAGTGCGTCAAGAAATCGGACACCTTTTGTTACGATTTTGAAAGCTCGCAGTATCATTTCGTCAATAATATCGTTGGCGTCCTCGGGCGGGTAGAGAGTACCATTTTGGCTCTCCTGCAATCGTTTAGCCGTTTTCACCAGCAATGACAGTTCGGAGAGCAATGATTTGCGTCCTTTACGCAAGGTATCGCTCCGTTGCACGACACTCGACTCTCTATTTAAACACCCCGTTCGTTCCTAGATTGACTCGTTAGGAAAGGGGGGAATTTCGTATGAATGCTCATCTTGCCACATCAAAACGGTCACAGATACGGACACGTACCAGTAGAAACCGCACACCGGCGATGATGCCCTTCATAAACTCTTGATTCCGAAACATTTCACTATCATTTACCGAGGTGCTTCGAAGTAAGTCCCAGAAATTCAGAAGCGCCTTGAGCAGATTTCGCATGTCCTCCGGCTCATAGGCTTCGCAGTAGTTAGTTGGGAGCCATCCCCTTGCGCCAGATGCCAACAACGTTCCATCCGCCCATCCATTGGTGTGAACCGAATGTACCAAAATTACATCTCCTTCTTCAAGGGGAAGCGTCACACTCGAGTCTGACACAGTGTAGCTTGGATGAAAAGGATAAAAGGTCCTTAGGAAGTTGTGAAAAACCGGCGCACCCGTCGGCTCTGGAAATAAATCTTCCTGGGAGCTGTTTGGGGTGGTCGGGGGAGTCATGTGGCTGTGTGAGTAGAGCGTGGTGGTGTGTTGATGCGAGTCATACGATCCATCAGAAACCCGATCCGAGCTGTAATACAGCGCCAATTCTTCGTGAGCCATGCGAGTGTTGGCTCCCGAAGGACGCCCACTCAGCATTGCGGCAGCGTCGCCTGTGCGGTGTGTCGCAGGAGCATAAAGCTCTGGTAAATAGTGTGGTCCAAGACGGCGAAGTGTAGAAACGCCGCTCGCGCCCGTCCTCTCTAAGATCAAAAACAAAGGCACGCGACCGGTGTAAAAAGCCGGCAAAATATATCCACTTCAGAGCAGGTATCCTGGTTGGAAATATCGAACTATGATACTTGCTCGAAGCAGGATACAAGGCCAGAGTAGCGAACTAGGCGAAGATTGGCCCAGTCAATTGATGATGATTGAACTCGGGGTTGACGTTTGCTGGGTTAGAACATGCAAAATTAGCAAACGTACAACGCGCACCTGGAATGTTGTGGCATAAAGGCGCCGGTCCGCGTCAGGAATGAAGGCAAGCGGCGGCAATAGGTCAGATGCAGTGGAATGTTTTAAACGCCATGGCACAACCACATACTGCGGGCCGCCCAAGGACATGTCCGGGCGTGGCCCGGAGTCGCGGGTATGAAACTGCGGTGGCCATGATGGAAAGATGGAGGAAGTCAAATATACTTTGTAAAATATAATTCACGTATGTAGTGACGAGTTGCGGAGTAGGAGAGGGCTGAGTGCTGCTGCGAAATGCTGAAGTGCGGAAGCGGCGAGGATGGTGTTGGTGTTGTTCAGCTTACTTACCTGAGTGAGGGATGCCTGGCAGGACTGCGTTGCCAAGTATTGTAGCAAAAAATAACGAAGAAGCAGGAAACAGGAAAAGCAAAAGCAAAACCAGACTGTGCTTGTCCGTATACCTGGTTGCCCAAAAATCAACTCCCACAACACAGAAGATGTCAGGTTAAAGAGGAATTGACAATAAATCGCCACTCGGCAAAGCACAGCTTGCAGTCAAGTTGTCATGGCAGAACAGGAAAGAGAAGGCGGGATCGAGAAGCTGAGGAGCAGGGGGGGGGGGGGAAGGTACGGCGGCTCAACGGTACGGAGGTACAACGGTACGGAGGTACGGAGTCAGGACGAGGAATCTGTCTCGCCTGTTTTTGGCGGGTCGTGGTGGCAGGGGAGCAGTTACTAGCCTGGTCCAATGTTGCCGGTTACAAGGGCGCGGGAATTATGTATTGAGAGACAGGGTCACCGCTGTTGCGTCGGCGTCAGACATAAAATGTCGAGTATCAAGTGTCAGGCGTAAAGCGTGTGATGCGGTGAAGTCACCCGCAAAAAGAGAAAAGGAGCGGCCAAAAAGGAGCAGATGCAAAAAGTGTTTTGGCGTCTGTTGTTGTGGTTTCCCGGTGCCAGTGTGTACATGGTATTTCTGAGTACTTAAGTTAGAGGTAGGCAGGGAAGAAAAGAAACTGTCCATGTCAAAGCAAAGTTCGAAACAGACAGAGAGGATGAGGAGGTCACGTAACTTATGAGCTGTTGCATCAATGGACAAGCACCCTCGAGAAGTATGTATGTACCTAGGTACCTACTTAAGATACTTGTACGTATTGCTCTCCGCCGGGCACTTGCGCGCCTACTCTTGATATGTATTGAGCATTCAGCCAATTGACGCAAGATGTCTGCTTGTGCTCTCGGGTGCCTCTGATGGGACCATACCTTCATGGCAGGCAGGCAGGCAGGCAGGCAGGCAGGCAGGCAGACACACACGTTCAACCGTGTCCATCACCAGGTGGCGCGCAAACGCCTCAGCCCCGACTTGCAATAATGGCGCACAATGTACTTAAGTACTTACTTGGGAGGTTGACCTGGCCGGGCCTCGGCATGAAGCTCTACGGCGTCCTTGGGCTCGGAGGAAGTACGTAGTGCTTGTCTGTTTCTCTGCACGAGATGCGGTTGCATGGCAGATGCTGTCATCTGTCCCTGCTGGCCGCCCACCAAGTCAAAAGAACTTATACTGTCTGTGCTTACTACTCCGTACTGCAACGGAGTAGCCCGCCAGCGGGCATATGTAAATTGGCAGGTCGTCGTCGTGAGCGCACCGCGCACATGCATGCCCGTGTGGAGATAAAGAGCGGCCGGTAGAATCCCGATGAGAGACGAAGCTTTAAGCTAAAGTCCAACTGCTCTTAGTGCCATGTACAATCCGACTTGGTGTCTGCGGCGCGTTGTGAGGCCCCTTGCCTCTTGAGCATGGCGTCCGGGGTCCCCAAGCCATGATGAACTCGGCTTGGTCATGGCGTCACCCCTGTCGAGAACTCCCCTGCTCCCCTTGCACGAAAGACAGACCTGGTACTCCGTACCGGCCGGTTGACATATTCCAAGCGCAGGGTGACGACATGGACCAGTTGACGGACCAGGCCAAAAGGGGGACGAGGACGGGGACCAAGTACGTACTTAGTTACGTAGTAGCTACCACCTCTAAGCACCCCGGTAGGTGCCTAGGTACCCAGGTAAGTGCCCACTTGCGCAGGTTCCTAGGTCAACTGGCAGGCGGTGGCAGGCAGTGGCAGCCGAGTACTCCCTACCAGCAGCTATCAATGGTCCACATTGACTGATCAGCTTTGCTAGTCTCTCGCTTCAAAACGACGATCCCACAATCGCCCGCGTTTTTTTAGGTAACCTCTCTGCGAGGGAGTAGAGAGGGGTCGGAGGGGCACAAAAGGGCAGCAGTGAAAACCAATGTCCACGTTTTGATCTGAAAAAAAGACGTCACTGGCAAGGCGTTGTCGTCAATGGCTTCGTCCACGGGTCCCAACTTTTGCGCGTCACGCAACACCATACTTCTCTTTGCGAAGCCGATCGCCGCGGATCCGCGCACCAAGGAGGCTATCTGCTCCGTGAGGCGCGTGTCAAAAAGACAAAGACACATGTCGATACATTCATCACCGCACCAGCACTTTATTCAACTAGATTACGCAACAAGCCATGAGCACATTTCCTCGAGTCGTCAGTATTATGTGGATGGTACTATTTACTCGAGGGCGCATGTACGAACATACTATTCGGAGCCTCGCCAAACGGCAGTTAAATTAAAGGGCAGGTTGCCCATTTGCCAATGCCATGGTCGGGCGCTGAACTGTCGGGAACACGAACCAGACTCGTCAGTGGGTCTTGAATAGTGACATAGAGGCGTTCTAGGAATATAAATTATTAGACGGTGCCAAGCGAGCAACGTTTGATAAAGAAGGCTCGAGAGTTCCGCCACGCGTTGCTCCGCACACGTGCCGGCATCCGGGCTGCCAGGTTACGGAACAAGGGAATAAGACCGTTGCCCAAAGTTTTGCCAAGTGTCGCCATTCAACGTGCCAAGTCGGCCTGGTCGAATCTCGTTACGAGGCCAGCAAATGCATGAAAAAAACGCCCAACTTGGACAGATTTCAATCAGTCAGCAAAGCCGAGGCACTATTTTCAACTCTGCCAATTGCAGTTGCTGTGTCTGTACAGCATATTTGCATATTTGAACCCAAGCGGCAAGCGCAAGGGCCAGGGCCGACCGTCGACTGAGTGCGCGAACTTGGAAGGTGCCAACTTCGTGGGCGGACCCACTTTTCTGCGATACCGCAATGGAGCCAAAAATTGACATCGCGAAGCTGATAACGTGTTAACTATTTTGTTTGCCTTGAGCACTGCCAACCTGAGTAGGCTGTTGATAATCAAGAGGAAGTTATGGCTAAGATACGTGCAGTGTAGCTCTTTGTACATGGGGAATCGCTAGTACTTATACTATCATACTATTCCTTAGTGGGATTATGTTTCTTTTATATCCAGATTTTAAGTTGGCTGACATCCAGCCTCGTTCGGTACGAAAGTGGCACCTTCGCACTCTCGAAGGGATAACGTCGGCCGCAACTGTTCCGGAACTGACCGTCGCACAGGCCGACAGAGCATACAAGCGATACAGGAAGAAGCCAAACATCCGTCGGGTGGTACTATGATTTCATGGCACATACGTACTACGTAGTAGTACTCGTCCCAACGTAATACGGCGTACGGAGTGTGAGTGACGATTGACTGCAGTGTCGATACTCCGTAAAGGAGCAGCTGACAGATTTCGATCAAATGTGTCTTTGAGAAGTCTGGCCCAAGCAAAGCGCCAACCAAGTCCATGCCAACTCGTCCGACGTCGTGGGCCAACAGTATGTTGGGGTACCGCAGGTACCCCGTACCTAGAGGAAGGCACCGTCACCAGGGCGCACCTTCCCATCCAGGTATCAGTGTGATGAACCATGACCAACCTAACGCGAACCTGGCATCCGTCGTCCATCTCGACTTTGAGCTCATAGCAGGTGCAACAAGACAACGAGCACAATGTGCCCTAGAAACGGCAAACGTCGCCCAGAAACGGCAGCCGTGGTTCCTCCACACACGCACACTTTTAGCAGCGACGCGTGATACATGCACCTAGCTACATACTTAGGTATCTACTTAGTGCGTGTATACTCTGCACCCGTTGGCTCGGAGACGCACGGCCCTGCACGCTTCATGCAGTTCCAGGCCGGTGCGTGGATTGCCGGCAGATGGCCCTGGCCATTGTGCATACGACGGCGTATCACCTTGCATGGAGACGGCTGCAGCCAGGTTCAATGAGGCTAAAAATGAGCAGACCCGGAGTTGGTCAGACGCCGGTTATGTCGCGACTTGCATGTGTAACTTACTCTTTGGGAGCTGACTTTGCTTGGGTTCGGAACCTGGGACCAGAAACCGAAAGTCAAGGAACCGAGCTAGTAGTCAATGGCGTACTCCGTACTCCGTACATACCTGGGTAATACTGAGGGCAGTTACTCCATTTGGTAATGCATGCACACAGACACGATGCCATGTAAGATGGGATGCGGCAGGACAGGACTCATCACCGTCAGCGATCACTAACCAAGGAAACAAAAGCTAAGACGGATTAGCTTTTTGGTTTCTGCAAGTGCCCTTGCAGATTGAGCAAACGCCCTGACAAACCTACAGCAAGTAACCTTGTGCGACGCAGCAAACATGGTGTGCAACCTTGGGCTTTTTATTTTTTATTTTATTTTATTTTATTTTATTTTCAACGGGTCATTGTTTGCACAGTTCAATTCGACCCAGCCATCTACTCCTTGATCCGCAGCAAGAAGGGAAAAAACAATCCCAGATAAATTTGACAACGGGAACCCACGTAAATCCATGCCACGTTGCTGAATTATCTCTCCGAGCTGTTGTGTAGCGTTGTGCCTGTTATATCCGTACCTCTGTGACTGTGAGATGTGATGGATGAATGATGGCGCCAAGAAAAGAAAAAGGCCCCCAGGGTGACGAGGCGCTCACGATCCGCGACCGGGGTCCAGTGAGGCATGGAAATTGATGATATATTATTAGTACCTAGCATATACCAGCCCTCACGGTGCCGTCTGGTCAATTGCTCGAGCCGGGGTATTCCATGCCCTGTTCTTTCTCTTTGCTCCTTTGGCTCTAACGGCCAAGGGCCATATCGCGTTGGTAGTTGTAGTCGTAGTCGTAGTACGGAGTAGTAGTAATACGTCTGCACGTCACATTGCCTACGCACCCCGTCCCAACCCGGGAATAGTACCACTTGACTCGTCAGCTGTCAGGAGACCAGGATGCACGTTGGGAGAAAAAAAAGGGGGGGGGTTTACCGGTCCGCGGCTGGCTGGCATGCACCGAGCAATGACTACTAGACAGATACCTCCCTGCGTACTCCGTACTGAATCAAGGGCATCAAAGGGCAGTTGCGTGACAAGCCATGTGTTGCATGTTGCAAGTGGTGTTGCAGCGATGTTGCACTCTTGGTGCCAAAAAGCCCAACCGTCTCGTCTGGGGTGTCAGTTATCCCGTGTTGCTCGCACGGTCCTTAGTTCCCACGCTTCTTCTATTTGGGGTGTGTGTTTTTAATCTGGACGGGAAAAAAAAGCAACTTGACACTTCCGCAGCACGTTTCGTTTTTTTTTTTTTTTTTTTTTTTCTTTTGCGCTTCGACTGGTATTA